>NW_028145726.1:0-389004 GCF_977016875.1 Pavona decussata
GTTTCCATTTCCACACGAGTCGTCCGCCATTACGGGAGATGTATACAACTCAATCGAAGGCTGGTTAAACTTGACATGTTTCAAGCTTTCACAGCGCCTCGCAGGAAAAAAGACGTGAGTAAAGAACCGCCTCTGTTTATTTTTGAAACGATTTATGTCACTTGTCGAGGATTTATCTGGTTATGACGAATGTGTTGTGAAAATACAAAACTGAATGCAAGGCTGGCACTACGGCAAAGGGCAGATTTATTAGTGGCTAATATTTCGACTAATAATGTGTTGTGGTTCGGTCATGCTCATTTCCGTTGTTTTACGTTTTATATTAATCAATTTATCATACACAGTCAAACACACACACACGCAAATAAATAAATAAACAAATAAATAAATAAATAAATAAATAAAAACGAAAATAAAAATTTAACCGCAATCTATACCACAGAACTCTTTCCCCGTATTTTGACGTGTAGATTTCGGTTTTTTATTTTCGAAGGAAGGATCTTGATGAAACAAATAAAATTTTCAACTCCAATATTTTATCAGAAACAATATCTAAGCAATTCGGGAAATATTTCCGCACAGCCCCATACATTATTTATCCATGCACAACTGTCACACTAACACGACGAGCGTGAGAACAGAGTGTGTGCCGAATGTATAGGTAATTATGCATGGGGCTGTGCAGATATCTTGACGAAACTCGTACTAAAAATACTGTAAGAGACTAATGTCACTTGAAGCCTACTTTCTTGTATTGTACTGGTTATCCAAAACCGTAAAATCTCGGTTTTAGAGAGGAAACATGAAATTAAGTTCACTTTGGAGAAGAGAGGGGTAGGGGGAGGGGAACTGCAATAACTGTTGCAACGTGTTGAAATAACACCCATGCCCATTTTTAACCATGAATAGTGCATGTCCCTCTGACTTATAAGTGATGGAATCACCTTCAGCGTGTATACTTTACAGTTAGAAGAACTTGCAAATAATTCATACTGATAACATCCCAAAATATTCCTAAGATAGAGAAAGCTTCTTCACCACTGTAACAACTATCATCCATCACAATGGCTGAACAATCCAGTCACATTGTATTTTATTTTCAAAGTATAAAACGTGTTACCCCAAACATTTTTTATTCTGATCTTTGAAGTGGGTATCTAAGTAGGTGTTTCAACATTATGCTATCTTATAGTGGGGCAAAGCCTTAAAGAATATGTTAGTATTATATACTGGTTTTTCGGCTTTTTTTTCTTCTTATTTTACTGACCATTTTGTCTGATACTTGAACTGTCTCAGACAAATAAAAACTAAAATCGATCAGTTTTTAGAATTTGCTTTTAAATTTTGGCCTAATTAAATGATAATGCATCTTTGTTGTATACTGGCAAGGTTCCACATTAAATCATTTTTTTTTTGACATTTTACAAACTGTAAGCAAGAACATTACAACATCGCTTTGAAAACGATAAGTTTGTTGAGTTGTTTTCAAATTACATTACATAACTAAGGGACCGATCGTTTATTACGTCCTATGGGGGGGGGGGGGGGGGGCGGTGGTTTTCTAAAAAATCGAGTGTATGAAAACTTTACCCCCCAAAAAATCTTTCAAACAAAAGTTTTACCCCCCACTGCAATGACAGTTTGAAAATTCCCCCCCCCCCCCCCCCCCCCACCTTAAGGTTGGCCTGGCGGTTGATTCCTGGGGCCTGTTTCTCGAAAGCCCGGTAACTTACTGGGCCCGTTTTTCGCCGATTACAGAACAATTACAGACATGGTACTTGGCCAATGTTTTCATAGAATAACATGATTTTAAAATTTAGTTTTCAAAGCTGACAAAAGTTGACTTCTGTTAAGAAACATTTGTCACCAAAATTACTTATCGGGCCCGGTAAGTTACCGGGTCTTTCGAGAAACGGGCCCCTGGTGACAACGCTTGGTTACATGCGTAAGTCGCTAGCTCTCTGAATCTGAACTGGCAAGAGAAACAATCAGAAGTTAGGCGAAATTCAAGTAAGGGAACGTACCTTAGAATGATGTTTTGTTATTGCTGGAGTCTATTCTTCACGGTCCTCAAAAGAAGGTACACAGAAGGTCAAAGCAGCTCGGGGTTTGAGAGCAGTACAGGAGCATTTGATGTATGGATGTGGATCAAGGATGTGGATAATTATATAGATTTTGAAGAAGCCTACCATCTCTATTCGTCTTTTGTTCAATTTTTTTGCCCAGAGAAATAAGCCTTCAGAGATAAACTGCTTGATGAAATACACGGTTTGCCTGTCTATGTCACTACTCAACCTATTACGTGCAAGAGCTTTGTCGCTCTGAAGAATAGTAGCGATATGGAGAAGTATCTAGTCGATTTTACCCCCCTCACTTTTCGTACAAGGTACAAAATTACCCCCCCCCCCCCCCCACATCCCCCAAAAAGAGCTCGTTTAACCCCCTAGGACGTAATAAACGATCGGTCCCTAATTATGTCATGAACAACTCATTTTTTTGCGTGAAAACAGCCTTGTTTATATTATGCTTAAGTATCTTCAAACTTTATGTTAAATGAAGATACTATTTGTAGAGTTTTCATATTACAAGCGTTATATATGTGGACATGGAAACTGCTATGACAACTAGAATTACCAGCTAAAGTTATGGTGGATATAGTTTTGGTTGTCATAAGAGAGGATCAAGTATATGTGTGGGCTTAATCCTCTAATGGTCTTACATGACTTATTGGAATGATGACGATTCCCCTTGGTTTATTTTTAGGTCAGTCATCAAGAATCATAAAAATTAATTTTTAAAAAAATTATGTGTACGTAAACAAAAAACAAAAAAACTCTGGTTGTATGGTTGACCTAAAAAAAAGTCATAAATAGTGAACAGCTGGGTATGTATCGGAACATGTATGGAGAATTCATACTTTTGATCCTCTCTTGCTTGTTGTTGTTGTTGCCAAACGTTAACTCCATGTGAACAGTTAGTTATTATTGCTCTACACCCCAAGGGGAATTTTAGGGCGATGTAAAAATGCTTGTCCCTGACAGGGGTTGAAAATGTGCAGTTTTGTACCATTGCGGTGGAAATCTGAATCTCTCCTTTCAAAACCTCAAAGGAAAGCTTTTCTGTTCTGTGCAATGAGGAAACTGCTTGATTATTTCAATATTTTGTTTTGGTAACCCTTAAGGAAACTACATTGGGGCCACACCTATGCCAAGAGAGTCTGGTACAATTTAGAACATTCTGTTCAACATTTTTGACGGCTTGTCCCTTCAGTTTTATGTAAGAGTCCCCCCCCCCCCCCCCCCCCTCCCCTGGGGTGTAAGTGTGGTTAGATTACCTGTTTGTAGAGCTACTTGAGTTACTGTTGTTGAGCTACTGAGCAATCCAATCATTTATGGGTTTACCTCTGCGAGACCTGTGATACTCACCAATCAGATAAAACAAGGAAAACCAAAAAAGTCAACAATAGGTTGAGTCTAGGAAAACTTCACAGGCTCTTGTAATGAGGCACAGACCATAATACCGTAAAATTCCGGTTACGGGTGGGGATACGTAAAAAGGAAATGTCAACGGCTTTTTTAGGGGCAAGGGGGGAAGGGGTGTTACGTGTTTATATAAAGATCAAAGATGGGACTATAGGTGGAAGAGTGGTAGGGGTTTATCACGGAATAAAATTTTCGTTTACAAATAGATGGCCCAAAAATCGAGGCGATTTATTAGCAGGGGAGGGGGACTTAAAACCGGGATTTCATGGTATGGGATAACCAGTACAATACAAGCTTATATCGATTTTTTAAAATAAAAAAAAAAAGGAAAAAGAAAAGAAAGTAGATAAGAATTACGGTATGGTATTAATTACCGAGGCTTCAAGTGACATTAGTCTCTTACAGTATTTTTAGTACGAGTTGCGTCAAGATATCTGCACAGCCCCATGCATAATTATCTATACATTTGGCACACACTCTGTTTTCACGCTCGTCGTTTTTGGAAGTGGGTTAGTGTGACAGTTGTGCATAGATAAATAATGTATGGGGCTGTGCGGAAATCTTTCCCGAATTACTTAGATATAGTTTCTTATAAAATGTTGGAGTTGAAAATTTGTTACATCAAGATCCTTCCTTCGAAAATAAAAAACCGAAATCTACACGTCAAAATACGGGGAAAGAGTTCTGCGGTATAGATTGCGGTTAAATTTTTATTTTCGTTTTCATTTATTAATTTATTTTTTGCGTGTGTGTGTGTGTGTTCGGCTGTGTATGATAAATTGATTAATATAAAACGTAAAACAACGGAAATGAGCATGACCGAACCACAACACATTCGTCATAACCAGATAAATTCTCGACAAGTGACATAAATCGTTTCAAAAATAAACAGAGGCGGTTCTTTACCCACGTCTTTTTCCTGCGAGGCGCTGTGAAAGCTTGAAACATGTCAAGTTTAACCAGCCTTCGATTGAGTTGTATACATCTCCCGTAATGGCGGACGACTCGTGTGGAAATGGAAACCAGGTTACGTAAATAAACAAACCTCTTTAATGCAAATGTATTACAAATCTTGTGTTCACTCTCGAACGATAAAAGTCCACGAGCTGCTATGTTGCATCAACGGCTATGCGATGAGAATCGAAGAAAAAAAGTTTGAATTCGAAGATACCATCGTTTGGGTTTTTGTGATGCATTCTTCGGTTGAATGGTTACAAAAAGGCTGTATTTGCAAATTGGCGCCCAAAAAAAGGCGCGCTTTTTCAGTTTAATGTATTTCTGTGAGTCATTATGCATAAATCGTATCTCGCATAATTATGTCATTCCGCAATTCTTATTTTGCATAATTATGCCATTCCGCACGTCTTTCCACATTCCATTCCGCAAACTCTTTCCGCCTTTTACCCTCACCGCTTGCGAAGTTCATCTACATGATGCGCTCTATTCTTCAGCTTCTGCGAGTGCAGGTATGTTCCCTAAATAGGTAAGCTTTTCGAGGTGTTTAAAACACATAAGAAGCTATTCTGTAATTATAGAATCATGATCGCATTATGCGCAATAGAGTTTAACAAAAGCGCACAGCGTCTTTGAGGTCTAGCCAGCCGTGGGAGCATTTCGTTTTTGTAACTGTGATAAAATCAACAACTATAAACGACAGTCATATCTGTGATGTGCTCTCTTCTTCTCTAAAAGGAGGTTTCAAAATTTCTTCTAGGTTGCAACCTTTTTGCAGATCACATTACGTTTTGCTTTTGCTTTCAACTAGAGCAGACACTTGTGAGCCGACTAGACAGTATTAAGACTGCAATAAACAAATCGCGTTGTGAACTCGAAGTCGCGTTGCAATTGTTGTCTTCTATCAAGGACAAAAATACAATATTTGTTGATTGGAAACGCCGGGGTATACTTATTGTTTCTTATTTCTCAAAATTTGGAGGATTGTTTTAAAGATTGTGATAGACCTTCACACCACTCAAACAATTTGATTCGCCAGCACATTCCAACACTTCCGTTGGCGATGTTTTCTTTGGGGCTCTCAAGTGATCTTATATGCATTGCCTTCTCCTACAAAATATTGAGAACGTTTCTATTCGATCATCCGTTGCTTCACGGAGCCGGAGAGGTAGTTCTCACAAAATTCATTATGTTTGGTTTGAAAGATTGCGCAAATGCAAATGTTGTTCGTGTGGCCCAGTTCTATTACTTTCGCGACACTTGAGTGAAGGACAGTATTAAAAAAATGTTTTGTCTTAGTGATTGACAAGGGATCACAAGACCAAAGTGAAAGGGTTTGTGTGAGGTGGGGAGAGGGGGGGGGGGGGGGGGGTTGCTGGGGGTACTGCGTATGTAAACGTATGTCTTCATCTACGATGTAAACTTATTATTGCTTTGTTTGTTTGTTTCTTGTTTTTTTTTTTGTTTGTTTGTTTCGTTTTGTGTGTGTACTAATTTAAAGGTGCAGCCTATTAGCTCAAGTAAAATCATTCGCGTCTGGTATGTTTTGAGTCTTGTCCCCACCGCTTGGTACTTTACCTAACCCCCCCCCCCCCCCACCTCACTCCCCTCTCAATGTACCTATCCCGAAATTGACATCATGTATCCATGGTTGCTATGCCGCACCTATTTTGAGTATCAAAACCACTCTTCACCTAACGCTGGTTTCAGTTCAAGCGTTCTGGCAAACGTATTCAAATGTTCATCAAATCGATGTCCCCTCCTGTTTGAAATCTGACTGAATGAAGGTTTGTACTTTAGATTTTGAATTGAAGCGCACAAAACAAACTTTTAGGCGGCATTTATAAGGCATCATCACGACCGTTGAGTATCTCATTTGCATTGACGTGACTGCAGCGTTTGCTTTGCTTACTGTCTACATCTCTGTCAGAATATTCATACTTTTATGTTTGAAATTCTGTAAAATGACCATTGATCAAAAATCCTTTCTGGCAATGGGCTTTGAGCGAAATACTAGCCATTTTACCTTTATAAATATTACCATTTTTAATTAACTTTGAACTCGTGTATTTACTCGTGTGGAAATCAAATTAAGTCCTAACGGTGTTTGGCGCTCCAAATACAGATCTGCTGGAAATTGGTGGAAAAGCGCTCAATAGCAACTACACCATAAAGCAAACTTCAATAGCCTTTTCATAGCCGTAACAATAAACGTTCGCTTGTGTTTAGCTTTCTCTAAACAGCGCCTTCAGAATATCCATCGAAGCTTCTAGCACATTGACCTTTAGCAGCCTTTAGCCATACATTACTTGTAAAATTCATTGTATTTTTTTACCCTAACTTACTTTCATTTTCCTTTTCGCTTCCTTTGCAGTGCTTGAAAGCGTCAAAATCTTCCGTTGCAGATTGCTGATTGTGTTTTAAAAACCAAAGAGCGTTTAACAGGTATACCCTTGATATATATTCTTTACATTCTTTTATAAGGCAGTCACGCCTAACTAGATTTTAATACATGCCATAAATTCGTTAAATGGCACAGAAATTCTTCGGTACATCGAAGAAACAGAGGTTTCGCTAAATTTTCCCTAAATTAAATCGAGGGATAAAGCTTCAAAGTGGCATGGGCGTGATGTCGTTCTCTAGACCGCTTTTCATCGAGAAAACATTCACAGACATACCATGCTTACTTCAGATGATATAAGATTATAAGATCCAGTGCATAATTAATCTTTTTTCCCGCTCTTTTTGTTACCGAAAGCTTTGTATTTCTGAAAAGCATTGTTTCCTTTTTAGTGGGGCTCTTGATACCCTGCTGTGAAGATAGCTGTATATTTGCCTTTGGCCATTTATGGCCATTGTTAAATAACTATGGATTAATTTATGTGGTTTATTTTTAATGCTCGCGTGACATTCGAGTGAATTGTGTGTGCTGACAATTGAAAGGTGGCGTCTGTAAGTTTCTTTCGCTTTATCAATGTTAATTTTTCTTTTGTTTCTTTGTTTTAAAGGCCGAAAAGAAGGACATAAACATTGTGAACTGTGCATAAATAAGTCGAGGATCCATTACAAGTACAAATAGAATTCGGCTTTCGGTGAGTAGCTAAAGGAAATAATGTTCATATTTTACTTAATAGTTCTGTTTGTAGAAATTTCAAAAGACTGAATACTTTTTTTAGTTGATCGCCCTGTTAAACGACAAAACCGAGCATTTGATATGTAGGTCAGGGTAAGAACTAGACTGTGAACAGTCTATCTTGCTTGCAAAAAACTGAGCCAGCGCGATATTCCGGGAGGGGGCGGGGGGTGGGAGTGGCGCATGCGAGCCGCGCGAGTAGTTCTTCCTCGCGGATTTTCGAGCAAAAGAGAAACTGCTCGCAGTCTAGATAAGAATTTTATTCCACCTTCGCTCGGTAAATACGTATAGCATGCACAGAGTTCTAGATTGACCAAGCTAGAAACATACACATTGTAGTGTTAATATAAAAGACACCGGTTTGTAACGATAACATCAACAATGAAATTTACTGATATGATTCTTGAATGTCCTAGTTGGTTATTCGCCATAACGAGCCGAACTATAAAATGATTTAAAATAGCCGGTATAAATAGACCAAGCTGAATCTTACTTGATGTTTAGACAACTCTACATGCATATATATGTTATATGTACGTCTGGAATTTCCTTCTTCTACCGCCTGTCTAGATTAGCTCGCTATTTTCAGGCGGTGTTCATTTGTAAGTCACGTTTGAAAAAAACTTAATAAAACTTGAAACTTAAAACTTAAACTTGTTTTGCGAAACTTTCACATTCTTAGTAAATTAGGATTTCCGTTGAATTAACAAATCAACAGAGCCACAAATAGCCCATTTCCGAGTTGCCGTAAACCTCATTATGAAAGCGAGGCTAAGTGCAAAACGTTTCATATGAAAATTACTTTTATTTGCATACGAACGAAAACTAATTTTCATAATAAAATTTTTGCACTGAACCTCGTTTTCATAATGAGATCCAAGGTAAACTCGGAAATGGCCTATTTCTCTTTGAAGATGGTTGGAATGTTCTTATTTTTTGTCTTACCATTCGTTTTGATTTTTTTTAATCAAGAACTAATTGAGAATCAGATCAGCAAACTCCTCAATCCCCCCTTTTCCAACTGACAAGGGCTGAATATAATTTAGGGTTAAGATTTTTTATCGCATCTGCAGACGAATATACTATTAGTTACCGATTTTTTTCTTCCGTCGTTATCTCTTTCTTCAGTAAAATGTCGAAAACAGTGGACAAACCGGCCAGCAGTGAAAAGATGCCTTACACTGATGATGACCCTCCTGGGATAGGTGTGAGTCTTCCTTCCATGGGAGATGTTGGAACAAGAACAGAAGATCCAAGTTATGCTCCACTGCCTGTTGACATTGTGTTACTGACAGTCAACGACTGCGAGTTCTTGGCTTGTTACAGGCAGTTGATCAATCCGTTTAGATGTTGGTTTGACGATATTGGTTACGTGTATTTTGAGGGTCTGGGAGAAGACGCGGATGAGAAAGTGAAAGTTGCTTTAATTCGATGCTGTGAAGGCTCCAGTGGTCCTCGCGGCTCTCAAATTGCTGTGAAGAATTCCGTGAATGTGCTCAGACCTAAAGCAGTCATTTCCGTGGGAACTTGCAGTGGTCTCAACCCCCCGAAAGCGAAACTTGGCGACGTTGTTGTTTCAGCAAAATTAACAACGTATGCTTCTAAAGTAGTGACGCAAAATCAAGAACAATGGGCTGGCATGAGGAGTTATGTAAGCAGACGTTTCCTCAACGTCATCAAGCATACAGCTGAGGGTTACAAGGCTCCTCTACATAGCTCACAGTCTCGAGAGATCAAAGTTCATTGTGATGGTGAGTTTCTAAGTGGCCCCGAACAGGTCCGTGCTGAGTGGCGGCGCAACCAACTGGCCGAATCTCATCCTCAGGCGATTGCTCTTGAAATGGAAGGTGAAGGTGAGTCGGCAGCTTAGTTGGGCCGCAAGATAACTAATTACAAATTAGACAGAGCCGTGCAAAATAAGCTTTTTGTCCTCACCAAGAAGTGATTTGCATGTGACATTCTCTCGATCACTACGCATAGGCAGTTACCCCAGAAACGTATGTTATCCGTTGTTTTACCTATGATTGTGGGAAAGTTTTCCGTTTTTTTTTTTATCACAAAAACGCAACGCAAACTAGTGGATAAAATATTTGGGTAAAGTTTTCTGGATGAAATAAAGGCCGCATGCAGAAAATCCGGCGAATCTGAGCTAATATAGCAAAAGGCGATGTAAAAAACCGCAGCTTTTGATCGGTTTTGCCCCGAGTACTCATTTAATATGCTACACGGAGTCTGCTGCTTAACATTTATCCATACTGTCATGTACTTTGTTTCATTCAATAAACGTTCGGTAAAATACCTTTCGTTGTTCGTATTATAGGAGTGTTTACAGCGGCATTTGATGATCAGATTGAGTGGCTTATTGTGAAAGGAATAACTGATTATGCAGATGGTGCCGAGTCAACAACAGCGAGTTGGAGTCCTTTTGCTAGTGTGATGGCCGCTTCTGTAGTAGCACACATTCTAAGGGATCCTAATGTTTTCCATGCGTGGCCTCATTATCAAAGTGAAGGTAATGATCGGTAATGAATGTCCATTTAATTTGTGTGCTTGTTCTTTTATGCTCACAAGTTTTATTCGGTGACGTATTTTTTGAGAGGGTTCATGCTGGATACCATGACCAAGGGAAAATCTTGAGCTGGCACTAGTGAAACACGCTAATCAACAAAAGAATCAGAAAAAGTGACTGAAAGCGACCGTAAAAAATGCTTATTTATTGGAAGGACTTCTTGTCACTCTTAAAACTTTATGCCATGTTCTGATCATTTGATTATTTTTCCTGGTTAATAAATAAAAGTCGTTTTCCCAGGAATGGTAAAAAGAAAGTAGAAAAAAGAGCGATTGCAATTTAATTGGTTAGGGTAATTTTATCTTAGGAGTTAGAGAAGGTGCTCTTTCCATTGACTAAACAGCTTTGCTCTGTAACGAAGAAGCCCTCGAAACTCGCTCTTGGTTATAACGAGTGCATACGTAAATTAAACCAAGAGGAAAAAAGTAACGGCCACGTTTTACGTAATGGAATAGTTATGCACTTCACGTTCCTTTCACTTAGTATATGTTCTTGTCACGGTGCGCCATTAATGCGGTTCGTCATTTTGTGTGTCTACAGAAGCTTCTTCCCATTGTCGAGGCTCAACTGAAACAGAACGGGGAAGAAAGCGGAAGCGGACTGATCAGCATCCAGGTACATTACTAAAAAAAATTTTCTTACTGATACCGCATGTTAGTGATTTAATCCACTGAAATTAGTTGCAACTTCAAGGTTTGGTGTAGGTTTTTTCCCTGGACACCAATTGTTATATAGATACTGTTTCGTTGAATGGGGGCCACGTTCTCATTCTTTGTTGTATGTTTACGCGGTGGTCAATATATTCGAATGCTGCCCGCGCAATCTGTGTTTTATACTCTTGCATTTCAAATGTGGCATTTTAAAGAAGGAGGTCGAAAACTATTCGAATCACACCCAGAAACACTTACTAAAAAAGTCTTAATTAATTAAAATATAATCCAAGTTTTGTAACATTTTATTTCGACAGACGCCTCTTTGTGTTCTTTCCATACTCAGAGCCCAGCAGCAGCAAAGAGCGGAAGGTTCCCGTCTACTATCCAAGCTCCTCAGGGGACTGAAGGGAGGACAAGGAATAAGGACCATGCAGGTACTCTATAAAGAAAAATCTGCAAGTCGTGTGATAATGGTGTATAGAGGCAGTTAGTTATTTCGTCACGCTTTATTTTTCATTTCCCTCGTAAGTTCTGGCCAAGAGAGGGTACCAGTTTAACAACTTTCTGAACCGATGTGAAAAAGTGTAAATTTACCTCTTGATGGATACATACATCCTCGAACACAAATTTTCATTTGCGTGGAGGAGGTTCAGTGACTTAATATCGATAATTCGTCGAATGCTTTGTTACCTCCTACAAAGCTTGCAGTTAGTTTTGGGGAAGGCATTGGTATCTATTTCCCGGTCTTTGAGGCCTCTTTGATCTGCACTCTCTGGCCCTCGCGTAATCTTTGTCAAGTAGTCAGATGTCCCTTAAGGTGGTAAGAGTCAAGTGACAAAATGTCTAAAAAGATCGATGATAGTTCATAACCGATGTAACGCTCTCTGGGACTCGAGATCGGGACACTCCCTGGACTTGTCTCCAACAACAGCAAGGGGAAACTCACCGCTGGCATCCTGAGAGGGAGGATCAGAGAGGCCATCGAGATACAGCGCCAGCGTCCACTCCCAATTATTATTATTATTATTATTATTATTATTATTATTATTATTATTATTATTATTATTATTATTATTATTATTATTATTATTATTATTATTATTATTATTATGCGCAGTAAAACTATCTGTATGCACAGTATAAGAAGCACCACAGGGCGCGTAGCGTAACCTGTGAGCCAAGCGAAACTTAAAATATCGCGTAAATAAATCAAGACACAACATGGCTTTAAAAGTCCTGTTCTACGAGCTCCTACGTGACCAAGATCTTCTTGACGAAGTACCACCATGGTACTCGCCAGTGATGTCAAAGCCGGTGTACAGATCAGAACAAGTAGAAGCGTGGTGGGATGTACCTGTGTATGCAGATCATCAGGAGGTGCGAGCCAACCGGGTCGATGCGAGGGTTGTGAATCATGAGAGCAAGAAAGTCATGACTATAGAAATGAGTTGTCCATGGATTAGTAATCGAGAGAAGAAGAGCGAGGAGAAAACCATGAAGTATGGTCCCTCGAGGTGGGAACTGAAGGAGCAATACAAAGGATATGAGGTGCACCAGTATAACATTATCATGGATGTGCTAGGCGGCTGGTCTGAAGACACAGAGATTAGTGTGCGATCACTGGTTGGGCGGAAGACTACTCAAGTCCTAGAGAAAATGCAGAAGGCGGTTTTATCGGTCACGCTGAACATTGCAAGAACTTTCAAAGTAGTAACATGATGTTTTATTATACCAAGATTGATAGACCAGCCATGAATAGACCAGCTATGACTTTTATACATTTTTATTTAAACTATGACTTTTAGATATTTTTATATAATTTATATCTTTAGACTATGGCTTTTATATATTTTTATATATTATTATTATTATTATTATTGTTATTATTATTATCATTATTATTATTATTATTATTATTATTATTATTATTATTATTATTATTATTATTATTATTATTCGATTTATAAAAAGACATATCAAAAATATTGACATTGGCACTCAGCGATATCTTTTCCTTCCGTAGGTGCTTCACATCCAAGCGACTTTATAAAAAGGATTCGTCAAATCTATCAAAGACGTGAAGTCCGGGTTTTGCCAGTTCCTTGGCATGAAAACTTTTCCTTCCATCTTGAAGAGCTTTTCACCAGACTTAGGATCGTTGAAAAAGAAAAGACACGTGGAATGCTGAAGGATGAAATCACCAACATGACGGGTATCTTTAGAAGACACAAAGATTGCGAAAAGCCGAGGATCGTCCTCATTGAAGGGGAACCAGGCATGGGAAAGACGACCTATTGTCAAAAGCTGGCGTATGATTGGGCGTCTAAACAAGATAATGAATGGGACGAATCCTTCCCAAAGATTGAAGTGCTCCTGCTTCTAAGATGTCGTGATATTAAATTTAACATATGGGAAGCTATTGACGAGCAAATTCTCCCTGACGATATTGACAAAGAAGCTAAAGATATCGTCCTTCAATTCCTCCGAGAGAATCAGTCCAAAGTACTTTTGGTGCTCGATGGATTAGATGAGGCGGACCCCAGCAAACTAGACATGTACCTTAAAGTAATTCATAGCAAAGAGCTTTCCGAAAGTCACATTGTTCTCACATCCCGTCATGAAGCTGGAGAGAAAGTGAGGAAATACTGTGATGCAGTATGGGAGATAGTAGGTTTCACCGAAGAGAATACGAAGATTTTCATAAGGAAGTATTTCCAACACAAGAAACACTTGGCTGAAAGGCTTATAAGCAAACTTTGGCCCTATGTTTATCTTTCTAATGATGATGATGATGTCGTACTACAGAAACTGACGAAAAATCCACTAAACACAACCTTACTCTGTGTACTTTTTGAGGATTTAGACGGCGATCTGCCAAGCAATAGAACGCAATTATACATCGAAATTGTCCTTTGCGTTTTGCAGAGATTTGAAAAAAAGAACGGTTTGTCAAGCAACAGTGGAGACCTTATTACAGTTTACAAGAAAGACCTGATACTCCTCGGGCATATGGCGCTACAATCTCTTCGTAATGGAGAGTTACATATCGAAAAGCAGGAAGGGTTTTTCAAAGGAAGCCCTTTAATCAAGTTCGGATTTCTTTCAATCCAGACTGGTGGTAGTAAAAGAACACCTTGCATACGTTGTGGATTTCTTCACAAGTCTTTCCAAGAATTCTTTTCCGGCCTTTATCTTGCGTTTCAGCTTCTCGACGGAGAAATTGACTGCGCCTCAGTAGTGACTGATCAAAGATATTGGAATAAACTTTATGAAGTTTTCAGGTTCATGGGTGGAATCGTAGCCTTAAGGAGTGAGGACGCCGCAGTGTCTCTTGTAAGTAGTTGGGTTGAGAATATAAATGTCAAAAGCTCCACCTCTAGCGCTGACCTTTATAACGATCTTCGATCGGTCTTCGCCTGTGTATCGGAATGGACAGCCCATAAAGTAAACTTTCGCGCTCAATTAGTTGATATTTTAGGAAAGCACCTTAATCTGTCTTTTGTCACTGAGTTGAATTTAAGTTTTTTTGCTTTACATTCTGGTATCGGTGCTGAATCCCTTTCCCAGGTTCTAACGGTAAACTCTTCCCTGACTAATTTGAATTTGGGTGGGAGCAGAATTGGTGTAACCGGTGCTGAATCTCTTTCAAAGGCCCTCAAAGTAAACTCCTCTCTGACTAATTTGAATTTGCGTGACAACGGTATTGGTGATACCGGTGCTGAATCCCTTTCCCAGGCCCTCACAGAAAACTCATCGCTGACATATTTGTATTTGGATGCAAACCGTATTGGTGATATTGGTGCTAAATCCCTTTCCCAGGCCCTCACAGTAAACTCCTCCCTGACTGCTTTGGATTTGAGTTGGAACAGAATTGGTGATACCGGTGCTGAATCCCTTTCCCAGGCCCTCACAGAAAACTCATCGCTGACATATTTGTATTTGGATGCAAACCGTATTGGTGATATTGGTGCTAAATCCCTTTCCCAAGCCCTCACAGTAAACTCCTCTCTGACTAATTTGAATTTGCGTGACAACGGTATTGGTGATACCGGTGCTGAATCCCTTTCCCAGGCCCTTACAGTAAACTCCTCCCTGACTAATTTGTATTTGGGTGGGAACAGTATTGGTTATAAGGGTACAATTTGCATTTCTGAGGTTTGTAAGTTTAACAAAACGGTAAATGTGAAATTGTCAGCATTTTTAGCCCTGTAAATTTCAAAATTTCAAAAAATGTATGTGGTGACCCCGTAATTAACTTAGGCTTTAGTTCACAACAGATGCTTCAGCTAAATTTAGATATATGGGCTTAAAACTTAAAGTATGGCCATAAACCTTTTAGGACTGAGCTTTACAAAAAGTGTTTTCCTGTGATGTTCAAGAAAATACCAAATTTTGACGTTTTTTTTATAAAATGAAAGCTGCTGAGAAGTACGTCGTACACGAGGCGTTCTTCGATATTACGCAAAACGATTTTATATAATTACAAGAATGGTATCTTTATTTATAAATTTAATGCAGTGAAAGGCCATTTTAAGAGAGGTTTTCGCTCAGTGAGGCTTAACTGTAATACATAAATGATAATTGTAGTCATGTTACACCTTATACTTGTCATTAGTTTAGACGATTTTAAACCATGTAAAAAGGATTGCCTCAATGGATTGTTGTAATGAACAATATATAAATATTGAAATTACTGTGAATGCGTTGGGGACTGTTGTAAATATGTTATTTATTAAATATACAAAGTTACTTTTAATAGAAATAAATATGTATGTGGGTGATATTTTTGTCTCCTTTTTTATCTTTTTGCTTTTTTTTTTCTTGATCTTGGTAATGACGGTATTAATGGTAACCGTGTTTCAGAAGCGAGTAATCGACCTAGTGACAGGCATTTTTGCCACAAGATACCTGTTGGGAAACTTGTGCAATTCGACCATGCAGTTGAATCACCACTCTACTAATACCAGTTTAAAACAAGGCGATCGTTATTGCAGGCAATATTCAGAGCCATCCGACAATTGAAAAACACCAAATCTGGAAATGAATGAAACGAGACCGATGATGGCTACCATCGTTTTTTAAAAGAAAAGTTTTGGCTTAATTCAATGAGAAAAATTTTCAAATCATTACATTTCGTCTCATAGTCATGTAATTAAATTGAATAAATACGCAACTGAAATATTAAGAATGGCTAGCGGTCAATGTTTGTGACTCACTGGGGGAAGAGTGGGAGGAGAGCAGGGATAGTAGGCGAGCATGAGGGGGGGGGGGGGGAGGGAGGGGTTCTCGTGGATGAAAAATTTTGGTCTCATTGTTTGCACCTTGCAAAATTTCAGTAATCCTCCAAGTAAGTGTACTTCATATAAAGACTATTTTTTGTGGCATCCACAGTCTCAGAAGTCAGCGGCAACGACAACAGTCTTTTGAGGACAATCATGGTGGAAAGACTAGAAACATTTCGACGGCATATCAGGCCAGTTTGGTCGAGCCACCATGGCGAGACCAAACGAGCCTGATATGCCGCCGAAGAGTACCAAAAAGGTACAATTGGGTATTTAACGTATGCAAATTCAGCCCTAAATCCGGTGATATGTTTGGTAGTTACGGTAATAAAATCTGTCAGGCGTCCTATCGTGTGGCCCGCGAGGAGAATAATACGAGGCAACAAACTGCCGAGAAACACCAGCTAAATCTTAATTAGAAGGTTTCTGTTTTATTGGTAAAACTCCTTTTAGTTTATCGTACAGTAACATTACTTTACTTGAAAGAGACCATGATATCGTGCGATATCTGGTCAGTGACTTGATATCGTAGGATATCAGGACAGTAGACAAGGCTTCTGATTGGCTAATTGCGAGTTTATGTACGGTAATGCAGCGTATTATTTGGAAACTCCCTCGTTTCCACCCTCCTGTAAGTCTTTTCTCTGTTTTAACAGTTGTGAAAACAATCTGTATAAAAGAAGTACTTTTCCCCATTATTTTTTCTCATAAAATACACTGGCAGCTTTTCATCTCAGGAAACGACACGAAAAGATGTTTGCCCATTTAGCCACCGAAACCTTTCTGTGACAAACATGGTCGGTTTAACGAAAATGTTTGATCCTTTAATTTCGCCAACTTTTGAGGCTCCTTTTCCCCCAGAAATGCTAAAATACAAGTAAGAATGCGGTACAATTCTGCTTGATAAGTCAAAAGTTAGAAGCGTGCTAGAAATATGTGCAATTTAAAATTACTGTCTGTTGGATGAAATGCGAGAAGGGTCATACATGTACATGGCAAGATTTATGTTCAAAATTGTTTTGATTGTTGAGTTATTTAGACACAAAAGAGGCAAACTACCATCTCTATTTTTTAAGGACTATTCTTATAACACTGTCCATTGGCATAATCAGATCAGTATTGGTAAGAATATAAGAGAAGTTAATAACCACGACGGTACTGAGTGAATGAATATGAATAAATAACTTCTGAATTTATTTAAACTCGGAAATAACTAGGGACGCTATAGTCTCCCACGCAGACGTTCTTAGGGGTTCGTCACGGGTTCCTGCCCCACAGGGGCAGGAAAGCGTGACGAACCCCTAAGAACGTCTGCGTGGGAGGCTAGGGACGCTAAGGCCCATAGTTAAAAATATAATAGCAGCTAATTTCATTGTAATTTGCCGAGGCAAAAACAAAACTTGATATGATAACTATTTACAGTGCTAACAAATAAGACAAATCAAACAATGCTATCTCAAATCAAGAAAACTCAATTGTCCTTATAGCAATGTTGAAGGCGTTCAATATAGTTAATAAAGCCATATCATTCCTTGATAGCGAGTTCCTGTTTGAAGCGGCCGAGAAGTTGAACTGACCTAAGGCCGTACGTTGTGTTAATCCTGGTAATAGCAAGTTTATTTATCATCCCCTAAAATTCATTATGTTAACCCCAAGAGTGAATAAACTACTAAGATCTTCAGTTGTATAATTACTCAAAGATCTGAAAACTATGACAAGGATATCCTGAATTCTCTGATCACACGCGTTCTTAATTAGACTTTTCAGTCATTTTCACTTCATCTAAGTGTCCTTTCATAAAGAGGAAACAATTTGGAAATTATAAAGAGAAGGAAATAAGTAAAATAAGAAAATAGAAGAACATTTCAGAGGACAATAGGAGATAAGAGAGAATATGAGATGGGAATTCGGAGAGAGAATGGGAGATGAGGATATAAAAGAGAACAAGAGAAAAGATTATGAAATGGGAAATAAATAAACATACGAGAGAACAATATGAGAGAGAAGGTGAATCGAGAATATGAGAGAAAGACTGAGAGGTAAACATTTGAGGAGAATTGGATGATCATGAGGAAAAAAGATGACAGAGAAAATATTATATGAAGATAATCATACAGAGTACGATTTACAAATTTGTATTGTTAAAAAAAAAACCCTGGATCCTTGCCGTTGATTGGTCCACATAAAAAGCCATGCGGTCATTTCCGATCCTGGTTATGCTGTCGACCCTTAGCACCCCATTTTTATGGTCCGTCGTTTTTAATTTGAGTTTCGATTTAAAAAGCGAAAAGAAGTTAGATGGGAATATGAGAAAGGATACGAGAGACAATTTGTGAATATTAAATGAAGGTTTGAGTTGTTTGCTTGCGTAAAAGGCCCCGTGTACGGTGCAGTGCCTTATCACTTGACAGTACTTTTGTTTCCTAGCGCTCTTAAAGATGCGTCGCATATAAAGCAAGTGAGATAGAGTGGCATTAATCCACAATGGCTTTCCACTCGCCCGATACTTTAGGCTTACGCAATATGAGTTGGGACTCGGGACACGACGAAGATCCCAATAATGAAATACAGTTAATGATCCGCACGCCTTGACGTTCAATTCGTTCGCAAACGAGGGGAAATGAACTGAAAATAACTTAATTCCAAGTAAAGACATTGCTGCAGTACAGACCATCAATGATCCTGGGGGAATGAAAATGCGATTAATGATGATCCCTCTAATCGCAGGAAAAGTATGTTATTGACTGATTAAGAGAGGGCAGTCGCACCTTTGAATACGGGATGCAAGTACGTAAAATTACCTTAAACAAACAAACAAACAAACAAAACAAACAGCAACAACAACAACAAAACATAAGACATCTTTGAAAAGGAATCATAGGTCAAGAAGTGGCTAAATAATATAAGAGAAAAACTGAGCTAAGCCGGAGAATCAAGAATAGGAGATGGGAGCTAGTAACCATTTGAATAAAGAGGGCCTGACAGAACATGGGGAATAGGATGGAAAATTAGAATAAGAAAAAAAGATTTGATATAAGCACATAACAGAGAATATTGGATGAGAATTAGAGAAAAGATTAAAATGGAACTTAAGAGCGAGGTGGCAATATCAGAAGCTGTAAAATACAAGAGGGATTATGAGATAAGAACAGGAGAAAACAATATGAGAGAATATAAGATAAAAATACGAAAAAAAGAAAGGAGAAAGGACACGAGGTTAGAATATCAGAAGAGAACATGGAGAACATGAGACAGAACAAGATGTTCTGTAAGAGGAAAAGATAATACAAAATATTAACCTCGTCTAGACCGGGCTTTTTTCGTTTCTTGATCGGGGAAAAGGCCAGATTAGATTCCTACAACCTGCTGACCTCTCCCCACCTTCCATAACTCCAAGGGTACTTAAGATATGACGGTGAATCCTAGAGAGTAAATGTTACGTCTAAGGGTGTTTCCCTTAGCAAACAAAGGTTTTAGGATGACGTCATATTACTTAAGTAATTATGTCATGATTTTAAACGGTAGCCAGCTTGGATTCGTCATCTTGGATTTCTTGCAAGGACTTTAGAAGGCCACCAAAGTTGACCCAAAAGTAATCAAAGCCAGTAGAAAATACAATTATGTAAAATCAAGAAAGTTGCAGAAAGAATGTAACTTGAAAACGGCTACATTTCATTTGCTAAAAGACCCGACTATCAAAAACAGCTTGCTATGCCATAAACAAATTTAATGAACACTGACATGCTAGGCCAATTGACAAAAAAATCGCAAAGCTTTGAGACGCTCTGTCACATATTTGAAAAGCGTAATAGTTTCAAAGTTGGTGAAGGCAGAATTTCCACAACCGCCGTCCTCCCCTCCCTGGCCCCTTCCCGGTCTAGAATGGGTCAAAGTATAATGAGAATAAACGAAATGTGGAAAAGAGAATAAAAATAGAGAAAATAGAGTTATGAGAAATACTACGCGAAAGAAGATTAGAAATAATGTGCCAAAGTAAAAGAGACTCTGCCCTATTGCGGCACCAAAAAAGATCATTATGAAGCACTTTGGTATTTTAAGACTTTTCAGGGAATACTAATCATGGCGTCGCATCAGATCAGATTATAATTTTGAAGTTCACAGTCTCTGTTTTTAGACCTAACAACAAAGCAGGATCACCAAGAAACCAACTTGGAGAAAATCATCGGTGTTTGTATCCAGGCTTGGCAAAGAGTTATGGCTTAGCAAAAACAAACGAACGAACTAATTCACTGTAGAATTATGGCTGATATATCCGAATTGAATGGGTGTGGTATGCAGTAATAGCATTCCAAGTGACGTAGGAATCTCAATGGCGTTCACAGTTTCTGTCTATTGTTTTTCTTGGATGCAACTGAGGAAACGCCCTTATATTTACGATGTCTTTTTTTTTTCTTAACGCAACTGACAAAAAAAAAACAGTGTGATTTTGTTGAGCATGGCAGTCAAACGAAAACTTCGCTAGACAAGATGATTCTACAGCCATAGTCGTGGATATGAAAAGGTTAACTCGAGTTGCAGAGCCTACTCACGAGTTAAGGGAAATTCCTGAGTGTGCGGTGTCTCCATTATCCTCACTAAAAGCCCTTTAAGAAGGCTATACTTGTCCAATACTTGACACTGCTCAAAAGGATTTATTTTTATTTATTTTATTTATTTATTCACCACGACATAAAATCATAGAAAGTTACAGTGAATAATTGACTAGAATCTTACATAAGTTTAGAGTAAATAATAATAGTAAAAGAAGAAGTAAGAAGTGGCGAGGAGACCTCAAGAAACCTCCGGGCTTATACTGAGAGGTCTCCTCGGAGATATGTTAGGAATGTAAGACTAGTAAAGACATTGTATTTAGATTTTTTTTACATACGGTGGTAAGACTATAAAGACATAACAGAGTCGGGCGTTTCATACAATTAACTGAGGAAATCAAGAAGCTTTCTTTTGAAGGTGGATAGAATAGGGGAAGACGTAATTGATAATGGCAAAGCATTCCATATTTTTGGCCCTCTATAGGATGTGAGTGGAGTGACAGTTGTCGTTACCATGGGAACTTTTGCTTAAACAAAATACCTAAAGTAAAAGACCTTACTCATCCTCATGTTAGTGATACCGTCAAAATGCCGTTATGTCGGCAAGCAACGTTACCACGGTGTAGCTTTAAGTCGCAAAATGCTCAATTTAAAAGCTTTAGTCCATTATACCCTTATTAAGACAGAACAACAAAGGGAGCCCTCCCTGTAGTTCAGTCCAGTGGTCGATAAATACGCCAATTTTCTGCACAACTTGCACTGAATTGCTCCAAATCAATATACGAGAACTTGCCATAATGACTACCTCTTGAGACATGTTTAATATCTCCAGGTGGCCTGGGTACAAATCTGCCTCGTCCCCAAGCGTCTGTCTTTATCAACAAGAGGTGCGCATGCGTAGCGTGTTGTGGGACTTGCAGGAAAGAAAGGAGATTCGTTTCCTGTCCCTCCCATCAGGCAGTGCAACTAAGTTTTTTGCTCTTTCTTCGAAAAGGGTTGGCAGGGAATCACTTGTGATGTCGTTAATCCTGTATCTGTACAGGTACAGATGGAAATGTTTTAGAGTAAAAAACAAAAAAAGTGTTATAAACATAAACAACTTGGCATAGTCTGACATCAGACATCGGACATCCTTGTCCCTACGATTCCTCGCCAAATTTAAAATGGCGGTAAAGAGAAGACAATGGATCTTGGCCGTCTGCCATTTGAATTTCGCGAGGACCCTGGTGACGAGGGTGAAAACAGAGGCCAGATTGATCTACATTATTCATCCTTGATTACTTTTTCCCGTAATCAAAGTTTTGTTTATCCAATTCTGTGTTGATTTATTCGATTCTAATCCCCCCCCCCCCCCCCCCTTTGGCTTTCCGTTATCGTCCGTGTATAATTAACAACTGCCGTTCCAAAGAGTTCTCTGCCTTTTCAGCCATCATTTGGGAACACAAACAGGGTCAGATAAATTATACTCGAAAATTCGAGCATTATGCTTTTGAGCGTCACCCTTGAAAACAAAGCATTATGCCGAAAATTATGCTCATTTTTCTGCGTTTTGCTCCACTTCGGTTTAAAAGCCTTTAAGTGCTTCCTAATCACCCCCTCCCCTTGTCCGTCTATAACATCTAAAACCTACTAAAGAGAAAAGGCTTGCCGAAGTTCATAGCACAACATTTTGTTGGACCAGATTTCTCAAAGTGCAAGTTATAAAGCCACGGCTACTGCTCACAGTGCTCAGTCGATTAAAAGTAAGCACAATATCGACCACATCCTAAAAATCTACAAAAAGTCTCTTTTGTCATTTTCTCCTACTTCCTGGCTCTCTTCGCCACTCATATAAACGTCTATGCTGAAATTTTCATCATAAAAGTACTTAAAACGGAGCTGAAACAGCCAAATGGATTTTAAATGAATTTTCTACCGACTCCACTCTGAAGCAGAAAAAAAAATAATTTTCTGGTACTTGCTCTAAAGACAAGTAGTTTGTTGAAGAATTTTCCCACTCTGTGACCAAGACTAAGACTAAGACTAACTAAATAAAGTTATAGAACATGAGCTTCAGTACAGGGGATCGAAAACTGCGCTTAAGGGAACACTATGTTCCCACGTAATTTGTGAATTAAGACTCGATTATTTTTTTTCTAAGGGCCACATATCAGACATCCAACAAGCGAATCTCACAAGCTTTTTTTAAAACTGTGTTTTAAAAGGATGTGCTAAGCGACTGTTGTTAAAATCTGAAGTCCTCCCTTCCCAAGCTTGAGGCATCTGAGTGAGCTTAATAAACCAAATGGAAGGCTAAAAAAAATGAGAAATAGTGCTTCTTGTGAGGCGAATGTCAACACTGGTTGGTTCTGTTCATTTACGAAATCAACATTTAACATTTGGGACAATTTGTCGCTTTTGTCTCACAACGACGGCAATGTGAACGTTCTATTAATAACTATTCACACTCATCCCAAACCCCCCCCCCCCCGCCCCACCCCCACTCACCACCGCGTCAGGAAATAAGGCAAAAGAAGATGAGAAGACTATTTGTCCATTGAATGTTTCCATTGACCCGTTTGCGTCAGGGCTTTGTCAGCCTTACAGCGTCTATACAAGTGTATATTATTAACGTTTCTCTCTTAGATTTTCTCTTTGCGCATGGCAGAAAAACCGGAAGGGAGGGGGGGAGCTCACCTTCAAAAACTGAGCGATGGGACCAGGGCTTGAAGGGCAATATCATTATCTGAATGATGAATTAGTTTGCCTTTTGATTTTTTCAGTTCAAGCTACAGGAACGACTTCAAGACGGCAAGCTTGCGATCATAAGCATGTAGTTTGCCGTTTATTATCTCACTCGAAATACCACCAAACAGTCATCCTTTCTAATGGCAGAGTCTTCCCGGCCCCTCCCCCGACAAATTACGTACGTCAGTCGGAATCTATCATTTTCAGTTTAGACTTCCTAGCTTGCGAAGTTCATCTACACGATGCGCTGTATTCTTCATCTTCTGAGAGTGCAGGTATGTTCCCTAAATAGGTAATCTTTTCGAGGTGTTTAAATCGCATAAGAATTTGTTCAGTAATAATAGAATCATGAACGCATTATGCGCAATGGAGTTTAACAAAAGCGTACAGCGTCTTTGAGGTCTAGCCAGCCGTGGGAGCAACATATCACAACAGCCATTTCGTTTTTGTAACTGTGATAAAATCAACAACTATAAACGACACTCATATCTGTGATGTGCTCTCTTCCTCTCTAAAAGGAAGTCATGTTCAAAATTTCTTCTAGGTTGTAACCTTTTAAGAGATCATATTGTGTTTTGCTTTTGCATTCAACTAGAGCAGACACTTGTGAGCCGACTAGACGGTATTAAGGCTGTAATAAACAAATCGCGTTCATGAACTCGAAGTCTCGTTGCAATTGTTGTCTTCTATCAAGGACAAAAATGCAATATTTGTTGATTGGAAACGCCGGGGTATACTTATTGTTTCTTATTTCTCAAAATTTGGAGGATTGTTTTAAAGATTGTAATAGACCTTCATACCACTCAAACAATTTGATTCGCCAGCACATTCCAACACTTCCGTTGGCGATGTTTTCTTTGGGGCTCTCAAGTGATCTTTCCATTTGGAGTATTTTCGGAAATGCATTGCCTTCTCCTACAAATTATTGAGAACGTTTTTATTTGATCGTCCGTTGCTTCACGGAGAGGTAGTCTTCACAAATTCATTATGTTTGATTTGAACGGTTACGCAAATGCAAATGTTGTTCGCGTGGCCCAGTTCTATTACTTTCGCGACCGGCTTGGGTGAAGGGCAGTGTTAAAAAATGTTTTGTCTAAGTGATTGACAAGGGAGTCACAAGACCACAGTGAAAGGGTTTGTGTGAGGTGGGGAAGGGGAGAGGGAACGGGGGTGGGGGGGAGGGGGGGTTGCTGGGGTACTGTGTTTAAATGTTTGTCTTCATCTACGATGTAAACTTATTATTACTTTGTTTGTTTGTTGTTTTTCTTCTATTTGTTTCGTTTTGTGTGTGTGTACTAATTTAAAGGTCCAGCCTTTTCACTCAAGTAAAATCATTCGCGCCTGGTATGTTTTGAGTCTTGCACCCCACCGCTTGGTAATTTACCTCACCCTCCCCCCACTCCCTCACTTCTCCCCCCCCCCCCCCCCTTCCCCCTTCCCAACCGTACCACCCCCGAAAATGACGTCATGTATCCATGGTTGCTATGCCGCACCTATTTTGAGCATCAAAACCACTCTTCATCTAACGCTGGTTTAGTGGTTTCAGTTCAAGCGTTCTGGCAAACGTACACAAATGTTCATCAAATTGATGTCCCCTCCTCTTTGAAATCTGACTTTGAATGAAGGTTTGTACTTTAGATTTGAATTGAAGCGCACAAAACAAAGTTTCAATCGGCATTTATAAGGCACCATCACGATCCATGAGCATCTCATTTGCATTGACGTGACTTCAGCGTTTGCTTTGTTCACTGTTTGCATCTTTGTGAGGATACAGAATTCATTTTTTTATGTTTGCACATGATTCTGTCAAATGACCGTTGATCAAAGATCCTTTCTGGCGATGGGCTTTTAGCGAAATACTAGCCATTTTACCATTATAAATATTACCATTTTTGAATTACTTTGAACTCGTGTATTTACTCGTGTGGAAACCAATAAAGTCAACGGTATTTGGCGCTCTAAATACAGATCTGCTGAAAATTGGTGGAATAGCGCCCATTAGCAACTACACCATAAAGCAAACTTCAATAGCCTTTTCACAGCCGTAACAATTAACGTTGGCTTGTGTTTAGCTTTCTCTAAACAACGCCTTCAAATTATTCATCGAAGCTCCTAGCACATTGACCTTTAGCCATATATTACTAGTGAAATGCATTGTATTTTTTTACACTAACTTACTTTCATTTTCCTTCTCGCTTCTTTTGCAGTGCTTGGAAGCGTCAAAAATTTCTGTTGCAGATTTCTGATTGTGTTTTAAAAACCAAAGAGCCTTAGACAGGTATAGTCTTGATATATAATCTTTACATTCTTTTATAAGCCAGTCACGCTCAACTAGATTTTGTTGCATGCCATAAATTCGTGAAATGGCACAAAGTGGTTTCTTCGGCACATCAACAGAGGTTTCGCTAAATTTTCCCTAAATTTAGGGATATAACTTCGAAATGGCATGAGCGTGATACATTCGACTGTTAAGCCAGCGTTCTCTAGACCGCTTTTCATCGAGAAAACATTCACAGGCATACTATGCTTACTTCAAACGGTAGAAGATCCAGTGCATAATTGATCTTTTTATTTTTCTCGCTCTTTTTGTTACTGAAAGCTTTGTATTTCTGAAAAGCATTGTTTCCTTTTTAGTAGGGCTCTTGACACCCTGCTGAGAAGATAGCTGTATGTTTGCCTTCGGCCATTTATGGCCATTGTTAAACAACTATGGAATAATTTATGTGGCTTATTTTTAATGCTCGCGTGACATTCGAGTGAACTGTGTGTGCTGACAATTGAAAGGTGGGGTCTATAAGTTTCTTTCGCTTTATAAATGTTAATTGTTCTTTTGTTTCTTTGTTTTGAAGGCCGAAAAGAAGGACATAAACATTGTGGGCTGCGCATAATTAAGTCGAGGATCCATTACAAGTACAAATAGAATTTGGTTTTCGGTGAGTATGCTAAATGAAATAATGTTCATATTTTACTTAATAGTCCTGTTTGTAGAAATTTCAAAAGGCTGAATACTTGTTTTAGTTGATCGCCCTGTTAAACGACAAAACTGAGCATTTGATAAGTAGGTCAGGGTAAGAACTAGACTGTGAATAGTCTATCTTTTGCTTGCAAAAAACTGAGCCAGTGCAATATTCCGGGATGGGGCGGGGGGTGGGAGTGGCGCATGTGAGCCTCGTGAGTAGTTCTTCCTCGCGGATTCTCGAGTAAAAGAGAAACTGCGCGCAGTCTAGATAAGAATTTTATTCCACCTTAGCTCGGTCAATACGTATAGCATATACAGAGTGCTAAATTGATTAAGCTAGAAACATAGAAATTGTAGTGTTAATATAAAAGTAACCGGTTTTTAACGATAAGATCAACAATGAAATTTACTGATGCGATTCTTGAATGTCCTAGTTAGTTATTCGCTATAACGAGCCGAACTATGAAATGACTTAAAATAGCCGGTATAAATATACAAAGCTAAATCTTAATTGATATTCAGACAACTCTACATGCATACATATGTTCGTCTGGAATTTCTTTCTTCTGTTTTGTTTTGTTTTGGGAATTTTGAACATTCTTAGCAAACTGGGATTTCAGCCACAAATTTCCTTTTGAAAATGGTTGGAATGTTTTTATTTTTTGTCTTACCATTCGTTTTGATTTTTTTCAATCAAACAACTAATTGAGAATCAGATCAGCAAACCCCTCCCTCCCCCCTTTTCCAACTGACAAGGGCTGAATGGAATTAAGGGTTAAGATCACATTTGCAGACAAATATTATATACCATAAGTTGCTGATTTTTTCTTCCGTCGTTATTTCTTTCTTCAGTAACATGTCGAAAACAGTGGACAAACCTGTCAGCAGTGAAAAGATGCCTTACACTGATGATGGCCCTCCTGAGATGAGTGTGAGTCTTCCTTCCATGGGAGATGTTCAAACAAGAGCAAAAGATCCAAGTTATGCTCCACTGCCTGTTGACATTGTGTTACTGACAGTCAACGACTGCGAGTTCTTGGCTTGTTACAGGCAGTTGATCAATCCGTTTAGATGTTGGTTTGACGATATTGGTTACGTGTATTTTGAGGATCTGGGAGAAGACGCGGATGAGAAAGTGAAAGTTGCTTTAATTCGATGCTGTGAAGGCTCCAGTGGTCCTGGTGGTGCTCTGATTGCCGTAAAGAATTCCGTGAATGTGCTCAGACCTAAAGGAGTCATTTCCGTGGGTGCATGCAGTAGTCTCAACCCCCAGAAAGCCAAACTTGGCGACGTTGTTGTTTCAGCAAAATTAACAACGTATGCTTCTAAAGTAGTGACGCCAAATCAAGAACAATGGGCTGGCATGAGAAGTTATGTGAGCAAACGCTTCCTCAACGTCATCAAACATACAGCTGAGGGTTACAATGCTCCTCTCCAAAGCTCACAGTCTCGAGAGATCAAAGTTCATTGTGATGGTGAGTTTCTAAGTTGCCCCGAGCAAGTCCGTGCTGAGTGGCGGCGCAACCAACTGGCCGAGTCTCATCCTCAGGCGATTGCTCTTGAAATGGAAGGTGAAGGTGAGTTGGCAGTTTAATTGGGGTGCAAGATAACTAATGATAAAAAATATAGAGCCGTGGAAAACAAGTTTTTTGTCCTCACTATGAAGTGATTTGCATGAGACATTTCCTCGATCACTACCCATAGGCACTCACTCCAGAAACGAAGGTTATCCGTGGTTTTACGCAATTTGCAATAAAATCCTATGATTGTTAG
Organism: Pavona decussata; assembly: GCF_977016875.1. Taxonomy (NCBI): domain Eukaryota; kingdom Metazoa; phylum Cnidaria; class Anthozoa; order Scleractinia; family Agariciidae; genus Pavona; species Pavona decussata. The sequence continues at coordinate 28,083 of NW_028145726.1, forward strand.
ACAGTTTTCCGTATTTTTATCACAAAACGCAACGCACACTAGTGCATAAAACATTTGGGTAACGTTTTCTGGGTGAAATAAAGTTCACATGCAGAAAATCCGGCGAATATGAACTAAGGTAGCAAGAGGCGAGGTAATAAGCCGCAGCTTTTGGTCGGTTTTGCCCCGAGTACTCATTTAATATGCTACACGGAGCCTGCTGCTTATCATTTATCTATTTGCATGTACTTTGCTTCATCCAATAAACGTTCCGTAAAATATCTTCCTTTGTTGGTATTAAGGAGTGTTTACAGCAGCATTTGATGATCAGATTGAGTGGCTCATTGTCAAAGGAATAGCTGATTATGCAGATGGTACCGAGTCAACAACAGAGAGTTGGAGTCCTTTTGCTAGTGTGATGGCAGCCTCTGTTGTAGCACACATTTTAAGGGATCCTAATGTTTTCCGTACGTGGCCCCATTATCAAAGTGAAGGTAATGGTTGGTAATGAATGTCTGTTTAGTTTTTGTCCTTGCTCTTTCATGATCGCAATTTTATTCGGTGACCTATTTTTTGAGAGGGTTGATGCTGGATACCAAGACCAGGAGAAAATTTTGAGCTGGCAGTTAAACACGCTAACCAACTAAAGAACCATTGAAAAAAAAAAGTCAGAAAAAGTTACTGAAAGCAACCGCTAAAAATATTTAAATTATTGCAAGAATTTCTGTCACTCTTAAATAGTGATGTCCTTATAAATAAATAACGGGGGTGGTTTCCAAGGAATATAAATACAAAGTAGAAAAAAAAAAGATCGGTTACAATTAAATATGGCAGGGTTATTTTATCTTAGGAGTTAGAGTTGACTAAACAACCGTGCTCTGTAACAAACTAAGAAGCCCTCGAAAACTCGCTCTCGGCTTTAACGAGTACATACGTAAATAAGGAGGAAAAATATAGTAGCGAACAAGTTGTAACATAAGAATATAATTATTTTGCATACTTTGCAGGCACCTTCCCCACACTCATCTATTGTTGATGAATTTAACTCAATATATGTTCTTGTCACGGTGCGCCATTATTGTGTTTCGTCATTTTGTGTGTCTACAGAAGCTTCTTCCCATTGTCGAAGCTCAACTGAAACAGAACGTGGAAGAAAGCGGAAGCGGACTGATCAGCATCCAGACGCCTCTTTGTCTTCTTCCCATATTCAAAGCCCAATAACAACAAAGAGTAGAAGATCTTCATCTACTACCCAGGCTCCAAAACGGACTAAAAGCAGGACAATGATTGAGGACGATGCAGGTATGCTATAAATAACAGTATGCGAGTCACGTCTTGAAGTTTCGTTATACTTTTAATTTTTTTTTATTGCTCCCATTACGTTTTGACAGGGAGAGGGTACTACTTTAGAAACTTTTCAAATCGGTGGGTAAAATCTCTCGTTGATATGTACGGTAAATGCTTCGTACGCGTAATTAAAATCCCGGCTGGAGGAAGTTTGGGTCGAAAAACAAATAGAGGGTAAAAAAGTTCAGCGATTTCTGACCCAGTAATTCTTCGAATGTAAAAGGAAAGCCATTAAAAGATACTTGAAGATCACAGTCCTCATAAGATAGATGGGGTTTTAAAGAGATGTAACGTTTAGTTAGATATTTTCTTAGAAACCATATCAACGCTCGAACCTTCAAGCAAATCCACACTCCAACGTCGTGAATAAAAAAAATATCACTAGAGGCCAGCAGGGTTTGGCGGGTGCTCGTCTACTTTGTTTTGTTATGGAACGTACAAAATCCCTATGTAAAAACATAAGATGAGATAATTTCTTAAGAATGCAAAAGTGAACGACAAGTCACTGTCAAATAGTGTCGATTAATAGAAATACATATAGACAATATCCACATTGGCACTCACTGGTATCTTTTGTCTCTGTAGAAGCTTCACAAATAAGCAACTTTATACAAAGGATCCGTCAATTCTACCAAAGACGTGAAGCCCAGGTTTTGCCAGTTCCTTGGCATGAAGATTTTTGCTTCCATCTGAAAGACCTTTTTACCAGACTTAGGATCGTTGAAAAAGAAAAGACACGTGGAATGTTGAAGGATGAAATCACCAACATGACGGGTATCTTTAGAAGACACAAAGATTGCCAAAAACCAAGGATCGTCCTTATTGAAGGTGAACCTGGCATGGGAAAGACGACCTACTGTCAAAAGTTGGCGTATGATTGGGCGACTAAACAAGATAATGAATGGGACGAGTCCTTCCCCAAAATTGAAGTGCTGTTGCTTCTCAGATGTCGTGATATTAAATCTAGCATATGGGAAGCTATTGACGAACAAATTCTCCCTGACGATCTTGACAAAGAAACTAGAGATATTCTTCTTCAATTCCTCCGAGAGAATCAGTCCAAAGTACTTTTGGTGCTCGATGGATTAGATGAGGCGGAACCTAGCAAACTAGACATGTACCTTAAATTAATTCAAAGTAAAGAGTTTTCCGAATGTCACATTGTTCTCACATCTCGTCATGAAACTGGAAAGAAAGTGAGGCAATACTGTGACGCATTATGGGAGATAGCGGGTTTCACCAAAGTGGATGCGAAGAGTTTCATAAGGAAATATTTCCAACAAAAGGAACACTTGGCTGAAAAGCTTATCAGAAACATTTGGCCCTATCGTTTTGATGATGATGATAATGATGATGATGATGATGATGATGATGATGATGATGATGATGATTATGATGATGTCTTACAAAGGGAACAAAGCTTACGGGAGCTGACGAAAAATCCACTAAGTATAACCTTACTCTGTGTTCTTTTTGAGGATTTTGACGGCGATTTACCAAGCAACAGAACACAATTATACATCGAAATTGTCGTTTGCGTTTTGCGGAGATTTGAAAAAAAGAACGGTTTGTCAAGCGACAGTGGAGACCTTATTACAGTTTACAAGAAACACCTGATATCCCTCGGGCATATGGCGCTACAATCTCTTCGCAATGGAGAGTTACATATCGAAAAACAGGAAGGCTTTTTCAAAGGAAGCCCTTTAATCAAGTTCGGATTTCTTTCGATCCAGACTGGTGGTAGTAAGAGAATACCTTGCATACGTTGTGGATTTCTTCACAAGTCTTTCCAAGAATTCTTTTCCGGCCTTTATCTTGCGTTTCAGGTTCTCGACGGAGAAATTGACTGTGCCTCAGTAGTGACTGATGAAAGATATCGGAATGAGCTATCTCACGTTTTCAGGTTCATGGGTGGAATCGTAGCCTCAAAGAGTGAGGAGGCCGCAGTGTCTCTTGTAAGTAGTTGGGTTGAGCATATAAATTACAAAAGTTTCTCCTCCAGCACTGACCTTCGTAGAGATCTTCCATTGGTCTTCGTCTGTGTATCGGAATGGACAGTCCATAAGGAAAACTTTCGTGCTCAATTAGTTGATATTATAGGAAAGCACCTTGATCTCTCCTTTTTAACCGAGTTGAATTTAAATTGTTGCGGTTTACATTCTGATATCGGCGCTGATTCCGTTTCCCAGGCTCTCAAAGTAAACTCCTCCCTGACTAATTTGAATTTGAGTGCGAACAGAATGGGTCATACCGGTGCAGAATCTCTTTCCCAGGCCCTCACAGTAAACTCCTCCCTGACTAATTTGGATTTGCGTGACAACAGCATTGGTGATCCCGGTGCTGAATCCCTTTCCCAGGCCCTCAGAGTAAACTCCTCCCTAACTATTTTGGATTTAAGTGACAACAGTATTGGTGATCCCGGTGCTGAATCCCTTTCCCAGGCCCTCACAGTAAACTCCTTTCTGACTAATTTGGATTTGAGTGGGAACGGTATTGGTCATACCGGTGCCAAATCTCTTTTCCAGGCCCTCACAGTAAACTCCTCCCTGACTTATTTGGATTTGAGTGGCAACAGTATTGGTGATCCCGGTGCTGAATCCCTTTCCCAGGCCCTCACAGTAAACTCCTCCCTGACTAAGTTGAATTTGAGTGACAACAGTATTGGTGATCCCGGTGCTAAATCCCTTTCCCAGTCCCTCACAGAAAATTCATCCCTGACTAATTTGGATTTGCGAAGGAACAGTATTGGTGGTCCCGGCGCTAAATCCCTTTCCCAGGCCCTCACAGTAAACCCTTCCCTAACTAATCTGAATTTGGGTAGGAACCGTATTGGTGGTACCGGTGCTGAACCTCTTTCCCAGGCCCTCACAGTAAACTCCTTTCTGACTAATTTGGATTTGAGTGGGAACAGTATTGGTCATACCGGTGCCAAATCTCTTTCCCGGGCCCTCACAGTAAACTCCTCCCTGACTAATTTTAATTTGAGTGACAACAGTATTGGTGATCCCGGTGCTGAATTCCTTTCCCAGGTCCTGAGAGTAAACTCCTCCCTGACTAATTTGGATTTGAGTGGGAACAGTATTGGTCATACCGGTGCCAAATCTCTTTCCCGGGCCCTCACAGTAAACTCCTTCCTGACTAATTTGGATTTGAGTGACAACAGCATTGGTAATTCCGGTGCTGAATCCCTTTCACAGGCCCTCACAGTAAACTCCTCCCTGACTAATTTGGATTTGAGTGACAACAGTATTGGTGATCCCGGTGCTGAATCCCTTTCCCAGGCCCTCAGAGTAAACTCTGCTCTTACTTATTTGGATTTGAATATGAACAGTATTGGTAAAAAGGGTACTATTTGCGTTTCTGAGGCTTGTAAGCTTAATAAAGCGGTATTTGTTAAGTTATGGGTTTCAAATTTTTTGATTTGACTGAAGAAAACATTAAAACAAGAAGTTCAAAGATAAGTGGTGACTCAAGCTTTAGTTCACAACAGATGTTTCAGCTAAGTTTAGATCTGTAGGCTTAGAACTTAGAATACGGCCATGACACTTCTAGGGAGAGCTTTACAGAAGGTGTTTTCTGTGTTTATGTTCAAAAAATACCAAATTTTGACGTTTTTTTTTTATAAAATGAAGGCTGCTGAGAAGTACGTCGGAGACGAAACGTTTTTCCAGATTACACAAAACGATTTTATATAATTATAAGAATGGCATATTAATTTAAAATTTTGATGTATTTAGACGTGAAAGGCCATTTTAAGAGAGGTTTTCGCTCAGTGAGGCTTAACTGTAATACATAAATGATAATTTTAGTCACTTACACCTTATACTTGTCATTAGAAAAGACGATTTTAAAACCATGTACAAACGATTGCCTCAATGGATTGTTTTTTTATGAACAATATATAAATATTGAAATTACTGTGAATGCCTTAAGGGACAGTTGTAAATATGTTTTTTATTAAGTATACAACATTAATTTTAATAGAAATAAATATGTATGTGGGTGATATTTCTGTCTCCTCTTTTATATTTTTGCTTTTTTTTTTTATCTTGGTAATGACGGTAATAATGGTCATCGTGTTTCAGAAGCGAGTAATCGACCGAGTGACAGGCATTTTCGCGATAAGATAACTGTTGGGAGACTTGTCCAATTCGACCATGCAGTTAAATCCCCGCTTTGCTGATACCAGAGATGATCGTTATTGCAGACAATATTCAGAGCCATCTGACAATCGAAAAACACCAAATCTGGAAATGAATGAAACAAGACCGAGGATGGCTACCATTGTTTTAAAAGAAAAGTTTTGGTTTAATACAATGAGAAAAATGTTCAAATCATTACATTTTGTCTTATACCCATGTAATTAAATTGAATAAATACGAAACTAAAATATTAAGAATGGCCAGCGGTCAATGTTTGTGACTCACTCGGGGAAGAGTGGGAGTAGAGCAGGGATATTAGGCGAGCATGAGGGGGAGTGGGGGGTGGGGGCTGTTTTTGGTGGCATTCACACAGGATTTAAAGTCAGCGGCACCGACAACAGTCTTTTGAAGACGATCATGGTGCAAAACTAGAAACCTTACTTATACCGAATGTTACCTTTTTGTTAAATCTCGACGGCATATGAGGCGAGTTTGGTCGAGCCATGGTTTCTATTTTGGCGAGACGCCAAAATAAACATGGCGAGACCAAACGAGCCTGATGACTCGACTAAGGTGACTCGACCCAGTTATTTTTTGGCGGTACCACCCTACTTTTAAGCTCTCTGGTTTCCCCACTTTTGATTTCATCGTAAGTGTAACTCATAGAATGGATAACATATAGATCAATCTACAATATAGCAATAAAATTTTGGCGATCGGAGTAAATGTCACGTGGTTATAGTGCCACGCCCCTTTGAGGTCTGAGTCGAAATTCTGCTGTTGCAGGCTTTTTTTTCCTGAAAATCTCTTGGCTACACATAGTGCTCATTAGTGCCTTGCGCTGAACAGAGTTTCAACAAAATCGCAAAGACCCAATTCGAGAAATTTAGCGCTTTCAAATTTAGGTCATATTTTATGTAAAAATGATAAGCAAACTTTGCACGATTATATCTAATAAAACTATGACATTTATTTCATTATTTTGAGGATCTTTATAACAGATGGGTCCTTACAAGTCAGCAAAAAAGCTTTAGAGCCTTGTAAATGCGCGCGATTTCGAGCAATGCAAACATATAGAAATTACAGTTTTAGCTATTTGTTGACGTCTTCCCGACTTATATAGGAAGATTGAAGGGCCTCTGCTCGCAGGGTAGCTTGCCGTTGACTAGATCACTGTACTTGGTCCACACAAAAAGGCATACGGTCATTTCTGATCCTGGTTATGCGGTCGACCCTTAGCACTACATTTCTATGTTCCGTCATTGTTAATATGTTGGAGTTTCGATGTAAAAAGAGACGAGGTGAGATGGGAAAATGAGAAAGAATACGAGACAATTAGTGAATATCAAATGAAGTTTTACGTTTGTGCATATGTAAAGAAACCCCGTGTACGATGCAGTACTTTATCACTTGACAGTACTTTTGTTTCGTAGCGCTGCCAAAGATGCGACATATAAAGTAACTGAGATTCAGTGCATTAATCTGCAATTACTTTCCACTCGCCCAATACTTCAGGTTTGCCCAATACGAGTTGGGACTCGGGACACGACGAAGATCCCGATAATGAAAGTATGATTAATAGTCCGCACGCCTTGTAGTTCAATTCAGTTCGCAAACGAGGGGAAATGAACTGAAGATAACTTAATTCCCAGTGAAGTCATTGCTGCAGCACAGACCAGCAATGATCCCGATAATGAATATGCGATTAATGATGATCTCTTTAACCATGGCCCAGGAAATGTTTGTTCTTGACTGACTAAGAGCGGTCAATCGCATCGTTGAATACGGGATGCGAGTAAGTGAAATTCCCTAAAACAAACAAACAAAAAACAACAACAAAAGATAAGTCAGTTTTGGAACAGAATCATAGGTTTAGAAGTGGCTAAATAAGATGAGAGAAAAACTGAGCTCAGTCTGAGAATCGAGAATAGGAGATGAGAGCTAGCAACTATTTGAACTGAGAAAGAGCGCCGGACAGAACATGGGATTAGAATAAGAAAATATGATTTGATATAAGCACATAACAGAGAATATTAGATGAGAATTAGAGGTAAGCGGGGGGGGGGGGGGGGGGAGGGCTGGCAGCTACCTTTGAACTTGCCACTTTTCGGAAAGACATGATCGCCCCAATAAAGAAATCTGTCAATCATTCGAAAAACGTAACGAGCATGCGCGAAATGCGAAAGATTCATGCCATTTTGTCCGTGGCGACTCGACGGTGGAAAACGCGGTCGTATTCAGTTAACTATTGTTTATTTACTCTTAGCATGTGTTTTTGCGGTAGTACGAAGTTTGAACACTGCGATTAATCAAGACCGCTGGAATAAGATGCCAGCTTTGTTTTAGGTTAGTAGAGCCGGCAGCATTGAAATTGCGAGCGACATGTTCTCAGCTGAGCTGAGATTTTACCAGCGAGCGTATTATGGTTTTCGTCGTCTCAGGAAGATATTCCCGTCGACAAAATGGTAGATTTCAATTTCGATTCTTGTTCAGTTCTGAAGAAACTAGAAACCACACAGTGTTTCACGACTGTCATCGCGAAAGCCGAGAATGTATTAAAGCTTATTTCTCAAAATCGGCTTGGAACTTTAGTGTAAGCTTATTAAAAGTATTTGTCCCACATTTTATGCGTATTAACTGTTGAAAGCGTACTGTTACGAATGAAACAGCATGTTTATTTTATGGAATTCTCCCTCTGTTTAAATGTCGCGTGACGACAGTTATTCCTGTAAGGTTAATTTTAATGCACAAATGGTTTAAATGCATACACAAGGAAAACGGCTTGAGTCCTTAAGACATTTTTCGATAAGAAAATGTTGCAGCTGGAAAGGATAGCTTATAAAGATCTCAGAAGAAGATTGCTTAACATCATCGTGAATAGAGCTACCAGGTTTTTATGAGCGGTTGCAAGGGTGTTTGTCTCTTGTCTGTACGGGGAGATTAACTTACGTGTAAAGACATTCAAGTCCTTATTCTCTTGTGCAAAAAATTGGGAAGTTGAGTTCAGTAGCACCGGGTGAACAATGTACTGATACACTGAGATCCTGCAGAAACCACATGCATGTGCAAAAAACCTTGGAAGGTACATGTAAATATTATTGTCTCACCTGTCACCCTTACAGATGTCCATGACCACCTGTATCGGTATGGTGGTTTTCCCCCATTGGTGGATGTCAAAATGGGGCTACTGGGAATACACCCTAAAACCCAAGGGAGATACAGTACCAAATAGATCCTGGGATGGCAAATCAACCATGGTTTCTCTATGTATGCAACAGCCATTTCAAAGAAGACAATCTAAATTATCACCCCTTGATTACTGAAGTGTTTCTAAAAACTCGAGGATTATTCCAGCTGACCACATTACTCTGGAGTATAATCACGATAATGTCATCAGTACATGACAATATACATCAAAACTGCAACATATTGCAATATTGTTTAATTGGTACATATTGTGTAACATAGTCAAGTGTAATTAGCATATTGTAAATTATACAATTACTGTACATTTTCACACACCTGCACAGTGTAATGACTGGCTGGAGTATTGCTGTTTAGCACCCTGCCTCTTTTATGTTTCAGTTCTCACCCCAGAGGTATGATAGACAAAAATCTAAAATAATAAAAGGTTACTTCATCTCTTCCTTTAAAATAATGAGATTTATTACCAAGCATACATACTGAATTCAAAAGTCAATATTAATTTTGTGGCTCACTTGGCAAAGTTGAAGAGCAAAGTGCTGCTTACATCACCTCTCAACATTTCACCGTTTAGAAGAGATTGGAAAAGAAAAATCTGTTGTTGAGGTATAAAAGTAACATTTTAACTAATTAAAGCAAAACAAAAAATTAGATCACCAGAACCTCCATAGTTTGTTGACTCTCAGTGGGTAGTTGCTGTAAAGGGAGGAAATTCTACAGTGTACATAAATGAAAAAATAGGGAAGATAACGATAAGGTGGAATGGAGGAAGTCTTACTACCTCTCGCGAAAGTCAATTTCTACAGGAGCAGGTCTAGCCCTGAGAACTGTGTCAGATCTAGATACAGCCAATCCACTCTCCTAAGCGACAACCCTTGGTGTACGACAAAGTGGTCGCTTACGGGAAAGATCAACAAAATCATGACCCTAATGCTGGACTGAAAAATTAATTACCTAAAAATATTACCATAGCAGCTAAAATTAGGCAGATAAAAACTAATTTATTTGATTTTTTCACATCTATTCATTCTTCTGACGAAATTTTGTGTAACATTTTGGAACAGATCACTGAAACAATTCCCATTTACCTACAGATCTAATTATAGTAATCTTCTCTGTCTGTAAACTGTCAGTTGTCCGGGGTAGCGTCATTAATAATTGAACTCTTGTTACTTCTGAGAAATTATTTACTCAGATCATACGCGAATATGTTGGGTGGTCGCTTACCGGAAACAGAAAACAAAAGAATATGTCAAATTTCTGGCCTACAAAATGGTCGCGGTCCCTTAGAAATTTGAGTGGTGGTTGCTTACGAGAGAGCTCTTGAAACAGTATTTAACTGAAAAACAAAACGGTTGTTTACGAAGTGGTCGCTTACAAGAAGTGGTCGCTTTGAGAGAGTTGACTGTACTGATCCTCTCCGGGGTCAGCTAGTCGTTGGTTGCAGTATTGTTTTTCGCTGCAGAATTTGCATCCGTGATCCGTCTTGATGACCAAACTTCAGGTAAAAAAGCGGCCGAAGCCTTCCTGTGTTGTTTGGACGTCGAATAGCCAAATTGTTTGCGAATCCGCACAGACGCGCTTTCACACAAAATCGCCGCCATTGCCTGATTTCATACCGTGGGGGTCTGGGTACGAGTCTGTGTATTATGGGTTATGGGACTCAACACCCACATAGCCGGAAAGAGCACACCGCACTTTCCAACATTTCCAAGTTTGGTGATAATCAAGCTAATATTAGGAAAGATACAGCCATTCAAAAACTCCAAATTTTACTAAGAAATGTATGGAACGCCGGACGTGTGTCCGGCGTTCCATACATTTCTTAGTAAATTTTTAAGTTTTTGAATGGCTGTATCTCGCCTAATATTAGCTTGATTGACACCAAACTTGAGGATGTTGTAAAGTTCGATGTGCTCTTTCCGGCTATGTGGGTGTTGAGTCCCATAACCCATAATACACAGACTCGTACCCAGACCCCCACGGTATGAAATCAGGCAATGTTTGTTTATCAAAAAATCATTACTTAGTCTCGCTCGGCCAAATTTCTTAACTGGGGCGATCATGTAAACTCGGATCCAGGCCTCGCTGCTGGCCGCCCCTGGAGGTAAGATTAAAATAGGACATGAGAGCAAGGTAAAAATATTAGAAGCTGTAGAATACAAGAAGGATTATGAGAAAAGAATACGAGAAAAAAATATGAGAGAATTTCCACAACCGCCCCCCTCCCCTCTCTGGCCCCTTCCCGGTCTAGATTGGGTCAAAGAATAATGAAGATCAGAGGAGCTATGAAGGAAAACAGAATGTGGAAAAGAATATCGGAGTGAAGAGTCATAAGAAATAATACGAGAGAGAAAATTAAAAATAATGTTCCAAAGTTTAAAAGACTCTGCCCTATAATGACACCAAAATAGATCATTATGAAACACTTTGGTGTGTTAAGATTTGAGATAGTATGACATCAGACATCGGACATTCTTGTCCCTAGGTTCCTCGCCAAATTTAAAATGGCGGTAAAGAGAAGACATTGGATCTTGGTCGTCTGTCATTTGAATTTCACGAGGACCTTGGTGTCGAGGGTGAAAAACAGAGGTCAGATTGATATACATTATTCATCCTTGGTTACTCAGTTTTCCCGTTATCAAAGTTTTCTTTATCCAAATCTGTGTTGATTCATTCGATTCTAATCCCCCTTTGGCTTTCCAATTTGCAACTACCGTTCCAAAACGTTCTCTACCTTTTCAGCCATCATTTGGAAACACAAATAGGGTCAGATAAATTATACTCGAAAATTCGAGCATTATGCTTTTGAGCGTCACCCCTAGGCCTGAAAACAAAGCATTATGCCGAAAATTATGCTCATCTTTCTGCGTTTTGTTCCACTTCGATTTAAAAGCCTTAAAGTGCTTCCCAATCACCCCCTCCCCTTGTCCGTCTATAACAGATAAAACCTACTAAAGATAAAAGTCTTGCTGAAGTTCACAGCACAACATTTTGCTGGACCAAATTTCTCAAAGTGCAAGTTATAAAAGCCACGGCTACTGTTTTACAGTGCTCAGTCGATCTATGCTGAAATTTTCATTATTAAAGGACTTAAAACGGAGCTTATAATTTTTGGCCATCTACATTCAGTTGACTTTGCGAGACAGGAATTCGATGCTTTGTCTGCTTTCTCCCTGAGGCACGTGGTGTGGCAACGCGTGATTCGGGGAGCGGGCGGGTTCAAAGTACGAAACTTGATAGGACATGGGTTTTGTTGCATTTTATTTGAGCTGGCTCTGTCGCTGGTTTCATATAGAACTGCTACACCGTGCTGACGAGTTCCAATAAGAACGAAACAGCTGTCCACGGTTGCAGCCCTGTTTTGTCGGTTTCTGTCGGGTTGTTGTCTCGCAAAGTCAACTCTTTCACGTAGTATCAGCCTTGCAGTTTGTGTTACAGTTTATTTTTGGCTGATTAGGTCTCTTGTAGATCCTACGTCAACTGACAGCATTATCGTTCGCGGTCCTTTGCAGTTTTCACGTCTACTTATAATTAAACAGCCAAATGAATTTCAAATGAATTTTCTACCGACTCCACTCTGAAGCAGAAAGGAAATAATAATTTTCAGGTACTTTCTCTCAAGACAAGTAGTTTGTTGAAGAATTTTCCCACTTTGTCACCCCCACCCACCCACCAACCATTCCCCCCCCCCCCCCCCCCACATTACACAGACATACACACGGAAACACCGACCTGTTTTTTTTTTTTTTTTTTTATAGCTCTCATTTCCTTTCTCGAAACGTGCGTCTTCTGTTGCCAAATAACTTTATAAGGCCCGGTTCATACGTCGAACTTTACATGAGCCGAACCTAATCATTTGGTTCGGCGCATGTAAAGATCGACGTATGAATCAGTTGGGATCGACAGATTTGTATTTGGGTCGACCCGCCGTTCTATTCGACTGCGCCAGTCGAATAGAACGGCAAAAGTTCGACTTCGATTCAGACGTCGAACTTTTCATGTGCCGAACCAAATGCATACGTTACGTATAAATTATATAAATTATATCTATCCCAGAGGTCTGCGCGTTCCATCGACTTGGCATGCGCAAAGGACTTCATTCTGAACAAGATGGCGGGAAAAGCGGAATGTGCTTGTTCTTCTTGTTTCGAAACAACTGAATATACTTGTCTGAGATGCGAAAGATTAAAAAAAAAAAAAAAGGAATCTATTCTTGAAGTGCACACGCACAGACAGAAACTTTCCAATACAGGCTATATCAAAGGCGAAGCGTCAAGACTTCTGAGAACAAAATCTTCAAAAACAACATTTGAAGAAAACATTACTCTATTCAAACAGAGATTACGCAATAGAGGTTAACTCGATAACCTTATAATAAAACTCTTTCAGAAGTCAACCTCCGCGAAAGAATGTCGGCACTACAAAACAAACTAAAAACCCGCTAAAACATTTTGAAATTTGTTATGGAATATCGCCCTTCTTTGCCTAACCTTAAACAATTCAGATGAGTAAATACAGGAGGCATAATCAGGGATGGAGACCGTAAGCGTGGGGTCCACGCTTACCCATGAGTTGTACCAAGAAAAATCAATTTTTAGAAAAAATTGCACCCCCCCCCCCCCCTTATCACGTCATAAACCCGCGTGAATACACGCAAATTTGCGTGGGGCTACTACCTTATATGTGACACGGAAAGCAGCTGAGAAAAAATTCACTAAAGATAAAAAAGTCCTTACCTGTCTGAGTACATGTCCGTAGAGTGTAAGCTTTTTTCATTCATTTAACAGTAGCAACGCACGCAGCGCCACCGTTTTGGCACCTTTTTGACTTTACTGTGAGAGTCATGTGATCAATAGGCCGCCTATCCCAACTTTCCCGTCTTCTTTCAATTGTTACCTTTTCTTTGTGATAGTCTAATTCCTTAAATGTGGGCACTGAGGAGATATTCGCTGGCAGAATTTTAAAATTTGGACGCCGTTTTGAACAGGTGGAAAAAATTTCAATTTCTCCACGCGCGATCCTGGCCGCTTACACGCGTGCGCGCACGTGCGTATGGCGCAATTTCTTTCAAAAAATAGATTTTTTGGTACAATACATGGGGACAGGCCCACAAGTCAAATTGGCATCTCGTTACGGTCTCCATCCCTGATTATGGCTCCTGGTAAATGACACTTGATAGAAAATCTGCCTCTGCTAAGGGAGATCTACAAAGACCCTTCCTTATACTTTCGTACAGAAAAGGGAGATCTTTGAAAGACGTACTCGTGAGAGTAAATGAGCTTTGAAGGTCATATTCTTCCTTATCTCGCTCAGTAGGAACCGTGTTTGGCCTGTCTTTATTATTTTACCAAGCGAGCTCTTCCATGTCAGAATTCATCTTTCCCGCCATTTTGAATCTTGTTGAGTAAAAACAACAGCCGCTGACCACGAAAATCTACTTTCTCACTTTAGCTTTAATTAAGTTCGACTTCAGTTAGGTTCGACGTCTGAATCAACTGCCGAACTTAATTATTTGGGTCGACCTTAATAGGTATTAGGTTCGGCTCATGTAAAGTTCGACGTATGAACCGGGCCTTATCTAAACAATCCTGATTTCCAGGAAAACGATGAGCTTACGTATGATAATTAACAGTTTCTCGGAAAACGAGGAAGTGCATTCTTACAGGAAGTTGTCTCTTCTCAGTTTCCGGTTTTATAGCCAAAGGCCGTGATTGGAGACGTCTGCACGTACACTTCGTTCTCCGATGATGTAGTTTATAAATGCATCACTTCTTCGTTTATGTCGATTTTTAGTGGGCGAAGACTAACTAAATTCTGATTGCGGAGCATGTTAATAAAGTCAGTTATAAAACATGAGCTTCAGTACAGGGGATCGAACACTGCGCGAAAGGTAACACTCTATTGCCACGTAAATTTTGAATTATAAGACTCGCGTTTCTTTTTCTAAGGGCCGCATCTCAGATATCTAACAAGCGAATTTCACAAGCTTTTTCAAACTGTGTTTTAAAAGAATGTGATAAGCGAACGCGATTGAAAACCGCGACTGTTGTTAAAATCTCCCCTCCCCTCCCCTCCCCTCCCCTCCCCTCCCCTCCCCTCCCCTCCCCTCCCCTGCCCTCCTCCCCTAATACCCTTTAATAGCGGAACTCTAAGCTTGAGACATCTAAGTGAGCTTAATAAACCAACTGGAAGGCTAAAAAAAGAAAATTGAGAAATAGTTCTTCTTGTGAGGCGAATGTCAACACTGGTTGGTTCTGTTCATTTACGGAATCAAAGTGCTATCGATCAGTATTGAAAATCTTAGACCATTTGGAACAATTTGCCGCTTTTGTTTCACAACGACGGCAAATAATGTGAACGTTATATTAATAACTATTCACACTCATCCCCCCCCCCCCCCCCTCTTCCCTCACCACCGCATCAGGAAATAAGGCAAAAGAAGATGAGAAGACTATCTGTCCATTGAATGTTTCCATTGACCCGTTTGGGTCAGGGCTTTGTCAGCCTTACAGCATCTATACAAGTGTATATTATTAACGTTTCTCCCTCAGATTTTCTCTTTGCGCATGGCAGCAAAACCGGAAAGGAGGGGGGGAGCTCACCTTCAAGAACTGAACGATGGGATCAGGGCTGGAGGGGCCACATCATTATCTGAATGATGTTGTGTTAGTTTGCCTTTTACTTTGTTCAGTTAAGTTCAAGCTACAGGACGGCTAGCTTGCGGGCATAAGCATCTAGTTTGCCGTCTGTTATCTCACTCGAAATACCACCAAACAGTCATCCTTTCTAATGACAGAGTCTTCCCGACCCCTCCCCCGACAAATTACGTACGTCAGTCGGAATCTTTCATTTTCAGTTTAGACTTCCTCGCTTGCGAAGTTCATTTACATGATGTGCTCTATTCTTCATCTTCTGAGAGTGCAGGTATGTTCCCTAAATAGGTAAGCTTTTCGAGTTGTCTAAATCGCATAAGAATTTGTTCAGTAATTATAGAATCATGAACGCATTATGCGCAATAGAGTTTAACAAAAGCGCACAGCGTCTTTGAGGTCTAGCCAGCCGTGGGTACAACAGATCACAACAGCCCCCGCACCGACAATTAATGCTTGTCTTATTCATTTCGTTTTGTAACTGTGATAAAATCAACAACTATAAACGACAGTCATATCTGTGATGTGCTTTCCTCCTCTCTAAAAGGAGGTTTCCAAATTTCTTCTAGGTTGCAACCTTTTTACAGATCATATTGTGTTTTGCTTTTGCTTTCATCTATAGCAGACACTTGTGAGCCCTCTATACAGTATTAAGGCTCGGTAATAAACAAATCGCGTTCATGAACTCGAAGTCGCCTTGCAATTGTTCTCCTCTACCAAAGACAAAAAAAACAATATTTGTTAATTGGAAACGCCAGGGTTTATTGTTTCTTATTTCTCAAAAGTTAGAGGATTGTTTAAAAGATTGTTATAGACCTTTACACCACTCAAACAATTTGATTCGCCTGCACATTCCAACACTTCCGTTGGCAATGTTATCTTGGGGGATCTCAAGTGACTTTTCCATTTGGAGTATTTTCGGAAATGCATTGCCTTCTCCTTCAAACTGAAAACGTTTCTATTCGATCGTCCGTTTTATCACGGAGAGGTAGTTTTCACAAATTCCTTATATTTGGTTTGAACGATTGCGCAAATGCAAATGTTGTTTGCGTGGCCCAGTTCTATTACTTTCGCCACACTTGAGTGAAGGACTATTAAAGAAAATTTTGTCTAAGTGATTGACAAGGGAGTCCCAAGACCAAAGTGAAAGGGTTTGTATGAGGTGGGGAGGAGGGGGGGGGGGGGGGGGGGGAGGTTTGCTGGGGTACTGTGTTTAAATGATGTATATCTTCATCTGCTTTGTTTTTTTGTTTCTTGTTTTTTATTTGTTTAGTTTTGTGTGTGTGTACTAATTTAAAGTTCCAGCCTATTATCTCAAGTAAAATCATTCGCGCCTGGTATGTTTTGAGTTGTGCACCCCACCGCTTGGTACTTTACCTACCTCCCCCCCCCCCCCCCTCCCCTCCTTCCCACCTCCATGCACCCAGCCCGAAAATGACGTCATGTATCCATGGTTGCTATGCCGCACCTATCATGATCATCAAAACCACTCTTCATCTAATGCTGGTTTCAGTTCAAGAGTTCTGGCAAACGTAAACAAATGTCCATTAAATCGATAATTCCTCCTCTTTGAAATTTGACTTTGAATGAAGGTTTGTATTTTAGATTTGAATTGAAGCGCACAAAAGAAACTTTTAATCGGCATTTAAAAGGCACCATCACGATCCATGAGCATCTCATTTGCATTGACGTGACTGCAGCGTTTGCTTTGTACACTGTTTGCATCTTTGTGAGAATACAGTATTCATACTTTTATGTTTGCAATTCTGTAAAATGACCATTGATCAAAGATCCTTTCTGGCCATGGGCTTTGAGCGAAATACTAGCCATTTTACCATGATTATAAATATTACCATTTTTAATTTACTTTGAACTCGTGTATTTACTCGTGTGGAAATCAATTAAGTCTTAACGGTGTTTGGCGCTCAAAATACAGATCTGCTGAAAATTGGTGGTATAGCGCCCAATAGCAACTACACCATAAAGCAAACTTCAATAGCCTTTTCGCAGCAGTAACAATTAACGTTGGCTTCTGTTTAGCTTTCTGTAAACAGCGCCTTCAAATTATCCATCGAAGCTTCTAGCACATAGACCTTTAGCCATACATTACTTGTGAAATGCATTGTATCTTTTTTCCCTAACTTAATTTCATTTTCCTTTTCGCTTCCTTTGCAGTGCTTGAAAGCGTCAAAAGCTTCCGTTGCAGATTTCTGATTGTGTTTTAAAAACCAAAGAGCTTTGAACAGGTATACTCTTGATATATAATCTGTACATTCTTTTATAAGCCAGTCACGCTTACTGACTAGATTTTAATACATGCCAAAAATTTGTGAAATGGCTCAGACCGGTTTCTTCGGCACATCAACAGACGTTTCGCTAGATTTCCCCTAAATTAAACTTAGGGATATAGCTTCAAAATGGCATTGGCTTGATACATTCGACTGTTAAGCCAGCGTTCTCTAGACCGCTTTTCATCGAGAAAACATTCACAGACATACCATGCTTACTTCAGACGATATAAGATCCAGTGCATAATTATTCTTTTTTTCTCGCTCTATGTGTTACTGAAAGCTTTGTATTTCTGAAAAGCATTGTTTCCCTTTTAGTGGAGCTCCTGACACCCTGCTGTGAAGATAGCTGTATGTTTGCCTTCGGCCATTTATGGCTATTGTTAAATAACTATGGATTAATTTATGTGGTTTATTTTTAATGCTCGCGTGAGATTCGAGTGAACTGTGTGTGTTGACATTTGAAAGGTGGCGTCAAAAAGTTTCTTTCGTTGTTGACTTTTCTTTTGTTTTGTTTTTTTTCTTTTGTTTGAAGGCCGAAAAGAAGGACATAAACATTGTGGACTGCGCACAAATAAGTCGAGGATCTATTACAAGTAGAAATAGAATTCGGCTTTCGGTAAGTATATGGTGATGTTACTTAATAGTCCTGTTTGAAAAAATTTCAAAAGACGGAATACTTTAATTTTTTGTTTTAGTTCATCGCTCTGTTAAACGAAAAAACCGAGCATTTGATAAGTAGGTCAGGGTAAGAACTAGACTGTGAGCAGTCTATCTCTTTCTTGCAAAAAAATGAGCGCGAGCGATATTCCGGGCGGGTGAGGGGGGCGGAGACAGGAGTGGGAGTGGCGCATGCGAGCGGCGCGAGTAGTTCTTGCCCACGAATTCTCGGACAAAAGAGAAACCGCTCGCAGTCCAGATAAGAATTTTATTTCACTTTAGCTCGGTAAATAGGTATAGCATATACAGAGTGCTAGACTGATTAAGCTAGAATTATAACATAGCGCGCGTGCATCCTAATCTAATTCCTTTTGGCGTCATCATGGTACAACATACGCACGGCCATGCGTCCATCCGATGACGTGTGATGGTCAGATGGGTGAAGCATGCGTGCGCTGTGTTATTAAAAAACTTTTACAGAGAGACAACACCATAAAAAAATGTATATTTATAAAAGATTGAAGCTTAATGAAACGTTAAGATTAAACCGATACGAGAAACCATTTTCGCCTTTTTTTTTTTTGCACAGAGAATTTTGTAATTAATCAGGAACAAAACCTGTTTTCCAGGAATCATTTACTTTATTTTCACTATGTTATAAAAGAATTGGTTCATGCTTTTAGCTGTGCGTATATCAAGTTATGAATGCACTTGGGAAGTTTGGAGAGCACGAGAGAAGCGTAAGATTTGCTCAAGGTGTGCATCCATAACTCGATATACGCACGCTAAGCATGAACCAATTATTAAACATAGAAATTGTACTGTTAATATAAAAGTAACCGGTTTGTAACGATAAGAGCAACAATGAAATTTACTGATGCGATTCTTGAATGTCCTAATTAGTTATTCGCCATAACGATGATTTAAAATATCCGGTATAGATAGACCAAGCTGAATCTTACTTGATATTTAGACAACTCTACATGCATACATATGTACGTCTGGAATTAATTTCTTCTTTATTTCGTTTTGTACGTTTTTTGGAATTTTTCTCATTCTTAACAAATTGGGATTTCCGTTGAATTAACAACTCAACAGAGCCACAAATAGACCATCTCCGAGTTGCCGTGAACCTCATTATGAAAGCAAGGCTAAGTGTAAGACTTTTCACATGAAATTAGTTTTATTTGCATACGAATGAAAACTAATTCTCATAATAAAATTTTTGCACTTAACCTCGCTTTCATAATAAGATCCAAAGCAACTCGGAAATGACCTATTTTCTTTTGAAGATGGTTGAAATGTTGTTATTTTCTGTCTTATCATTCGTTTTGATTTTTTTTTTCAATCACACAACTAATTGAGATTCAGATCAGCAAACCCCTCCCTCCCCCCTTTCCAACTGACAAGGGCTGAATAGAATTAAGGGTTAAGATTTGTTATCGCATCTGCACACGAATATACTATAAGTTACCGATTTTTTCTTCCGTCGTCATCTCTTTATTCAGTAACATGTCGAATACAGTTGACAAACCTGTCAGCAGTGAAAAGATGCCTTACACTGATGATGGCCCTCCTGAGATGAGTGTGAGTCTTCCTTCCATGGGAGATGTTGAAACAAGAGCAAAAGATCCAAGTTATGCTCCATTGCCTGTTGACATTGTGTTACTGACAGTCAACAACTGCGAGTTCTTGGCTTGTTACATGCATTTGATCAATCCGTTTAAATGTTGGCTTGACGATATTGGTTACGTGTATTTTGAGGGTCTGGGAGAGGACACGGATGAGAAAGTGAAAGTTGCTTTAATTCGATGCTGTGAAGGCTCTAGTGGTCCTGGTGGTGCTCTGATTGCCGTGAAGAATTCCGTTAATGTGCTCAGACCTAAAGCAGTCATTTCCGTGGGAGCATGCAGTAGTCTCAACCCCCAGAAAGCCAAACTTGGCGACGTTGTTGTTTCAGCAAAATTAACAACGTATGCTTCTAAAGCAGTTCTTCAAAATCAAGAACAATGGGCTGGCATAAGAAGTTATGTGAGCAGACGTTTCCTCAACGTCATCAAACATGCCGCTGAGGGTTACAAGGCTCCTCTACAAAGCTCACAGTCCCGAGAGAACAAAGTTTATTGTGATGGAGAGTTTCTGAGTGGCCCCGAACAGGTCCGTGCTGAGTGGCGGCGCAACCAACTGGCCGAGTCCCATCCTCAGGCGATTGCTCTTGAAATGGAAGGTGAAGGTGAGTCGGCAGTTTGGTTGGGCCGCAAGCCGGATAACTAATTACAAAGTAGATAGAGCCGTGCAAAATAAGCTTTTGTCCTCAGTTAAGAAGTGATTTGCATGTGACATTCCCTCGATCACAACCCACAGGCACTTACCTCAGAAACACATGTTATCCGTTGTTTTACCTATGATTTAACCTATGATTGGGGGAAAGTTTTCCGTATTTTTATCACAAAAACGCAACGTAAACTAGTGGATAAAACATTTGGGTAACGTTTTCTGGATTGAATAAAGACGACATGCAGAAAAACCAGCAATTCTGAGCTAAAATAGCAATAGGTAATGTAAAAATCCGCAGCTTTTGATCGGTTTTGCCCCGAGCTCTCAGTATGCTACACGGAGTCTGTTGCTTTACATTTATCCATATGCATGTACTTTGTTTTATCCAATAAACGTTGGGTAAAATACCTCCCATTGTTCGTATTATAGGAGTGTTTACAGCAGCATTTGATGATCAGATTGAGTGGCTCATTGTCAAAGGAATAGCTGATTATGCAGATGGTGCCGAGTCAACCACAGATAGTTGGAGTCCTTTTGCTGGTGTGATGGCAGCTTCTGTTGTAGCACACATTTTAAGGGATCCTAATGTTTTCCGTACGTGGCCTCATTATCAAAGTAAAGGTAATGTGCGGATATTGATTGTCTGTTTAATTGGTGTGCTTGTTGTTTTATGATCGCAATTTTATTCGGTGGCCTATTTTTAAGAGGGTTAATGCTGGATACCAGGACCAAGAGAAAATCTTGAGTGAAACACGCTAATCAACTAAAAAATCATTGAAAAAGAATCAGAAAAAGTGACTGAAAGCGACCGCTAAAAATACTTAAATTATTGCAAGGAATTCTGTCACTCTTAAATCGTGATGTCATTTTCTAACCATTGTAGAAAAAAAAAAGCATCGGTTTCAATTAAATACGGCAGGGTAATTTTATCTTAGGAGTTAAAATAGGCGTCTTTTCCATTGACTAAACAGCTTTGCTCTGTAACAAAGAAGCCCTCGAAACTCGCCCCCGGTTTTAACGAGTGCACACGTCAATTAAGCCAGGAGGAAAAATATAGTAACGACCACGTTATAACATAATAAAATAATCATTTTGCAGACTTTGCAGTCACCTTGCCCACACTTATCTAGTGGTAATGAGTTTAACTTAGTATATTCTCTTGTCACGGTGTGCCATTAATGTGTTTCGTCATTTTGTGTGTCTACAGAAGCTTCTTCCCATTGTCGAGGCTCAACTAAAAAAAAACGCGGAAGAAAGCGGAAGCGGACTGATCAGCATCCAGGTACATTGTTAAAACAGTTTGTCGATTTTCCAGTTTAAGCATCTGACCATGGTATTTTTAGAGCGGTTTTCAATTGAGTAAAGAAATTAATTGCGTTTTTACTTTGCTTTTGCAATACAACGCTCTGTGATTGGTTGATAAAACTCGCGCCACTTTCTCAACGGATAAGATGTAAACCCAAAACTAATCGTGCCTCGCTTGCGTGTGTTTTCGTGCGCTTGGCGCCGGTGACATGTCTTTTCTTTGAATTCGGATTGGCTCATTTCACCTGTTGTGATTGGCTAGAGTAATTACTTTGGTTTTGGATTTACGACACTCGATTGAAAACCGCTCTAGTAACTATTCACTGTACTAAACTTACAGAGACTACATCAGGTGATTTAATCCACTGTAATTAGTTGTAACTGTTTGGTGTAACTGTTTTCCATAGACAGTTACACCTACCGGTACGATAGAAGTTGTATAGATGCTTGGTCGTTGAATGGAAGCTGCTTTCTCATCCTTTGTTTTATGATCATCGGGCAAGCAGGAAAACCACCTATCAATATCTTTGTTGTTGGTTGAAATTCTTTTAATAAATGCGTTTTCTTCAGAATGAAGCCATCGGTCGATAGAGAAACACATTGATGTTAAATTTCAAATATGACAAATTAAGCTAAGAGGGCGAAAATAATTCGAACCACATTCAGAAAGTAACAAGAAATACACTTGAAAGTCTTTCGGTATTTCGTAATGAAAGCTTAAAGAAGAGAGTTGAATTTATTGAGATATTTAATGAAAAATTCTACTCCCCACACCTTAAAATAGGGCAGATAAGACACGAAACTCCAGCTATTATAGTAAAACGCACGATTGGTGATCCCAGAGGATACCAGTTAAGTAAGTTTCTTTTCCATCGAATATCGAGGTCTCCCTCGAGTCAAGCATGGAAACAAACAAACTGTCTCATTTTGAATCAGCCACTAAGTGTTGTTGAGAGTAAGTATCAACTTTGGCCACTTAACGACCCAAGAATGAAGCAATCTAATTGATTACACACAACACGTGTGTTTATATCTTATTTAATCAAGTTGTGTCATTTTTGTTTTCGACAGACGCTTGTTTGTCCTCTTCCCATACTCAGAGCCCAATGACAACAAAGAGGGGAAGATCTTCACCTTCTACCCAGGCTACAGAACGGACTGAAGGCAGGACAATGATTGAGGACGATGCAGGTACGCTATAAATAATAGTATGCAAGTCACTTGATCATGGTGTAGACGCGGGTTTAAAAGTTTCGTTATTATTTTACCATAACGTTTAGACGGAGAGAGGGCACTATTTTAGAAACTTTCCAAATCGGTACCGGTGGGTAAAGTGTCCAGTTGATATATAGACGGCAAATGCTCCGTATGCGTAATTAAAATCCCGGCTGAAAAATGTTTGGTCGAGAAACAAATAGAGGTTAAAAAGGTTCAGCAACTTCTGACTGAATAATTCTTCGAATGAGAAAAGAAAGCCATTAAAAGATACTTGAAGATCACAGACCTCATAAGATAGATGGGGTTTTAAAGAGATATAAGGTTTAGTTGGATATTTTGTTAGAAACCATATCAACGCTTGAACGTAACAAAAGCCTATGTGAAAACCTAATCTGAGATAATTGCTTAAGAATGCAAAAGAGAACGACAAGTCATTGTCAAATTGTGTCGATTAATAGAAACACATAAAGACAATCCACATTGGCACTCACTGGTATCTTTTTTCTCTGTAGGAGCTTCACAAATAAGCAACTTCATACAAAGGATCCGTCAATTCTACCAAAGACGTGAAGCCCAGGTTTTGCCAGTTCCTTGGCATGAAGATTTTTGCTTCCATCTGAAAGATATTTTCACCAGACTTAGGATCGTAGAAAAAGAAAAGACACGTGGAATGTTGAAGGATGAAATCACCAACATGACGGGTATCTTTAGAAGACGCAGAGATTGCCAAAAGCCGAAGATCGTCCTTATTGAAGGTGAACCTGGCATGGGAAAGACGACCTACTGTCAAAAGTTGGCTTATGACTGGGCGACTAAACAAGATAATGAATGGGACGAGTCCTTCCCCAAAATTGAAGTGCTGTTGCTTCTCAGATGTCGTGATATTAAATCTAGCATATGGGAAGCTATTGACGAACAAATTTTCCCTGACGATCTTGACAAAGAAGCTAAAGATATTATTCTTCAATTCCTCCGCGAGAATCAGTCCAAAGTACTTTTGGTGCTCGATGGATTAGATGAGGTGGAACCTAGCAAACTACACATGTACCTTAAATTAATTCAAAGTAAAGAGTTTTCCGAATGCCACATTGTTCTCACATCTCGTCATGAAGCTGGAAAGAAAGTGAGGCAATACTGTGATGCATTATGGGAGATAGCAGGGTTCACCGAAGTGGATGCGAAGATTTTCATAAGGAAATATTTCCAACACAAGGAACACTTGGCTGAAAAGCTTATCAGAAACATTTTTGATGAAGATAATGATGATGATGATGTTGCTGTCGTACTACAAGGCTTACGGGAACTGACAAAAAATCCACTTAATACAACCTTACTCTGTGTTCTTTTTGAGGATTTTGACGGTAATCTGCCAAACGACAGAACACAATTATACATCGAAATTGTCCTATGCGTTTTGCGGAGATACGAAAAAAAGAACGGTTTGTCAAGCAACAGTGGAGACCTTATTACAGTTTACAAGAAAGACCTGATACTCCTCGGGCATATGGCGCTACAATCTCTTCGCAATAAAGAGTTACATATCGAAAAACAGGAAGGCTTTTTCAAAGGAAGCCCTTTAATCAAGTTCGGATTTCTTTCAATCCAGACTGGTGGTAGTAAGAGAATACCTTGCATACGTTGTGGATTTCTTCACAAGTCTCTTCAAGAATTCTTTTCCGGCCTTTATCTTGCGCTTCAGGTTCTCGACGGAGAAATTGACTGTGCCTCAGTAGTGACTGATGAAAGATATCGGGATGAACTGTATGAAGTTTTCAGGTTCATGGGTGGAATCGTAGCCTCAAGGAGTGAGGAGGCTGCAGTTTCTCTTGTAAGTAGTTGGGTTGAGCATATAAATTTCAAAAGCTCGATCTTTAACGACCCTCGTAACGATCTTCGACTGGTCTTCGCCTGTGCATCTGAATGGACAGTTTATAAGGAAAAATTTCGTGCTCAATTAGTTGATTTTTTAGGAAAGCACCTTGATCTCTCATTTGTTACCAAGTTGAGTTTAAGTTGGGGTGATATCGGTGCTGATATCGGTGCTGAATCCCTTTCCCAGGCCCTCAAAGTAAACTCCTCCCTGTCTAATTTGGATTTGAGTGTGAACTTTATTGGCGATCCCGGTGCTGAATCCCTTTCCCAGGCGCTCAAAGTAAACTCCTCCCTGACTAATTTGGATTTGAGTTGCAACGGTTTTGGTGATCTCGGTGCTAAATCCCTTTCCCAGGCCCTCACAGTAAACTCCTCCCTGACTAATTTGGATTTGCGTGGGAACAGTATTGGTCATACCGGTGCAGAATCT
Organism: Pavona decussata; assembly: GCF_977016875.1. NCBI lineage: Eukaryota > Metazoa > Cnidaria > Anthozoa > Scleractinia > Agariciidae > Pavona > Pavona decussata. The sequence continues at coordinate 53,458 of NW_028145726.1, forward strand.
CTTTCCCAGGCCCTCACAGTAAACTTCTCCCTAACTAATTTGGATTTGCGTGGGAACAGTATTGGTCATACCGGTGCAGAATCTCTTTCCCAGGCCCTCACAGTAAACTCCTCCCTGACTAATTTGTATTTGAGTATGAACAATATCGGTGATACGGGTGCTGAATCCTTTTCGCAGGCCCTCACAGTAAACTCCTCCCTGACTAATTTGGATTTGAGTTGGAACAGTATTGGTGATCCCGGTGCTAAATCCCTTTCCCAGGCACTTAGAGTAAACTCCTCCCTGACTAATTTGGATTTGTATGGGAACAGTGTTGGTCATACCGGTGCAGAATCTCTTTCCCAGGCCCTCACAGTAAACTCCTCCCTGACTAATTTGGATTTGAGTCACAACAGTATTCGTGATCCCGGTGCTAAATCCCTTTCCCAGGCACTTAGAGTAAACTTCTCCCTGACTAATTTGAATTTGTATGGGAACAGTGTTGGTCATACCGGTGCAGAATCTCTTTCCCAGGCCCTCACAGTAAACTCCTCCCTGACTAATTTGTATTTGAGTCACAACAGTATTGGTGATCCCGGTGCTAAATCCCTTTCCCAGGCCCTCACAGTAAACTCCTCCCTGACTAATTTGGATTTGAGTCACAACAGTATTCGTGATCCCGGTGCTAAATCCCTTTCCCAGGCACTTAGAGTAAAACTCCTCCCTGACTAATTTGGATTTGAGTATGAACAGTATTGGTGATAAGGGTACTATTTGCGTTTCTGAGGCTTGTAAGTTTAATAAAACGGTAAATGTTAAGTTACGGGTTAAAAATGTTTTGATTTGACTGAAGAAAAAATTACAGGAGGAAGTTCAAAGATATGTGGTCACCGCTTAACTAACTCAGGCTTTAGTTCACAACAGATGCTTTAGCTAATTAGATCTGTGGGCTTAAAACTTAAAGTGTGGCCGTGACACTTCTAAGGAGAGCTTTACAGAAAGTGTTTTCCTGTGATGTTGTTCAAGAAAATACCAAATTTTGACTGCTGAGCCGAGTACGTAGGACACGAGACGCCTTTTCACATTAGGCAAAACAATTTTATATAATTTATAAGAATGGTATCTTAATTTAAAATTTGTTACATTTAGACGTGAAAGGCCATTTTAAGAGAGGTTTTCGCTCAGTGAGGCTTAACTGTAATACATGACTGGTAATTTTAGTTTACTCAGTTATACCTTAAACTTGTCATTAGTAAAGACGATTTTAAACCATGTACAAACGATTGCCTCAATGGATTGTTTTTTATGAACAATATATAAATATTGAAATTACTGTGAATGCGTTAGGGACTGTTTTAAAAATGTTGTTTATTAAGTATACAAAGTTTACTTTTAATTGAAATAAATATGTATGTGGGTGATATTTTTGTCTCCTTTTTTATCTTTTTGCTTTTTTTTTTCTTCTTGATCTTGATAATAACGGTAATAATGGTAATCGTGTTTCAGAAGCGAGTAATCGACCGAGTAACAGGCATTTTCGCGACAATATAACTGTTGGGAAACTTGTCCAATTCGACCTTGCAGTTGAATCCCCACTTTACTGATACCAGTTGAACTCTAGCCGATCGTTATTGTAGGGAATATTCAGATCCATCCGACAATTGAAAAACGCAATAAAACGAGACCGACTGATTGTTTTAAAAAAAAGTTTTGGTTTAATACAATGAGAAAAATTTTACATTTCGTCTCATAGTCATGTAATTAAATTGAATAAATACGCAACTGAAATATTAAGAAAGGCCAGCGGTCAATGTTTGTGACTCACTGGGGAAGAGTAGGGCAAGCATGAGGGGGGAGGGAGGGGAGGGGTCATCGTGGATGAAAAACACGTGTTACAAATTGGTCTCATTATTTGGACCTTTGCAGGAGTATCAGTAATCCTCCAGGTAAGTGTACTTCATATAAAGACTGTTTTTTGTGGCATTCACAGTCTCTGAAGTCAGCAGCGCCGTCAACAGTCTTTTGAGGACGATCATGGTGGAAAGACTAGAAACCATGCTTATACCTAATGGTACCTTTTTGGTACATTTCGACGGCATATCAGGCGAGTTTGGCGGGACCAAACGAGCCTGATATGCCGCCGTAGAGTACCAAAAAAGTACAATTGGGTGAGGTGTTTAACGTGCCCAAATTCCGCCCAAAATCCGGTGATATGTTTGGTAGTTACGGTAATAAAATTTGTCAGGCGTCCTATCGTGTGAATGTGGCCCGCGAGGAGAATAACACGAGTCAACAAACTGCCGGGAAACACCAGCTAAATTTCAAATTACGGGGTTGCTGTTTTATTGGTAAAACCTCTTTTTTGTTTAACGTTCGGTAACATTACTTACTTGAAAGTGACCATGATATCGTGCAAAATCAGGTCAGTGACTTGATATCGTAGGATATCAGGACAGTAAACAAGGCTTATGATTGGCTAATCACGGGTCTGGCTACGGTTATGCGGCGTATTATTTGGACACTCCCTCGTTTCCACCTTCCTGTAAGTCTTTTCTCTGTTTTAACAGTTGTGAAAACAATCTGTATAAAAGAAGCACTTTCCCCCATTATTTTTTCTCATAAAATACACTGGCAGCTTTTCATCTCAGGAAACGAAACGAAAAGATGTGTGCCCACTTAGCCACCGAAACCTTTCTGTGACAACCACGGTCGGTTTAACGAAAATGTTTGATCCTTTGATTTCGCCAACTTTTGGAGCTCCTTTTTCTCCAGAAATATTAAAATACAAGTAAGAATGCCGTACAATTCTGCTTGATAAGTCAAAAGTGAGAAGCGTGCTAGACATATATGCAATTTAAAATTACTGTCTGTCGGATGAAATGTAAAAAGGTCATACATGTACATGGCAAGAATTATGTTCAAAATTGTTGACTCATTTAGACACAAAATAGTCGATCGACATAATCAGATCGATCTTGGTGAAATGAGAATATGAGAGAAGACTGAGAGCTAAACATTTAAGGGAGAATTCGATGATCATGAGGAAAAAGAAAAAGGAAAGGAAGAAAGGAAAAAAGAGAGAAAAAATCGCATGAGAATAATATTGCAGAGTTTGATTCACAATTTTGTATTGTTAAAAAAACCCGGGGATCCCTGCGGTTGATTGGTCCACACAAAAAGCCATGCGGTCATTTCTGATCCTGTTTATGCGGTCGACCCTTAGCACCTCATTTCTATGGTCCGTCATTTTTAATCGTAGTTTCGAGTTAAAAAGAGAAAATAAGTGAGACGAGAATATGACAAAGGATACGAGAGACAATTGGTGAATATTAAATGATGCCTTACTCATGTGCATGCGTAAAGGAACCCCGTGTACGGTGCAGTGCCTTATCATTTGACAGTACTTTTGTTTCGTAGCGCTGCCAAAGATGCGACATATAAAGTAAGTGAGATACAGCACATTATAATCCACAATGGCTTTCCACTCGCCCAATACTTTCGGTTTGTCCAATACGAATCAGGGGACTCGGGACACGACGAAGATCCCAATAATGAAAATACGATTAATGATCCGCAGGCCTTGCCGTTCAATTCAGTTCGCAAGGGAAATGAACTGCAGTGAATTCATTGCTGCAGCACAGACAAGCAATGATCCCGATAATGAAAATGTGATTAATGATGATCCCTCTGATTCAAGTGAAATTACCTAAAACAAACAAACAAAAAACAGCAACAACAACAACAACAGATAAGACAGTTTTGAAACAGAATCATAGGTTAAGAAGTGGCTAAATAATATGAGAGAAAAAAATGAGCTCAGCCGGAGAATCAAGAAAAGGAGATGAGAGCTAGTAACTATTTGAAAAAAGAACACGGGGAATAAGAAGGAAAATTACAGAAAATTAGAATTAGAAAAGAAGATTTGATATAAGCCGGCATGACAGAGAATGTTGGATGAGAATTCGAGGTAAGATTAGAATAGAACGTAAAAGCGAGGTAACAATATTAGAAGCTATAAAATAAAAGAAAGATTATGAGATAAGAATACGAGAAAACAATATGAGAGAATTTCCACATTTACCGCACAACTTACACTGAATTGTTCTAAATCAATATACGAGAACTTGCCGCAGTGACCATCTCTTGAGGCATGTTTAATATCTCCAGTTGGCCTGGGTACGAATCTGACTCGTCAAGTGTAGCCCCATTCTCGACTTCAGAGCTCTTCTGCGCATGACGCGGTCATTCAGATTGTTAGAAGTGTAAGCACTGGGGTCGAGAATGCAAGCGTCCCTTCTTAGTAGCAAGTGGTGCGCATGCGCAAAGTGTTATGGTGTTTCGGTGTTATGGGACTTGGAGGAAATTAAAAGAAAGGAGATTCGTTTCGTGTCCTTCCCATCAGGCAATGCAACCCAGTTTTCCGCTCTTTCTTCGAAACGGGTTGGCGCCTGGTAACCAGGAAGGGAATGACTTATGATCCCGTAAATCCCACGCATCTGTACAGGAAGAGATGAAAATGTTTCAAAGATAAATAAAAAAAAAAGTTTCAGTGTTATAAACAACTTGCCATAGTCTGACATCGGATATCGGACATCCCCGACCCCAGGTTCCTCGCCATATTCAAAATGGCGGTAATGAGAAGACACTGGGTCTTGGCCGTCTGCCGTTTGAATTTCGGGAGGACCCTGGGCATGGCCGTTGTGACGTCATGTGAAAGCACTATACATTATTCATCCTCGGTTACTTTTTCCCGTTATCAATTTTTTCGTTATCTGAGCCTGTGTTGATTCATTTGATTCCGGTTCTTTTGGCTTTCCTTAATCGTCCATTTACCATTGGCAACTGCCCTTCAAAAAAGCTCCCTGCCTTTTCAGGCATCATTTGGAAACACAAATGGCAACAGTATACTCGACCAAATCGTTGAATCGTTGAAAGACACATTTCCACACGATTAAGCATTACAATGGCCGATGACTTCGTTTCAATAATCATTGGCTATCATATGGTAACTATACTTAAGTTTTGACATGTCTGTGCTCTTGCAACTCGATAAGTTTCTTACACGTATCATCCTCGTTTTGAGGGTGAGGTTACCTTATTCAATTTATGCTGCAACCTACCATCCTCTGTTGCAGGGAGGGGTTGAATTTAATCAAGATGAACAAAGTTTTGCATCTCTCTTTAAAGAAAAAGAAGTACAACTTTATAGACCTATTGTAACTTTTGAAGTCTTTAATGCTAACATTTCCATTAAATTGGAAACTAACACGCAAGATATGTTTTTCCTCTTTGCTAGTCATGCACGGAAATCACTCCACTCGAGGAATTTGAATTAAGAGTAGAAACATTAAACTGATTTATTTTACCTTAATCAAATTTGTGCCTTCTATCTGGACATCTTCGATGTCAGGTAAATGGGGTTAGCGTCTTGGCATATTCTCTAAATTCTTAGCTGCCATTGTAGCTTCATCCTCTCCACTTGGATTCCCACTGTCAAAAGCTGGCTTATGATTGGGCAACTAAACAAGATAATGAATGGGACGAGTCCTTCCCCAAAATTGAAGTGCTGTTGCTTCTCAGATGTCGTGATATTAAATCTATTGACGAACAAATTCTTCCTGACGATCTTGACAAAGAAGCTATAGATATTTTTCTTCAATTCCTCCGAGAGAATCAGTCCAAAGTACTTTTGGTGCTCGATGGATTAGATGAGGCGGAACTTAGCAAACTAGACATGTACCTAAAATTAATTCAAAGTAAAGAGTTTTCCGAATGTCACATTGTTCTCACATCTCGTCATGAAGCAGGAAAGAAAGTGAGGAAATACTGTGATGCATTATGGGAGATAGCAGGTTTCACCGAAGAGAATGCGAAGAATTTCATAAGGAAATATTTCCGAGACAAGAAACACTTGGCTAAAAAGCTTATCAGTAACATTTTTTATGATGATGATGATGATGATAATGATGATGATGATGATGATGATGATGATGATGATGACGATGTTGATGTTGATGCTGTTGTCGTTCCGCAAGACTTACAAGAATTGACAAAAAATCCACTTAATACAACCTTACTCTGTGTTCTTTTCGAGGATTTTGACGGTGATCTGCCAAGCAATAAAACGCAATTATACATCGAAATTGTATTATGCGTTTTGCGGAGATACGAAAAAAAGAACGATTTGTCAAGCAACAGTGCCGACCTTATTACAGTTTACAAGAAAGATCTGATACTCCTCGGGCATATGGCGCTACAATCTCTTCGTAATGGAGAGTTGCATTTCGAAAAACAAGAAAGGATTTTCAAAGGAAGCCCTTTGATAAAGTTCGGATTTCTTTCAATCCAATCTGGAAGTAGTAAGAGAATGCCTTGCATACTCTGTGGATTTCTTCACAAGTCCTTCCAGGAATTCTTTTCCCGCCTTTATCTTGCGTTTCAGATTCTTGACGGAGAAATTGACACTGCCTCAGTAGTGACTGATGAAAGATATCAGGATGAACTATATGACGTTTTCAGGTTCATGGGTGGAATCGTAGCCTCAAGGAGTGAGAAGGCCACAGTGTCTCTTGTAAGTAGTTGGGTTGAGCATATAATTTTCAAACGCTCCACCTCCAGAGATCTTCCATTGGTCTTCGTGTGTTTATCGGAATGGACAGTCCATAAGGAAAACTTTCGTGCTCAATTAGTTTGTATTTTAGGAAAGCACCTTGATGTCTCTTCTGTCACTAAGTTGAATTTAGATTTTGGTCGTTTAGATTCTGATACCTGCACTGAATCCCTTTTCCAGGCCCTTAAAGTAAATTCTTCCCTGGCTAATTTGAATTTGTCTAGGAACAGTATTGGTGATACCGGTGCTAAATCCCTTTCCCAGGCCCTCACAGTAAACTCCTCCCTGACAAACTTGGATTTGTGTAGGAGCAGTATTGGTTATACCGGTGCTGAATCCCTTTCCAAGGCCCTCCAAGTAAATTCCTCCCTGACTAAATTGGATTTGAGTACAAACAGCTTTGGTGATACCGGTGCGGAATCCCTTTCCCAGGCCCTCAAAGTAAACTCCTCCCTGACTAATTTGAATTTGACTGCGAACAGTATTGGTGATCCCGTTGCTGAATTGCTTTCCCAGGCCCTTACAGTAAACTCCTCCCTAACTTATTTGAATTTGAGTTACAACAGTATTGGCCATCCCGATGCTGCATCCCTTTCCCAGGCCCTCAAAGTAAACTTCTCTCCGACTAATTTGGATTTGAGTTGGAACAGTATTGGTGATCCTGGTGCTACGTCCCTTTCCCAGGCCCTCACAGTAAACTCCTCCCTGACAAATTTGGATTTGAGTATGAACCGTATTGGTCATACCGGTGCTGAATCACTTTCTCAGGCCCCCAAAGTCAACTCCTCCCTGACTAATTTGAATTTGAGTACAAACAGTTTTGGTGATACCGGTGCAGAATCCCTTTTCCAGGCCCTCACAGTAAACTCCTCCCTGAATTTTTTGAATTTGAGTTACAACAGTATGGGTCCTACTAGTGCTACATCCATTTCCCGGGCCCTCATAGTAAACTCCTCCCCAGCTTATTTGAATTTGAGTGGGAACAGTATTGGTGATACCGGTACTAAATCCCTTTCTGAGGCCCTCACAGTAAACTCCTTCCTGATTAATTTGGATTTAAATTGGAACAGTATTGGTCATACCGGTGCGGAATCCCTTTCCCAGGCCCTCAAAGTAAACTCCTCCCTGACTTATTTAAATTTGACTGCAAACCGTATTGGTGGTCCCGGTGCTAAATCGCTTTCCAAGGCCCTCACAGTAAACTCCTCCCTGACTAATTTGAATTTGAGTTACAACAGTATTGGTGATACCGGTGCTGCATCCATTTCCCAGGCCCTCACAGTAAACTCCTCCCTGACTTATTTGGATTTGGGAAAGAATAGTATTGGTGATAAGGGTGATATTTGCGTTTCTGAGGCTTGTAAGTTTAATAAAAGGGTTCATGTTGAGTTATAGGTTTTAATTTTTTTGATTTGGCTGACGAAAAAATTAAAGCAGGAAGTTCAAAGGTATGTGGTCACCACTTAATTAACTCATGCAGGCCTTAGTTCACAACAGATGCTTCAGCTAAATTTTGATCTGTGGGCTTAAAACTTAAATTATGGCCATAACTCTTCTAAGTAGCCTCCCAGTCGTTTTTAGGGGACTCGTATTACCTCCTCCCAGGAGGTAATACGAGTCCCCTAAAAACGACTGCGTGGGAGGCTATCTTCTAAGGAGAGCTTTACTGAAAGTGTTTTCCTGTGTTGTTGTTCAAGAAAATTCCAAATTTTGACGCCTTTTTTTAATAAAATGAAAGCGGTTGAGAAGTACGTCGGACACGAGACGTTTTTCCAGATTACGCAAAACGATTTTATATAATTATAAAAATGGTTTCTTAATTCAAAATTTTGATGCATTGGACGTGAAAGGCCATTTCAAGACTATTTTCGCTCAGTGAGGCTTAACTGTAATACATAAATGATAATTTTAGTCAGTTACACCTTATCATCTTGTCATCAGTATGGACGATTTTTAACCATGTACAAACGATTGCTTCAATGGATTGTTTTTTTATCAACAATATATGAATATTAAAATTACTGTGATTGCGTTAGGGACTGTTGTAAATATGTTATTTATTAAGTATATAAAGTTACTTTTAATAGAAATAAATATGTATATGGCGATATTTTTGACTCCATTTTTATCTTTTTACACGGAATGCCCGCAGGGCATGACGTGTCTAGGTTTCGGTCTGGTATCTTTTTTTTCTTCGTCGTAGTCACAAATCGACAAATTACTCGGAATGCCCGCAGGGCAGGCCGTGTCTAGGTTTCGGTCGGGTATCTTTTTTTTTTCTTCGTCGTAGTCAGAAATCGCCACATTAATTTATGCATTAAAATATGTCCTCCCCTCGTAGGGATGTATTGTTCTGATTGTCTTCAACAAAAGCGGCCCAATCAAAATCTATTTTTCGGGCACATATCACGAGAGAGGGGACCCACTCATCCCTTTCTGTGTGACGTCAAATTATCATTTGATTTATTCATTAAACCTACATTAAATTCTACCCTCTCCCAGAAGGGATTTATTGTTCTGATTGTCTTGAACAAAAACAGCCCAATCAAAATCTATTATCGGCGCGTATATCACAAGGGAGGGGACCCAATTATCTCTACCTGTGTGACGTCAAAGCAAGTCATCATTTCGAAAAGTTGTTTTTGTTCAATGGCGGCCACATGTATGAATTTAAGACTCTGATCTGCCGTTTTCAGAGAGAAAACAAACGTTTTTCAAGCGGTAAATCGAAATAATAACTTTTAGGTAGTACTCGACAGTTGAAACGGTGGAAATTGGGGGAGTTAACATCGAAAAAACTCCGCTTTCAGAAACAGATCGCGGGATTAGAGCCGAGTAGAGGAGGCCAGACCAGTTCAGCGGGGTCATGACGTTATTGCAGAGTTATTTCTGGTATGATTCCTAGTAACACAACGACAAATATCACGCAATATATCTGAATAAAACCATTCAGACAATTATTTCAATTGCCAAGGGAGGATAGTTTTTAAATATCTGCGAAACATACAATGGGGATTAATTGGGGCTACATTAAGCATTCCGTGTAAATGCCATTAGCCGGGCATCTTGTTGTCATATAAAATTGAAAAACACCAAAACTGGAAATGAATGAAACGAGACCGATAATGGCTACCATTGCCTTAATACAAAAAGAAAAATGTTCAAATCATTATATTTCGTCTCATAGTCATTAAATTGAATAAATACGCAACTAAAATATTAAGAATGGCCGGGCCAACGGTCAATGTAACTTACTGGGGGAAGAGTTGGAGGAGAGGAGAGATATTGGGCGAGCATGTGGGGGGAGGGGGGAGGGAGGGGTTCTCGTTGATGGAAAACACGTGTTATAAATTGATCCCATTGTTTGGACCTTTGCAAAAGTTTCAGCAATCCTCCAGGCAAGTGTACTTCATATAAGGACTGTTTTTGGTGGCATTCACAGTCTCTGAAGTCAGCGGCGCGGCACCGACAACAGTCTTTTCAGGACGATCATGGTGCAAAAACTAGTAACCATACTTATACCTAATGGCACCTTTTTGGAGGCGAGTTTGGTCGAGCCATGGTTTGTATTTTGGTGAGACGCAGTGGAGCCAAAATAACCATGGCGAGACCAAACAAGCCTGATATGCCGCCGAAGAGTACCAAAAAAGTACAATTGGGTATTTAACGTACCAAAATTCAGCCCAAAATCCGGTAATATGTTTTGTAGTTACGGTTATAAATCTGTCAGGCGTCCTATCGTGTGGCCCGCGAGGAGAATAATATGAGTATACAAACTGCCGGAAAACACCAGATAAATCTTAAATTACGAGTTTCTGTTGTATTGGTAAAACTTCTTTTCAGTTTATCGTACGGTAACATTATTTTACTTAAAAGTGACCATGATATCGTGCGATATCAGGTCAGTGACTTGATATCGTAGGATATCAGGACAGTAGACAAGGCTTCTGATTGGCTAATTGCGAGTTTAGGTACGGTAATGCAGCGTATTATTTGGACACTCCCTCGTTTCCACCTTCCTGTAAGTCTTTTCTCTGTTTTAAAAGTTGTGAAAACAATCTGTATAAAAGAAGCACTTTTCCCCATAATTTTTTTTCTCATAAAATACACTAGCAGCTTTTCTTCTCGGGAAACGAAACGAAAAGATGTTTGCCCATTAAGCCACCGAAACCTTTCTGCGACAAACACGGTCGGTTTAACGAAAATGTTTGATCCTTTAATTTAGCCAACTTTTGAGGCTCCTTTTTCTCCAGAGATGTTAAAATGCAAGTGAGAATGTGGTACAATTCTGTTTGATAAGTCAAAAGTTAGAAGCTTGCTAGAAATATCTGCAATTTAAACTTACTGACTGTCGGATGAAATGTAAAAAGGTCATACATGTCCATGGCAAGAATTATGTTCAAAATTGTTTTCATTGTTGAGTTATTCAGACACAAAAGAGGCAAACTACCTTTTCTATTTTTTTAAGAACTATTCTTTTAACACTGTCCATTGCCATAATCAAAGCGGTCTTGGAAAGAATACAAGAGAAATTACCACGACGGTACTGATTGAATGAATAAGAAAAAATAACTTCTTAATCATCTCAACTCGGGACACACTTGGGACACTAAGGCCCATAGCTAAAGATATAATCACAGCTAATTTCATTTTATAATCACAGCTAATTTGCTGAGGAAAAAACAAAAATTGATATGATAACCATTTACAGTGCTAACAGATAAGACAAATCAAACAATAAACTAATGCTATCTCAAATCAAGAAAACCCAACTTTCCTTATAGCAGCGTTGAAGGCATTCAATGTAGTTTAAACGCCGTATCATTCTCTGATAGCAAGTTCCAAGTTGCAGGGCCGAGCAGGCAACTTTGTAGTGTTAACCCTGGTAATAGAAAGTTTATTTATTCCCCTAAAACTCATTGTGTTAATCCCAAGAATAAATAACCTACTGAAATATTCAGGTGACAAGGATATCCTGAATTCTCTGATCCCTTAAGTCATAGCCTATACGATCCATCGCTGGGGCGTTTTAATTAGAATTCGAGTCATCATGATTCTCTATACAGCTAAGTGGCCTTTCATAAAAGGGAAACAATTAACTTGGAAATTAGAAAAATCTAGGAAATGAGTAAAATAAGAAAATGAGGGAACATATCAGAGGACAACACGAGATAAGAGAGAATATGAGATGGGAATTAGGAGAGAGAATGGGAGATGAGGATATGGAAGAGAACAAGAGAAAAGAATAGAAATGAGAAAATAAATAAACACACGAGAGAAAAATATGAGAGAGAAGGAGAAATGAGAATATAAGATGGGAATTCGGAGAGAGGATTGGAGATGAGGATATGGAAGAGAACAAGAGGAAAGATTATGAAAAACATACGAGAGAACAATATGAGAGAGAAGGTGAAATGAGAATATGAGAGAAGACTGAGAGCAAAACATTTAAGGAGAATTCGATGATCATGAGGAAAAAGAAAAAGAAAAAGGAAAGGAAAAAAGGAAAAAAGAGAGAGAAAATCGCATGAGAATAATATTGCAGAGTTTGATTTACAATTTTGTATCGTTAAAAAACCCGGGGATCCCTGCGGTTGATTGGTCCACACAAAAGGCCATGCTGTCATTTCTGATCCTAGTTATGCGGTCGACCCTTAGCACCTCATTTCTATGGTCCATCATTTTTTATCGGAGTTTCGATTTAAAAGGAGAAAATAAGGGAGACGAGAATACGAGAGACAATTGGTGACAATTAAATGAAGGTTTGCGTTGTGTCCATGCGTAAAGAGCCCGTGTACGGTGCAGTGCTTTATCACTTGACAGTACTTTTGTTTCCTAGCACTGTTAAAGGTGCGACGTATAAAGTAAGTAAAATTCAGTGCATTAATCCACAATGACTTTCCACTCGCCCAATTCGAGACACGATGAAGATCCCAATAATGAAAATACGATTAATGATCCGCATGTCTTGCCGTTCAATTCAGTTTGCAAACGAGAGGAAATGAACTGAAGATAACTTACTTACCGGTGAAGTCATTGCACAGACCAGCAATGATCCCAATAATGAAAATGCGATTAATGATGGTCCCTCTAATCATTGTGCAGGAAAAGTACGTTATTGACTGATTAAGAGAGGGCAATTACACCGTTGAATACGGGATGCAAGTAAGTAAAATTACCTAAAACAAACAAACAAACAAACAACCAAAAAACAGCAACAACAACAACAACAACAAAAGATAAGACAGTTTTGGAACAGAATCATAGGTTAAGAAGTGGCTTAATAATGTGAGAGAAAAAATGAAATCAGTCTGAGAATCAAGAATAGGAGATGAGACCTAGTAACAACTTGAAGAAAGAACACGGGGAATGAGAAGGGAGATTAGAATAAGAAAGGAAGATTGATATAAGCCGGCATGAAAGAGAATATTGGATGAGAGTTCAAAATAAAATTAGAATTAGAACATAAGAGCAAGTTAACAATATTAGAAGTTGTAGAATAAAAGAAAGATTATGAGATAAGAATACGAGAAAACAATATGAGAGAATTTCCACAACCGCCCCCCCCCCCCCCCCCTCCCCTCCCTGGCCCCTTTCCAGTCTAGATTGGGTCAAAGAATAGTGAGGATGAGAGAAGCTGTGAAGGAAAACAAGAGAAGAATTATGAGAAATAATATAAAAGAGAAATGATGATAAATAATGTGCCAAAATAAAAGAGACTCTGCCCTGTTACGGCACCAATAAAGATCATTATGAAGCACTTTGGTGTTTTAAGACTTTTAGGGTATGGCCTCCACAGTTTCTATCGCTTGCTTTTCTTAGATGCAACTGAGGAAACGCTCTTATATTTACGATGTCTTTTTTGCTTCACGCAACTGACAAAAAAATCAGTGTTTTTTTTTTTATCATGGAAGTCAAACGAAAACTTCACCCGAAAAGATGATTCCACGGCCATAGATGTAGTCGTGGATATGAAAAGGGTAACTCGAGTCGCAGAGTCTTCCCACGAGTTGAGGGAAATTCCAAATTGTGCGGTGTCTCCATTATCCTCACTAAGAGGTCTTTAAGAAGGATTACCATCCATTAGGCTATACTTGTCCAAGACTTGATACTTCTCAATAGGATGTTAGCGGTGTGACCGCTGTCGTTACTGCATGTTAGTGATGCCGTCAAAATGCCGTTATGTCGCCAAGCAACGGAGTAGCTCAGAGTCACGAAAATGCTCGATTTGAAAGCTTCAGTCCATTATACCCTTATTAGGACAGAACAGGAAAAGGAACCCTCCATGTAGTTCAGTTCAGTAGTCGATAAATATACAAATTTACCGCACAACTTACACTGAATTGTTCTAAACCAATATACGAGAACTTGCCGCAGTGACCATCTCTTGAGGCATGTTTAATATCTCCAGGTGGCCTGGGTATGAATCTGCCTCGACACCAAGCGTCCTATTCTCGACTCCAGAGCTCTTCTGCGCATGACGCGGTCATTCAGATTGTTAGAAGCGTAAGCACTGGGGTCGAGAATGCAAGCTTCCCTTCTTAGTAGCAAGTGGTGCACATGCGCAAAGTGTTATGGTGTTGTGGGACTTGCAGGAAATTAAAAGAAAGGAGATTCGTTTCGTGTCCTTCCCATCAGGCAATGCAACCCAGTTATCCACTCTTTCTTCGAAACGAGTTGGCGCCCGGTAACTAGGCAGGGAATGACTTATGATCTCGTATATCCCTCGCATCTGTACAGGAAGAGATGAAAATTTTTCAGAGATAAATAAAAAAAAATGTTTTAGTGTTATAAACAACTTGCCATAGTCTTACATCGGATATCGGATATCCCCGACCCCAGGTTCCTCGCCATATTCAAAATGGCGGTAAAGAGAAGACACTGGGTCTTTGCTGCCTGCCATTTGGATTTCGCGAGGACCCTGGGAACGAGGTTGGAAAACGGAGAAACGGAGGCCAGGTTATCAATTGATGTAGAGCATTTTCATTCACGTGACTACTGACCATATTGATTTACTGAAAAAAAAGAAAGTATTTGCATAAAAATAGAGTTCAATTCCCAGAAGTTAAGTTTGGGACACCAAAATGGCCGCCATTTCTTTGTTTTGGGACACCAACATGGCCGTTGTGACGTCATGTGAAAGCACTCTGTACATTATTCATCCTTGATTACTTTTTCCCGTTATCAAATTTTTCGTTATCTGAACCTGTGATGATTCATTTGATTCCGATCCTTTGGCTTTCCTTAATCGTCCACTTACCATTGGTAACTGCCCTTCCAAAAAGCTCCTTGCCTTTTCAGGCATCATTTGGAAACACAAATGGCAACAGTTTACTCGACCAAATCGTTGAATCGTTGAAAGACACATTTCCACACGATTAAGCATTACGATGGCCGATGACTTCGTTTCAGCAATCATTGGTTATCATATGGTAACCATACTTAAGTTTTGACATGTCTATGCTCTTGTAACTCGATAAGCGCCATACACGTATCAGCCTCGTTTGAGGGTAAGATTACCTTATTCAATTTATGCTGCAACCTACCATCCTCTGCTGCAGGGAGTGGTTGGATTTAATCAAGATGAACAAATTTTTGCATCGAGAAAAAAGTACAACTTTATAGACCTATTGTAACTTGGAAGTCTTTATGCTAACATTGGAAACTAACACGCAAGATATTTTTTTTCCTTTTTGCTAAGTCATGCACGGAAATCACTACACTCAAGGAATTTTAATAAAGAGTAGAAACAAAATATTCATTTCGCCTTAATCAACATTATGCCTTCTATCTTAAATCTTCGATGCCTGGTAAATGGGGTTAGCGTCTTGGCATATTCTCTATATTCTTAGCTGCCATTCTAACTTCATCCTCTCCACTTGGATTCCGTCAAAGCCACGTGCTCTGCCACAGACGCGGAACCTTTAACAGGACGAGTGTTTGAATGATACAAATCAGTGCCATCAAGCTTTTTTCTCAAACAGAACTGGCCGTTTCTTCTTAACTCCATAACAAGATAATCGCTTCTTCTCGTGATTGTTCACATTCTAGTCTTTACTAAACAATATTTCAGTCGCACAGGCTGCAGACATTATTCATGTTTGCGTGCTTACACTTCCTGAATTCCTCCACGTGCCTTCAAAGTCCAGTTACATTTACAGTTGCTTCGCAACTTTTTTCCTTCGGTAAATTCATTTTTCAATTCATTTTCCTTCAAGTTACTTACTCACCTTCCATTTGCAGCGTTGAGTAAATTCTACCGTGAAACCTTCTCTGAATTAACTGTAGAAAATAAGCAGAGCACTTTCGAAGGGCAGTAGGCCGTTCAAATCAAGCATCGAAAATTACCATACTCAATTCTAGATTATGGAAATGACCTGACGCACATAAGATGATATTGATTGTTTTTCGTCTCGAGAATTATAATTAACGCACAGGTTAGATCAACACACATACAGCTATAGATGGAATGACCTTGCAGTTGGTGAATAAATAACTGCTTTGGAAATCATCCTCACAACGAAGACATGCATCCACAGCCGGATGCCACAGATATGTCCTTTGAGATGTGAAATTTGCGTTTTCCCATAACACGTATCATCAAATCGAATGGAAGAAAAGGAAACAATTTCTTTCTTTGTAAAGAATGTTGTGCAATGTCACAGCAACTCTGTTTGCAAATCGTTTAGGTAAATCCAAGAATTTATCTCTTATCACTAAGTGACGAGATAATTTTCCTTGGTTCTCCTTTTCCGGATTTCGATTGCAGAGTAATTTTTATCTGTGCATGGGTTTTAGTTGGCGCAAATCGATGCACGAACAGCTTGGCTCAAGAGCACACCTGATCGCCGAGCCAGTGGGCCTTCCCACCATCTCCCATGAGTCAATGGGTCTTTTGTACTAACTGGTCACATGGTACAAAATGGATGGCAAAAGAATGTAGTGGATTCGAACACAAAGGAATTCCAACCTGTCAAGCTTGACTTTCCTATGTTTTCGATGTTCCAGTGGAGGATGCCACGCCTTTTTGCCATCCAGTATGGCGGATTTTTACCATGTGATCAGTTACTGCAAAAGGCCCATTAAATAAAGTCGGACACAGCTGGTTTTGAAATACTGTTTTTTAATTTGCCAAACACCCAGAAAACCCGTCTCCTACCAGTCACAGGACAGCCTTTTTTTAGGGTGATAACGGATCTTTATAGGTGCGTGTACGTCTTGCATATGTTACCGTTGTTGAGGTAACCAACTACTAAATGTGAACGAATCAGCCAGGATTTGAATCGTAACTCAAAACTTGAACTTAACTCAGCCAGGAATTCACATTCTCCCTAGCCTCCCACGAAGTCGTTTTTAGGGGAATCGTATTACCTCCTCTTTTCTTTCCTTTGTGGGGAGGAGGTAATACGAGTCCCCTAAAAACGACTGCGTGGGAGGCTAGATTCTCCCACAGTGGGAAAATTGAACGAATTCCAACAATCGCCAAGTAGTCTTTGACAGCGTGTATGCACCCACTTGGTTTTCATTGGTTCAGCTAGAACAGTGGGGGAGATCTGCACCGTTTGCAATGTCTTACATGGTTGGTCGAGAAGACAAAAGAACGAACAACAGAACAATGATCCCAGCCCTAAAAAACAATGCAGCTGCAGGTTATCAGGGTCCAGTGAAAATAGAGCTTTTGAAAGGCGCAGATCTGCTGGTACACTGCAGGAGATTTTAAGGTAAGTAATTCACGTTTCACATCGCTTTTTTTTCTTTGGCTGAGAGTAGGAAAATAAGTAACAAATTTAAGATACACACACGGAGGCACTTTTCGCTCCATAAACCTTTTGCTGGTGACATTGTCGTTGCCATCGAAGTTGTGAAGACGTCGAATTGTCTATTTTCAGTCATGGGTGGACTCGAAGAGTTTCTCCTCACTTTAACAGCACCTTCTTCTTCTAAATAAAATATATGTTTGTAAAAAAATATTCGAAGAAAATATTGTTATCTTTTCATAATCTTCCACAGAGATTGTAAAATCCGGATGGGCCATTCGGTAAACGAAACTATAAAATATGAATTTAAAAGTAAGCTTGCAATTAGCAAGAATGTCCTTGCGGTTACGAATCTCGACGCTTGTGTTTTAGAGGAAGATGGAGACCGTTGTGTCTTCCTTCGTGGTTCCTCTAGGGCTGTTTGCTTCTCGTTGCAAATTGGCAAATTCTGTGAAAATGAAAGAGAAATTGAATTTAAAAAGATCAGTTTACACACAGTTATTACTTTTTAATCGCGTGTTTGAAAGGACGCGTAACGCCTGTAACTTGACATGTTTTTAAGTTCACTTTTTTTATACATTGATTATGTTACATAAAAAAAAAACGAGAAGTGTTTACAATCATAAATCACATTTAAGAACAAAGAAAGACCTTTCCACTCTCTTATGTCTCAAGATTAACAGGTACCCCTAAATCTGAGGAGTTATACGTGTAAGGTCCAATGTACCACATCTGCGGTCATTAAACTTGGCGAAAATACATTATTATGCCAAGCTGTAGTTTGAGAATTCAAGCTGGGAACCTTTTATCGAAGGATCTATCTGCTAAATCTACTAGTGTTCTATCACGAATGCCGTTCTCTGATTGGCTACGCTACTCGCTATGTATTCTGTGATAGATAGCGAGTAGTGGTTTTCAACAAAATGGCGGCCGCTTCGTCGCGTTTTCGAAGTGTCTGCGATGAGGAAATAAATAATTTTCTTGTTTAGTTTTGACCGACTAGTAGGTTTATACTAAAACAATTAGATTATTCGCTCTCGATTTCTATGCGTGATAGCTGATTCGGGCTGCGCCCTCATCAGCTATCACGCGATAGAAATCTCGAGCTCAAAATCTAATTGTTCGTTCTTTGATGTGGACTTGTCTGATTTCTCCCTATTATACCGAACAAGTAAAGTTATCGTTCACCGGTGCATGATAAATTATTATTAACATTATTATTAGCATTACTATGCCAAGCTGTAGTTTGAGAATTCAAGTTTGGAACCTTTTAATGCCCTCCACAATTTGACACAATCTTTCACTATAATTTCAAAAAATTGGGTCGTGTGCGGGAAGTAGTTAGTTTCACAGGTGCGTATGAAAGAGCCACGTTTTTAACTTTTTTGTTGTTGTTGTTGTTTTCAACTAACTTGGGCGTACAAGGTCTACCGTACACAACTTTTTTTAACTGGCTGTTTCTAGGACATGGCTTTATCGAAGGATCTATCTGATATTGCGCGTTCTTTTATGTGGACTTGTCTGATTTCTCCCTATACCGAACAAATAAAGTTATCGTTCACCAGTGCATGATAAACTAAAGGAAATAGGCCATTTCCAAGTTGCTGTGAACCTCATTGTGAAAGTCAACAAAACTAATTTTCATATGAAAAGCTTTTGCACTTAGCCTCGCTTTCATAATGAGATACACAGCAACTAGGAAATGGCCTATTGGTATGTTTGAACATCGCGAACATTCTGCCAACAGAACATAAATGGCTCAGCTTGCCCTCGTCTCTCCCTAACTTTTTAGTTTATTTTATTTTATATTATTTTCTTTCTGAGCATCCTTCTAGTGCGCGGGGAGTCATGACTTCCACTCTGATGCGAACAAAGATCGTTTTGTGCCACGTTCGTAACAACAACAAAATGTAAACATGGTAAGAGCAATTTGTTTACCCACGAAGCACCAAAGAGAGCTCTCTAGGAACTCGTTCAAAGATGACTGCGAGTTCCAGGGCGAATGGGAATTTGAAAAGGCTAGTTTTTGTGGAGGGAGGAAAACCGGAGCAATCGGAGAAAAACCCTCGGATTAGAGGTGAGAACCAACAACAATCTCAACCCACATATGGCGTCCATTCCGGGAGGGAGGATTTTCGTTTTTTGCTTGATTGCGGCATTTTTTATAAGCTTGCCAACCTTAAATTGCGCTAATTTGGCCTTTCGGCCAACAGCCGCCAATATTTTCAAATCAATTAATTCGCACCGTTTAGATTATGGTACTAGATAGCACAAAACTCCGCAAAAGAAAACATTAACTCTTACTTGTTTTTACTCAAGATGAATGAGCGGTTGTTAAGACGGGAGCTATGCTCACTAAAGCCGGGATTGCAGAAATTTGAAAATGGATTCAGACAGCAATCCTACCTACCAGCTTCTGCATCCCGATTGACTAGAATGCAATGCAGACTGGCTTATAATTCACTTGGTAACATTGAATTTGGTGAGATTTATCATCACAAATGACCACCACGTGACCACCCTGTAATTCGTTTGCCGGTCAACGCTTCCGTTTCACAGTGAAGTTGAGAAGTTTCGCATTAGCGACAAACACGAGAATTACTTTACACTTGCCTCTTTCATTCATTATTTCATACGAGGAAGTGTTAATGACGAGGATGATCGCCGATTACCGTAAACGCGACGCTTTACCTCCCCATTGCTGCAGAAACTTTGCAACACAATTGCTTTCTAAATCTTTTCCCGTTTGCTTGCACATGAAACATGCTAAAGGAGGTGTAACACATGAAATTCATTTATTTAAATTGCATGTGACAGCCGCAAAAATAAGGCATAAATTTTATTCAGGCTTTCTTTTCGCAGTTGCTTTAGTTACGTGCATGACTGTAATGCATGGTCTGTCTATTATCATTTGGAAAAGTTTTTTGCGACCGAAAAGCAAAAAAATCTTTCCGATTCTTTCCAGAAACATTTTTGTTCGCGGTGCGTGCTTCCCCACTTGCACATGCAAAGAACTTTAAGGGCTCTTTATCGCGCCGCGTAACACTTTCCTCGTTGACTCTTTGACATAGCGTTTGCTTGTTTTAGTACTCTGGTAAAAGACAAATCTTCCACCGTTTTTGCAGCCAATTAAAGCTTGCACGCTTTTCTCCCCCAGCTACATGTACAATGCAGTTAAGTGCGAAGGTCAAATGCATCGTGTTTTAGCAAGCGTACGTGTTCCCGCACTTAGAACTGGCTGCATGTTTAAGCTGTCGTTAACGCGCTTGTTTCACTTGGGCGGGCGTGAATACTTTCAGTTTAGTGCAAGGTACCACAGTAGGGAGCTTTAGCAACGACGACGAAGGCGAAACGGAGACGTCAAAAAAGCAATAGGCTCAAAAACCAAAGCAACAACTCTGCGCGTGCATTACACTTTCTGGTACAATTCTTTGACGTCACTGCATGACTGGGACGTGAAATTTCCTGATGGTACGATTTTGGAGGACGTAAACACACGAAGAGAAATTTTTCTTTCTCTTCTTAACTTGGGTGCGGTCTCCAAGAATTCAACTCCAAGAAATTTCCCCTGCATTTGACTAATTAGTTAGAATAATCGCGACGAACGTTTGAAAAACGCGAATTCATTTTAACAGTGACGCTCTTGGTGCCGTCGCCGTCATCGTCAGCTCCCTAGTATTTCCAGGAACGCTGAATTTGTCGCTGTCAGTCGATGAAAAGCGAGGGAAAACGTGGAAAACGTGGTTTCTCACCTGGCCCGAGAGCTCTTCATCCATGGATTCTGATGAAGAATCATCATCTGAAGACATCGTAAACGAGTTGATACCATGGGTTCGAGAGACTGAAAGAAAAAGAATTTTAAACAGCTTGGTGTTTTTCATCCCATCTATCCATCCATCCGCCCGTCCGTTCGTCCGCCTGTCTGTCCGTCCGTCCATCCATACAGCACCTTCAAAAGGTTTCTGTGCAAACTTACACACCACGCAGCCGCGGGTCCCGGAAAAATGTGACCCTTCTCCGATTATAGAGTTTAAGAAACTACTGTGGGGACGGCAACGAGGAATAGGATTTAATGAGAAAAAAATGGCCCTGTACGTGCGTTATAAATTTTGGTACATTTTTTCATCTACTCGGCCAAAAACCACGTAAAATGACCAAATTCAAGGTTTTATGGAAAGCGTGAGCACATGACGGTAAATTTTTCATTCTGTTTCAACTTGAACGCCATTCTCCCTCGTTCTGTCACTGGATAGTTCAGCCACATTGCACAACCTAAACGAATTGGAATAATCGATGTAGTACAAGTAGCGATGTAGCGATGTAAAGCGATGTAGTACAAGTAACGCGAACTTATATTCTCAAGCGACGTTTTCGTTGGCGTCGCCGTCGCCGTTTCTTAAAGTTCCTAACAGAGACCTGAAACAGCGACGACGGCGACGGCAACGATAACGCCGCAAAACAATAGGTTTAATCAATGAGGAGAAAAAATCACGCTGCACGTACGTTAAACTTTTTGTACATTTCTTTGCCGTCCTCTGCAAAATAACAACTTGAAATGACCAAATTCAAGGTTTTGTCGAGAACATGATCACACCACGGTGAATTTATCATTCTATTTCTTAGCTCTAACACCACACCTCCCAGTCTGGTTCCTGGGTAGTTTTTGTACAAGTTGAACGAGTACAAATAATCGCGAAGTACATGTATAGTAGCACAAATAAAATGAAGTATAAATATTTTCAATTGACGTTTTCGTTTCGTCACCGCTTTTCAAAAATGCATTGTAGACATATCACAGCCCTTACCACTCGCCGATCCTTGTGTATGATTCGCATTCACTCCTTGTTGAAGGCCAGAGTAGTGCAGCGTGGCGGGGACTATGAGAGGCCTTTGGTGCATGGATACCAGTGGCGATTCCTTACAGCCATTGCCGACAGTGTGACTCCAAAAGGATCCTAAGGAACATACATACAGATTACTGAATTTCTGCCATCTCTTCTGGCCGTTTGCCTCTAATTAGAGTCGAGATTACAGAACGTCAGACCATTCGGAAATACATGTACAGCTATTTCAATTAACGTTATCGGATCAAAGTTTAAAGCTTACAGACGTCTTCAAAGAGGCTGCTACCTCATCCATTTGATATCCTAACATTTCTTTCATCCAAATGGCTCGCCACCGTATATCTTCACTGGACGGACGAGGCATAGCTGATTTTGATGGACTTATTCATAAAAAAAATCCACAGAATCTTGAGGTCTCTTCTTATAGCTTTATACTTTGATCCGACAACGTTCAATGAAACAGCTGTATACCACGGGGCCAAAACTGGAGGCGCATGCACATGTGAAGGTACTACTGAGCAGTGTTTTGCTGTGGTGTTGTTTTAACATTGTGCTGTGCAAGGTGCGGACTCACGCTTTTGAGGTCTGTGGATCTTTTATCCAGCAGATAAATCTATATCCAGTGTATAAAAAGGAATCCAACTACTGCATTTCATCCGCTGAATAGCGACTTATCCACTGGATAAACGTCATCCATGTTTTGAACAACTATGACCAGGTTGGCTGTTGACTTCAGCCGTGCAAAATTCCTTAAATGCCGTTTATATTTGAGGGTTGGGGGGAGGGGGGGGGAGGGGGGTTCAGGTCGCGTCTTTGCTCCGGGAGTTGATTCCTCCGGGAGCTCCAGTTTTCCCCTCTCCCCAAAAACCGACATTTCTAAATTCCAGTTCGATTTGGAATCTGAGGGCCACAGGTTTTTCAGTCATTGTCACACTGTTAAGTGTCACCTTCGTCAAACAAAGTTGATTATCTATCTATTCATTTGTTTGTTTGTTTATTTAGTTATTTTATTTACGTACCTGCCCGATCAGAGTTAGCTGGTGATAAATCCCTGTTGTATCCGTTCTTCCTTTTTGCTGATAAACCTAATGACAGGCCATTCAAGTTGCAGTCTAATCCAGTTGCCAATTTATCACTGGAGGCTGTGGTAGTCTGCAGATCAAACTATACGACAAACAAAATGATCATGAAATACCGTCCGATTGTCCCAATTAGTAGAGGAATACATTGCAAATAAGGATTTTCTTTTTGGATTTCAATAGCCCTTGCTCGTCATCATCATCATCATCATCATCATCATCATCATCATCATCATAATTATTATCATTACCAGTATACTATAAAGCATGATTCCTTCAAACAAACAAACAAACAAACAAACAATATTATAGGGACTTTCCGGGAGATCTCACCTCATTGTCTGTTTCTAAAATTCCAGGTTCTGTTTTAAGATGCTTTTCTGGGCTGTTGGCCTGACTTGACGGAAGCTGGTATCTGAAATCATTTACGAACAATTCTTACGTTATAATCAAGCTCTTGAAATATTGTATTTCATGTACATACAATCCATAATAATAATATTGTTATCACCTACTTTTAGTTAAGCAAGTGATATAACTGAACTATACAATTACACGTGCATTTTCTCATGAACGAAACCGTAGCCAGAACAAGCACAGTGTGTGTAGTTTCTTCTGCCCTAGCCTGTTCCAGGCTCCTAGGGAGACGGCGAAGGAGAGAGCGAGGGGACGAAAACGACCCCCCTCGCCCTCTCCTTCGCGCTTCTCTCCAGGAGCCTGGAACAGGCTACTTCTGCCCAGCAAGTTAGTAGTGCAATTTCCTCAAAACAGCACCACTCCCAGTTAAGCACCACACATAACAGCAAAAATGCCAAAAAGCATCACACCTGATTTTTTAATAACAAAAAAGCCCCATGCAAGAACAACGTAAAAAAAATCTGTGGCCACCCTCAATGGCAAACTGAAATTTAACTGTTGTTCATACTCTACCTCTACTGGACCCAGGTCTCATATTGTAATTTCAAAGGGAAGACTTGTACTGGCTTAAAACAAAATTAATATCTTGTGCAGGCTTTTTCATGCTTTTAGTTAACCGTTTGATAATGTTTGATAATGTTTGATAATGCTTATTTGTGCTTTTTTTGTATTTACATGTTGATTATTACAATCTTTTAATGGTGTTATATAAATTAAATTAATTATTAGTTAAATTAACGTGTAAAGCAAGGAAGCTAAATAAACCATTAGGTTGTCTTGTTAGCTCCCTGGCTAATTTAGGTTCTAGATAGCAGGCAAAAAAGAAAGAAAAGAAAAGAAAAGAAAGAAAAAGGACAAAATGAAAAAGCAAAAGGAAGGAAGAACTTATTAATTGTAAAAAAAGTTAACGTATGTTACGAGGTCAGCATAAAAGAAAATTAGTTCATTTGTTGTTCTGACAGTAAATAATGTGTAATTTGTTTGTTTCGTTTGCATTCCGTTTATTTTAATTTACCCGTTTATCGGTAAAGCATTACTGTACGTAGGAAATCCTGTGCATGGTCACAGCTTTTAGTTGAATGTTGAAAATATGAAGGGCTGGGAGCAATTCAGATAGCTTTTAGTTGTTTTAGCTCACATTCACCGGAGGTTTTGCATGTGGCCTTGAATTCCTCGAGAAAACCTTGCTATAATGTTGTATCCGCTGCTTTGCGCTTTGTTTGCAATAAAAACATGCAATTGTGGGCAAGATGTCTGTTTTTATCACAAAACGAAGTGTCAGCAGGGAATTAAACAATGGAGCAATGTTTCCTGAAGGAACCCAAGGCCACATGCAAAACCTCCGGACAAGAAAAAGCAATCTGGAAAAGTCATTTGGGTCAATTACTGTTAGTATGCTCTCAGCCCTTCAATTGCTTGTGCTAATGCCTTTTGTTGAATGTGTAAACCAAGCTGAATTAACTATAAATTGTCAGTGTAAGAGGAAACATAATGTTGACCTCTCATGTAGGGTTTAAATCTTCAGTTACCTTCTCCTCTTCCTTGTGCCCAGTGCTCTTGAATAAGAAAGGAGAGAGACTAGAAACAAGCTTGCATTGAGAGACCAACAAAACACCGCACCAGTAAATCTCCAATTGCAGTCTGCATTCAACCAAAACACTTCCCTGAAATATTAAAATTATTACTAACATTTTGTTTTATTGTTGCTGTTCATATTGCTTTCATTACAGACTTTTCACTAAACAAAACAATAAGATGGAGTGCATTTTAGATTGGATTACAAGAGCAAGTACCTGTAAGCCATATCATTGATGTCAAACTTAACAGCCACATGTACAATGTATAAGAATATGCATTCATCTGATACATGTAAATTAAGTGCTAAAATGAGAACAAGATTACATGTACATACGTATGTCCAACGTGCATGACTACAGCATTACAGTGTATGTACTGTAGATTTGTGATGCATATGTGTATGCTTTTCTTATTACAGAAATAACTTAATAATAATTATTTTTAGTTTCAAGCTTATGTCTCAGCTTGCTAAACTTTGAAAACTTTCAGATCCTTTTCCTTTACAAAATTAAACTCAGACATGCCTTCAGCACATTAAATTTTTTGCACGATCTACACCTTCTACTTTTGGAAAAATTATAAATTATATTAAATCTAACTCATGAAAGAGACTAAATCATGAAATAACAGAAGTGAGCAATTCACTTATGAAAACCAACACCCAAAGTTCTTCATTCTTCTTTAAGCAAGAAAAGCAAAATGTTCCAAGCCACAGTGAATAATATTTATTAGTAGTGAATGTTTTTGGAAATTAACCAAAAAAAAGAAAGGAAAAATAAAAAGGTTTAGTTATACATAGGCAGGTGAAAACAAACAATAAAACCGAACAACGTTTTGGAGTCGTCATGACGCCATTATCAAGTTCGAAGTATTTATTTCTTTTACTTCGAACTTGATAATGGCGTCATGACGACTCCAAAACGTTGTTCGGTTTTATCGTTTATTTTCACCTGCCTATGTAAAAATAAAAAGCATAGTGTTAATAAAACAGAAACCCACCAGCATCTCAACACAGACAGACATGTCCAAGATAGCAAAATCAAAACACCAAATCTGCAAAATTTTAAAACATAAATAAACAAAAATTCTATAGTACATGTAGGTACTCTGTACAACTGATTGAGAAAAGCTCAAATGAGTGTGAAAATAGCCAAATCAAACAAACAGAAGGAAGAAAACTGCATGTAACCTGAGTTGATTTTAATAACGAAAAACATCATGTGATACTAATACTCGGACAGTTTCATACCTGGATTTTCTCCTTAAAAATATGAGTATATTTAACAGCAAACAAAGCAAACAGACATGCAGGTATCGTCTCCTTGTTAAACCTTGTAAAACAGAAAAGACATTAGCTAAATTAACTTAATTAAAATAACTATAATTTAAAATTAATTAATGTGTTGCCATTTGTGAACATCATTATCAAGATGAGCAATGACAATGAAAACTGAAAATAAATATTTTAGCTGATCTCTGTTTAAGTTACATGTACAGTATTTGGGTACTTAAAAAGTGCCAAACCAAATTTGATTGCCTCATTTATAATCGATTATAAGAATACATGCTTTTCATCAGGGAATGGAGATGCCCTTTCAACATGCAATCAGATTCTATGAATCATAATAAGTTAGCATGCATCACAAATAACTTACTGTAAACAGAGATCTAAACAATGTGACTGAACAGTTAACTATTGATTTATTTTAGTTGCCATTGTCATTTCTCTGCTGGTTCCAAACATCGAAGCTTTGCAACACATTAACGTATTGCTACAAATTTAACTTAAATTAACAACAACAAATAGCAATCAGATAAATTACTTTATATGAATCCAAAGGATTGGCAGTGCTTTGTATGATAGAGTGTTACTTGTGATATTTCACTAGGTCACTACCACAACAAACCGATCAGGATATTATTTAAGTACCAATTTAGATACATGTAATATCTTCATCTACAGTGCAGTGGGACACAACGTGATGACAATAAAACCAAAACCAATCAAAATAAGTTTACCAGTTTATTAAATTTGTATATAATTATATAATTATTATATACAAATTTAATAAACTGGTAAACTCAAGTTTACGGCTTTTCATTTTTCCTTGTCTTTCAGGTTTCTTGTCTCTTCAGTCCTTACTCATGTTAAAGTCAAATTGAAATTTTGTGAACTTTATCACGGCAATAAAAAAAGAAGCAAAGAAAATGGAAAGAGAAGAGGTGACTAGTTATAATTAGGGGATACACTTTCATGTGCTTATGACTGACCCAGTTACAAAAAAAACAACGAAGATCCCCACCCCCCCCCCCCCCAAAAGAAAATCAGTGCAATCGTCATCGTTATTATCACCATAACTTACTTGACAAACAGAGCAAGAGTTCCTTGCCCCTCTCCCAAAATCTTGCCCTGACTCTAACTGCACTGGTAAGGTGAAGTGCTAAATGCTTTGCCATGCTAATGACTTTAGTGGTGCTAAAATTGGAGAACAATGCATCCCCGCTCAACAGAGAACTGTTCCAGAAACTGAAAAGCTCACCTGAAATGTTCAAACAGAGACTGTACACAAAGGTTAACTGTCCCTTAATTAAGGGCCTATACATCACCCCAGGTGCATTCCCGTATTAATGACAAGCATTTTGAAATCGTTGGCACAACTTTTTCAAAATACCATTGGAGAGTTCAGGAAGCTGTTTTCATCTGTTTGAATTGCATTCATCTTTGGAAAGTTAGCTGAATTTTTTATTCACATAACTATGTTCTTCAGTCCAGATGAAGCTGTTTGTTATGATATTTTTGAAAGTTTCTGCAACAGCGGAATTTAAGCAAATCTCCTGCAACAAGCTACACATGCAAATTAGACTCAAACAGACTTTTATGCATGCACATGTGACCCAACTGACACAGTCCCTTTAAGTTTAACAGCCACTTGAGCAGACAAGCTTCTCATAGAGTGAATTATTCTGACTAGATGTGGCATTCCACTGAGAATTACATGTACTGCAAAAGTAATTAATAGAAATAATTATAATATTATCATTTGGCACATCAATCAAATCTACATGACTTTGTTTTGTACAGCTGTAGAACTGTGTTAAATGTAAAATAATATTAATATCAATTTCACTATCTACAGCTGTAAGACCATTTATAAAATAATTACCATAAATGATCTTATAAACGCCGGGGGCGTTTATTGAATTTCAAGGGTCTGAGGGGGGCGTTTAAAAGATGTAAGAGGCATTTAAAAGAGAGAGGCGTTTATTCTAATAACTGTAACAATACGATATTATAATAACCCAAATGTCAGAGCTTCAGCAGACTATCAAGTCAAACGTGAAGTAGGCCTTGTAATTCCGGGATGCTACAATGCTAGGACGAGCCGAAAGAAAATTGCTGATATACTAAGCACAGAGATCAAGAACATTAAAGAGCGTTATCCTCACTTTGAACTGGAAATTGAGCACGACGCAACTCGCACACCAGTGTTAATTAAGCAAGAAGGCAAATAAATTGATTGATTGTAGTGTTAACATCTGTTTCTAGTTTATGTGTGGTTTTCATGGAAGGGGGCGTTTATTAGACTGGGGGCGTTTGTTAGAGAGGGGCGTTTAATACAAACTTGTCAGCTTAGGGGGGCGTTAGTTAGATAGGAGACATTCATAAGAGAGGGGGCGTTTATTAGATCATTTACGGTACATGTAGAAAGACAGGTTGTTAGGTTGCATGCACTGTACATATCATGAAGCCTTTTTTAAAAAATGTCAACTCTTACATTCTGCATAATGGTGTTTATTACAAATAGCCATGGTCCCCTGTTTGTGAAAAAAAAAGGCCCTCTCTGAAGACAATTTGTACTACTACTATGCTATATGTGCCTGGGTCCTAATGATTGCCGGTTAGTATTTCAGTCTATAATTAAAACCCCATTCTAATAAGAAACAACCAAAAATACCATGAAAGCACTGGACACTTAGGAGACTAAGGTGGTCAAATAAAGCAATTTGACAACAATTTCTGCACTCCTGACTGGACTAAGTCTCGTTAATTAAACTGTTGTGTGACTTACCATATGTGTGGTGGCCATCAGAGAGAGAGAATTCAGAACAAACCAGCATTGAAGCTAGTAAAACACAAGAAAGTTGAGCCAGCAGCAGAGAAAAAGACTCTGGTAATGAAGACCTTTTTAGGAGCTGAGAAGAAATACAAATAGTAGAATACTAGATATCATGTTCAATAAAGCTTGTTTAATGTTACCTTAGGATGGTACAGTACCTCCTTTTACTTAACAATGTGTATAATGAGTGGTATTAACTGTCAGTAATTCAATGATGTCCTATTTGCTGTCATATTTGCAGTTGTTCATTGTTTACAAATATTGCCGTAAATGTTACATGTATCTGTAAACATCAGGTGTATGTCTATAAAATTATTTAGTTTTCAGAATTGCACAATCCCCATAAATATTACTTGGCTTTCAGTAGACATCAAAATCTCAATCTAGCTACAGTTTCATCATGTACATGTAGAAAAAGTCAGGTTGTCATAAAACTGTGACTGCATAAAAAATGGACAAAAACTTTGAAAATTAAAGGCTGCAATAATAAGAAAAATTGCCAGGGGTGGGGTGGGGTGGGGGCTCTCATATAAAAATGACAGGGGTGATCATCGTACATGTACATGTACCTTTTAATGGTTAAAATTTGTGGTTTGGTATTCCTTAGGGTGGTAAAAACTAAAATGGCTTCTGTCAGAGTTGTGGCAGTGGTACTTTTCAGCTAGTGAGCCAAAACGTAAATATCAGCCAACTATCAGATAGTGTACACGTATCAATATTGTTTTAGAGTTTTCAACTTAGTAAAATTGGAGGCAGTTCAGATACATGCAACAAACGATACAATTCCACCAACTTCCAATCAAAACACCTGAGAGCAGGCTACATACGGTAATAATAAAATAATGCAATTACAGTGGAAGCTCTCGTAGGCGGACACCCTCGGGAAGCGAAAAAGGTGTCCGTAACTGAAGCTGGCAGCTTACGAGGAATGGTTCTCGTAAGCGGCCACAAGAGGTGTACGGGATAGATGGCCGCTTACGGGAGCTTTCCCAGCTAACAATAAACATTGGGAAATATGCAAAAAAATACCACCAAATTAAATTATTTTTTGTTTTATTGCCTTATGCAATGCCGCGATAATGCCGATGTAAAATCATTGCGACGAACAGCGATGTGAGGTTGATTGACTAAAATAAGATTCAGAGGCTTTTGGGATTTCCTTTCGGGTGTCGGCCTACGGGAGCTTAAAAACAAATGAAAAGTTTAAATCATAACCTCTGAAAGTGTCCGCAGCCGCTAACCGGAATGTCCGCTTACGAGAGTGTGTAAATTATACAGAGTTTGTATGGAAGTTCAAACGGGGTTTTGCGAAGGCAGTTGTAAGTAGAGCTGTCCGCTTACCAGAGTGTCCATTAAGAGAGCTTACACTGTATTAACATTTATTTTAATAATCAACATAAAAATGTTTTAACAACCTTTGTTGGAGTAGATTTTGACTGCTGTAGATGATTTCCAAGTAGGAATGTTTTGAGATCCACAGCTTGAGTCTTCAAGTGCTGAATGATGATGTCATTGCATGACTGGCAAAGCATGTATCTCTCATCCAGTTGCTGTTTATGAACATCCAGTTCCGACTGAAAATTGGACTACACACACAAAGTTTCAGCAGCTGTAACTTACTATGCTGTATATAACATTTTTTGTCCATATCTTTATAACAAAAATTGTTATTTTTGAAATACTTAATGCTGTAATGTAAATTCATAGCTTTATATCGTCAACAAACTCCAGGGAAATTCCTACGTAACTGGAACTCTGAAATCTCGCTGGTCATGTTCAAACTGACATTTATTAGTTAATTTCAAAACTCTTTATTTAAATACTGGCCATGTGTGATGTGCAGTAGATTGACTGTAATACATGTAGGTTTCCATGGCCCTTATTTGTTTTTTATACTATGTTGTGGTTTAATTTTTTGTTGGTTTAATTTTGTCAAATCTGTTTATTTAATTTATTTTTATTTTCCTTTGTGCAGTATTCATTAATTAAAGTAATACATGTAACCATATTTAACACACCTCTCTCAAAGGTTCAAATGAATTTAATTCTTGGATCTTGGATGCTTGATTTCTGTTGCAATCTTCACACAGCTGTGGCTGAGTGATGAGGGACAGTTGTCCTGTGTACCTCCCTGCAAAAATACAGAAAAAAAACTGACAAGTATTAAGGAAATGTATCTTGCATGTTATTAAAATAATTATCCTATCTTAATAAATTACAGGATTCTGAAATAAGTTTTAATTAGTTTTTGATTTATTTCATGTGCATTGATTAGTTTTAGGTGTTTTGCTATTGTGAAGTGCTTTGAACAGTGATGTACAGGTGTATAAGCACTATAAAAATATTATTATTATTATCATTATTATTATTATTATTAATATTATTATTATTATTATTATTATTATTAAATATTATTATTATTATTATTATCATCATCATTATCACTATTATTATTATTATATTATTATTATTATTATTATTATTATTATTATTAATTATTACTTTTGATCTCTGAAATTTACAAGGATCATACTCTACATGTATCTGTAATTTACTGAAAGAAGATGGAAGGAACTCAATTTTTTCTCGGAAAACATACACTGTACAGTACATGTGTAAACTGACCAGCAGTAGCATAACGGTATTGAGTCCTAGGTTTGCCAAGTGTATCCACAGAATAGCTTTCATCCATCTTAAAACAGCTTCCTGGAAAACATAAAAATTAAATGATAGCACAATTGTATTTTTGAGGCAGTGGCTTGTTCTTTTTCTATGAGTAAGGTCAAGATGATTTCTATTAATTTCTTTCTCCTCTTCATTACTGTAAGTGTATAATGCCACAATATAGAGTCTGTAAATAAGTAAAACACTTGAAGGGTTTTACCCAAAACTACTGAGTGACTAGTTTGCATTGGAAACTGCTCTAGGTAAGTTCTATTTTGGCACAATGACTACGACTGGTTATCATGTAAGAACTTATAAGTTTCGCTGCCTATTTTACAGTCTCGTTTTTGAGAAAAAAATGATTATCACTTTTCTTTATTTTAGTGCACGTGAGTTACTCCTGACCAACACTTCATAGATATTAATTTAAATTTTTTCTGCATAAAAAAACTGACCAAACTTGAGTATTTGAAGCATTCATGGCCATAAAGAAAATAAATTATTAGTATTTGTATAGTTGAAAGGGACTGGTTCTTCTTACAAAATAATGTAATCGTGTTAGAATCAATTAACAAAGACAAACACATGAAGTCATGTACACTGTACATTATACATGAACAGTGTACAAGCACTAAGCATGCATGATACACTGTACAGTGTATATAAACAAGGTAAATAACTACCCCTAACCCTAAAACCAAACCTTAATGAAACTAAATAACCTTTCTTGTAAGAAAGAGAATGATTAAAGTTTGCCTCAGTTCACCACAATCCCCAGGGTACCCAATCAAAGAAATTGGTGATCGTTGACAATCAATGATAATCCATTGATACCAATCAAAATTATACCAATTTCTGAATCTCTATTGATATATTTGATGATCAATAACCATATCGATTAAGGACGGTGCCTACTATTGTTACTACGCATACGTTCTGCACATCTTGAGATACTCGGCATTCCTATGGGTCGTGCCTACCAATACAGGGATATTTTTGCATGGTTTAAAACTATACGGAGAAAGCAGAACTAAGCAAGTGCTCTTAGTCTCCAAAAAGAAAATTTGGGGTAACCATGCATTTTTCAGAGATAATTAATAAGCTTCAATTTGGAAAAGATGCCATACATATTTTACTACTTTTTAGAAAATGCGTGGCTACCCCCAATTTTCTTTTTGGATTTTCATAGCCCTTGCTAAGATCTGTTTTCCCCGCATAGCCATAAACCGCGCAAAAATACTTCAATATTAGTAGGCACCGTATTTATGCGACCTTTTAGAGATTGCCATCAACTTACGATAACAATCAATGGCTTACAAGTAATTGGTATCATTTGCTTGCACAATTTTTTCCAAATGTTCAGAGTGTTCAAGCTATTATAGGAACAAGTGCTTAGTAATATTGCATCTTTACACGTACATTTTATTCACTTTAATAGACTGTATTTGACTTCAATTTAAAGGTGTTTCCGCACATTCCACTATTCAAAATCGTAAGCAGTCAAAAGTTCACTTTTTTTTACTGATAAATAAATGTTGCAATGATGGTCTTCTTTAACTACGCATCTTACGTTGAGTTGAGGTTCTTGCGTTCCCAGGCGTTTTCTTCTCACGCACCATTTGTAAAGGGTTTTATAATGGATGAGTGGCAAATAATGCATGTGCTCAGGTAGCAAAGTACATTTACACGTACACACCGGGATAGCAGATCGATAAAATTGATAATCGATAATATTCGATAAAATTAATTGAAATTAGTTAAGAGCGATTGCAGAATACCCGGCCCACTAAATATCTTACTTGAAAAAGGAGTGCTCCCGCAGTCCCAGAGTCGATGAATATTTAAATGAAGTGAGTAAAACAAGTGTGCCCGCAGTCCCGCGGTCCCAGAGTCAATGGATATTTAAAATAATGAAGTGAGTAAAACGAGCGACTGCGGGACCGCGGGAGCAGCTTTTCAAGTAAGATATTTGGTGCCGTGGGCCGATTATTCTGCAATCTAGCCTTAGTGGAGCTGGTGGGCCGGGTATTCTGCAATCTAGCCTTAGTTAATGACATTATATAATGGCCTTCGAAAGCCTTTTGCTAAGTCTTAACTTCGGTAGTTTTGTGACTGATCATAAATGATCATTAGATAATTAACGCAGTGGCTATTCGTACAGCACCCGTACGGCGACTTGTATTTGCTATTTGTACGGGAGTCCGAAGATTTCATAGGATTTCTCTGTAATTCCTGATTCTCGCTTATCCAAATTATTATATTTACCTTTTGAAGGAATAAGCGAATCCAGTGAGTGCCCTTTCTTTGAGCGAGATAAGTTTGCGTACTCTCTGCTCACTAAGCGAACGAGCCACTCGCGACACTTGAATTGTTTTGCGCTATATTCACGCACACGTCACGCGATTAGAAGAGACCGTACAGCGACTGGTATTTGCTATTCATTTGGGATTCCTATGAGTATCAGTAAAAATTATCATTAAATTTAAGAATCGCTAACCTGGTTGAGAAATTAAGACAACTGATACTGACCGTGGTATACTGATCAAGCAGTTCCGTGGACTCCCGTATTCCCAACCTGCGTGATGCTATTCGTACGGCCAGAAAGCCGCGAAATGGGAGTTTCACTTAATGGAAGAATTTACCTATTGGACACTCGCATTTCCGTACAGAAATTATGTTGAAGATAACAGAACACACCTCTCCTTCTGACACAGGTATAAATTTTCACTGCAATGACTGAAACTGCGCCTACTATAGAGGGAAGAAGAATTCCCGTATAAATAGCAAAAATACGAATAATTCGTACGGGATTACCAACGTGAGTTCAAATTCATTGAATTACCAAGTTGTCACTTACCCCCCGATCCAAGCCAGTGTATTATAACTATTTATAAGGTATAAGAAATTCTTTTCGCACATTTTTAAGCTACAGCGTACTAATTGTAGCCAGTTGATCTGTGAAGAAGAGGTTGCGTGACATGTGCGAGTTTATGTTAGTAGCTCGGAAAAAGTTTGAAGTGTCGCGAGTGGCTCGTTCGCTTAGTGAGTAGAGAGTACGCAAACTTATCTCGCTCAAAGAAAGGGCACTCACTGGATTCGCTTATTCCTTCTAAAGGTAAATATAATAGTCTGGATAAGCGAGAATCAGGAATTACAGAGAAATCCTATGAAATCTTTGGACTCCCGTACGAATAGCAAATACAAGTCGCCTTACGGGTGCCGTACGAATAGCCACTGTGCATAATTAAGGTTCGATCTGAGTTCGGTCAACACGTGGTTTGTTTTTCTGTATTTTTCCCGGATCGAAGATCATTCATCACGCACAATCATTAGATCTTATAATGTTAGGCATTTCAAAGAAACAAACTTACCTCACGAACTGTGAAAATAGCATGGAAATCTGGAACAATCAGCAGCGAATACATGTACAAGTGTCAAAATCCACTCATATCTCCCGCCATCTTGGAATCGTACTAATCCGCGAAGTACTGGGAACAACAAGACATCACATATTTTAGCCTCATTCCTGTGAAGACTAGCCTGAAAACGAGGTTATGTATCCCAGGAACCTTGGTGGCCCGGCTAGTTCCCAGCAAATCATGCGCTTTCGATTTGAGAACACAAACATGGTGCCTACACAAGGTTGTTCAGCTTTATGAGTGCAAAAGTTTGGACGCCGAGTTTGCGGACGGTTTTTCTTTTTTGCAAGAGTTTGTGTTCAGAAATCATAGAGAAGTTCTCAATGTGGGTGCTCGCCACCATGGATTGTTTGAAGGGAATATACAACGGCATAGGAATTCGATTTTTCATGATGGCCCTACTCAAGATTTGGACCCTCATAATGTATGTTCTGAGAAGGAACTTGAAAAAGGTATGCTCGTCTAGTTGATAACGAATGCTTGTTTATTGAAGGGTGAACAAGATAAAAACGAGACTGAGTAATATCGTTTGTTTACTGATTTTGTGGACGTTTACTGTTTATGCAACCGAATTATTAGCAGTGTAAAACTTGCACCAATATTAAGCCCAACGGCACGCACTCATTTGCACGAATGAAGTATTAAAATTTGTCGGAAACTCCTTTTCCCGTGCATAAAGCAAATAAGTGGGTAATAGTATCGAGTTAATCTGAGTAATTTTAGTGCTTAGTGTCACAAGATAAATAATTAGTGTATTAAATCCAGTGAGACCGCGGCGCATTCAAGATACTCATGAATATACTTATTCAACCTGCATTGAATTATTTTGATTTTGTGGAATTGCAAATAAGTATAACTTGGTTGCTATGTTTATCACCGAGACAACGTTCAATAATCTGAATGACAGCTGTTCTTGCTGCCCCGATTTTAATTAGGTATACTGTCAACTTCTCACGGCCAGTTTCAACCTTGACTTCCAGAAGCGGAAGTTGACCACAAGCAAACAGTTTAATCGATGCAATCGTTCTTGCTATGCTTATTATTTAACGAGAGTCTTGCTCAGAAAATAAATATGCAGTATTATAGTTTAAGGATTCTCAAACTTCTGACCCTTATTGCATTGACTTTTTGGGAAATTTAAAAATCAAATATCTCAAAAGCCTGGGAATATGCAAGGATGTTACTTTCCCTTTCTAACCGGATTTCATTCTTATCAATGCTTAAACATAGGCAGTCATGTGTGTAGCAATGAATGAACATCCTTTTATCTTCCTCCTTTTTCCCATTTGGAATATTGTTTTGGGCAATTATTACACTTAAAAATTATGATTAAATGAATGAGCTGGAGAGGGGGGCAGGGGGCTGGATATTAATAACATTCAGTGGAAAAAATAAAGATATTTGTGTCCAATAAGAAATTTGAATAAGGAATGAAACCTCTTGTTAATATTATGCGTAATGAATTTTGACTTTTTAAATACTGTACGTGATCCACTTCTGCAAATATCAATCTTGCAACCAGAAAAGCGTGTGTGGCTTGCAAGTATATTGCAAGTGTAAGCATACATGTACATGCCAATGAATATAAAATAATGTGCAGATGTTTACAAAATTAATGCATTTGACAAAAAAACAAAAAGTCAAATGTAGGTGCAGTGAATGATCTCTTGTACATGACGAAAATTTCAAAAACTCATTAATAATTCATAAGCCCATTGACCTATCAAATGGTCAATGAAACATCACATGCAGTGGTTTTAAAAACCCAATAAAACCTCCTCCTTATTAGTATGCGGTGTTTAATGTTTCTTGTATGCTAATTTCCAACATTCACAAAAGCATCATTGTTATGAACTCTCTTGACACACCCTTTTCCAGGAATGTTTCCTGAGCCATTCAAAAGACTTGCGGCACGTGATTTATCGAGTCTAAAATGACTCGGCTGTGCCTCGTGGTTTTAAATCCCAATAAGACACTGCAGCTGCTCATGTTTTTAACATTACCTAATTATTACTCACAGGTGATGTGCCTATATAGCATGTTTATATTATGTAAACTATATTAGTTTATGTGAGCATAACAATAACCAAAGCTTAGGTTTCAAGGTTGTCAAGCTTCTGATTGGTCATAGAGCAGTAAATACAGTGTATGTTGAAAATGCACACAGTGTTTGTATGTGCAGTAGGCCATTTCTATGTTACTGTCAACCTCATTATGAAAGTGAGGTTAAGTGCAAAGTTTTTGTTATGAAAGTTAGTTTTTATTCATTTGCATTAGTTACAAAACTAATTTTCATATGGAAGGCTTTGCACTAAGCCTCGCTTTGATAATGAGGCTCAGAACAACTCGGAAGTGGACTGTCATTGCCATCCTGTTTAAGGCAGTTGAAATATACATGTAAATTATAAATTTTATATGAAACTACAATTGTAACATGATGAGCAGTCTGTAATCGACTAACTAATCGACAGCTCAAAATTTGCATAATTTTTAAAGCCAGATTATTGCTCCAAGTCCTTTTCTCCAGAGGGACCTTCAATTATTTTTAAAAGTAGTAAATTTTATTAATTATGTTTGTGGTAAATGTCTAATTATGGCTTTTCCTGTAGGTTATACAACACAAGACTGTTAAATATCAATTGTTTCCTCTTTCACCCATATCTATTCAAAGATTGAGTAAGTATGCTCCTTCCTATAATAAGTAATTTATGACCGTAAAACCCACTAGCTAAAAATCACAAAGGAAAGAAAAAGTACAGTTACTGTAGTTTGACTCAGTGGGGCTTTGATATGGCAGGATTGCTGGTGAACTTCAAGTATCCTGACAATAATTAATGAAAATTAATATTGTCATTTTATGAACACTTGTCACTTTGTTGCAGTAAGATTATTATAAGAACCTTTTGATAAGACTGTTTTGTTTGGGAATTTCATCATACCCTGTGGTTTTTGAGAGAAAAAAACATCCGCATCACCACAGTCTTTTCTGCTTGCCTACCTTTTTTGCCAGTTACTTTTTATTTGGGTCTCCACAAAGTAGAAGAG
The DNA here is from genome assembly GCF_977016875.1 of Pavona decussata. Lineage (NCBI taxonomy): Eukaryota > Metazoa > Cnidaria > Anthozoa > Scleractinia > Agariciidae > Pavona > Pavona decussata. The sequence continues at coordinate 91,968 of NW_028145726.1, forward strand.
TTTGTGGTGAGCCTATTCCCCCACCCCCTCCCCCTTCCCCTAGGTTTTATTTCTGTTGATAGTACATGTACATGTACATACATGTGTAACCAATCACAAGAGGGGAGGGGGGGTTACGTATTATGTACATGTACCTGTAAAGTTAAAGTTCTCTGTTTAATAAGTACTTCTGCTTCTTCAGCAACTTGTAGTGAATTTCTTCACTAACAGTGCAGTCTATATAATGTTAAACTCAATAAACCCTTGTTAACCCTGACTGTAAAGTGACCGCCATCTATTAATTTCTCCTTAGATCAACACTACATGTACAATGTTGATTCTATAACTGTGAAAAATACCACTACTTTAAGAATTGTATTTTTTTTTTTTTTTGTATTATCAGGACTAGTAAAAAGGAAAACATTAGTACTTGACTTGGATGAAACACTTATACATTCTCACCATGATGGGTAAGGAACACTGCTAATACCATGAAGAATCTTTAAGTACTGTGTTCTGCTTTCTTGGGTTCATTAAATAACAGTCTAAACTACTGTTTAATCAAGGTTCAGTTGCTGTGCGATTGGCTTAATAAATAATTGTCACCATTTATTAAGAACTTTTAATTACAAAGTGTTATTTAAAGTATACAGCTGTAGCTGAGTTCCAAAGTCTGTGTACCATAATCAGTTGTTGAACTTCAAATGTTGCTTGATAAAACATGCCATTTTTTTTATTATAATAATAATATGCGTATGGACATGTATAAACACAGGAGTAAGACACACAGGTACACACAGGAGTAAGAAGGAACTCACATCAAAGATTCAGAGTTTTTATTTCAATTGTATCCTGTTTTTGGTAGGCTTGTTTTTCAGGCATGCTGAGTTTATTGAGTAAAGAAAAAAATCCAAGATAGCCACGGAAGTGGAGCTAATTTTAAGAGCACTATTTATAAGAACACTTACGATAGGATTTAAAATTTTACTCTTTAGTGTTCAAAGACAAACAGTAAGGCCGGGAACTCCTCCAGATTTTGTACTTCGGGTAAGTGCTAAATATCATTGTAATCTAAAAGCAGAGAGTGTCATGTTTGTTTGTCAAACTTGCTGATGTACAATAGAACTTAACACTTTCTTCATATAACTGGTTTGTTAGGTGACAATAGATCATCATCCAATCAGATTTTTTGTTCACAAGAGACCCCATGTGGACTTCTTCCTTGAATGCGTAAGTGTCTGCAGTGCATTAATTTTTGGTACATTACAGTGTATTTACGTGTACTACAGGATTAACGTTCTGTACCAGGGTGGAATGCCATTTGAAATAATTTGCTCCATGAAAACTGCACATACCGTGCACAAGTCAACCTGTATATGTACTGGTGAAGGCATCACACGACTAACCAACACATGTTATGACTCCTGGGTTTAAACCAGTTTCTTTAGCAATTGAAAGTCCTTTGTATTAATAATGGCTCTTTGCAGCTAATGGTCACATGGTACAAAATCCACCAAACTGGAGAGCAAGTTGCACACTGGGACATCCACACCAAAGCGACTTCATCTAATCAAACTTGAATTTTCTTTGTTTTGGATGTCTCATGAGGGCGTAGCTTGCTCTCCAGCAAGGTGTTTTTTGTACCATGTGACCATTAGCTGCAAAGGGCCCATTATCATTTCATGATGCAGTAACTGGTGTTAACAGTGTATTCATACAAACCTCAATTTGCCAAAGTAACTGGTAACAGGAGTCGTCTCTTAAGTCGGTGAGGTATGATCGGCCACGTGAGTGTACAGTGCATTCCTTGGGAGTGACACTACATGTTTATTAAAACTACTATGTGCTAATTGATGAAAGTTAACTTAATATTGGTCATGGGAAAAAAAGTTCATGATGGTAAAGGTAAGATGTGATATTTAAGCAATGTTGATATGCTGCCTGTGTTCTGGTCAGGGGGGGCCAGCAGCGAGGCCTGGATCCGAGTTTGCATGATCGCCCCAGTTAAGAAATTTGGCCGAGCGAGACTAAGTACTGATTTTTTGATAAACAAACATGGCGGCGATTTTATGTGAAAATGCGTCTGTGCGGATTCGGAAACAATTTGGCTATCCGACGTCCAAACATCACAGGAAGGTTTCGGTCGCTTTTTTACCTGAAGTTTGGTCATCAAGAGGGATCACGGATGCAAATTCTGCAGCGAAAAACGAAAATACTGCAACCAAGGACTAGCTGACCCGGGAGAGGATCAGTACTAGTTAGATCTGACACATAGTTCACAAGGCTAGACCTGCTCCTGTAGAAATTGACAATTGAGAGAGGTAGTAAGACTTCCTCCATTCCACTTTATTGTTACATGTACCTTCCCTATTTTTTCATTTATGTACACTGTAGAATTTCCTCCCTTTACAGCAACTACATACTGGGAGTCAACAAACTGGAGGTTCTGGTGATCTAATTTTCTGTTTTGCTTAAGTTAAAATGTTACTATCATACTCTCAGATTTTTCTTTTTCAATCTCTTCTAAATGGTGAAAAGTTGAGAGGTGATGTTAGCAGCGCTTTGCTCTTCAACTTTGCCAAGTGAGCCACAAATATTGACTTTTGAATTTAGTATGTGTGCTTGGTAATAAATCTCATCATTTTAAAGAAAGAGGTGAAGGTATCTTTCATTATTTTAGATTTTGTCTATCATACCTCTGGGGTGAGAACTGAAACATAAAAGAGGCAGGGTGCTAAACAGCACCGTGCAAGTGTGTGAAAATGTGCAGTAATTGCATAATTTACAATATGCTAATTGCACTTGACTATGTTACACAATATGTACCAATTAAACAATATTGCAATATGTTACAGTTCTGATGTATATTGTCATGTACTGATGACATAATTATACTGCAGAGTAATGTGGTCAGCTGGGTTAATCCTCGAGTTGCTACAAACATTTCAGTAATCAAGGGGTGATAATTTAGATTTGTCTTCTTCGAAATGGCTGTTGCATATACATAGAGAAACCATGGTTGATTTGCCATCCCGGGATCTATTTGTTTCTGTATCTCCCTTGCAGTTGGGCTTTAGGGTGTATTCCCAGTAGCCCAATTTTGACATCCACCAATGGGGGAAAACCACCATACCGATACAGGTGGTCATGGACATCTGTAAGGGTGACAGGTAAAACAATAATATTTACGTGTACCTTCCAAGGTTTCTGCACATGCATGTGGTTTCTGCAGGATCTCAGTGTATCAGTACATTGTTCACCCCGTACTACTGAACTGAACTTCCCAATTTTTTGCACAAGAGAATAAGGACCTGAATGTGTTTTCACGTAACTTAATCTCCCTGTACAGACAAGAGACAAACACCCCTGCATCTGCTCATACAAACCTGGTAGCTCTATTCACAACAATGTTAAGCAATCTTCTGAGATCTTTATAAGCTATCCTTTCCAGTTGCAAAATTTTCTTACCTAAAAATTTCGTAAGGACTCAAGCCGTTTTCCTTGTGTATGCATTTAAACCATTTGTGCATCAAAATTAAACTTACAGGAATAACTGTCGTCTCGCAACATTTAAACAGAGGGAGAATTCCATAAAATAGACATGTTGTTTCATTCGTAACTACGCTTTCAACAGTTAATACACATAAAATGTGGGACAAATACTTTTAATAAGTTTACATTAAAGTTCCAAGCCGATCTTGAGAAATAAGCTTACATTCTGGGCTTTCGCGATGACAGTCGTGAAACACTGCGTGGTGGCTTCTAGTTTCTTCAGAACTGAACAAGAATTGAAATTGAAATCTACTATTTTGTCGACGTACAATATCTTCCTGAGACGACGAAAACCATAATCGTTCGCTACATTACAAATCATAATTATTCTTCACCACATACACTCGCTGGTAAAATCTTAGCTCAGCTGAGAACATGTCGCTCGCAATTTCAATGATGACGGCTCTACTAACCTAAAACAAAGCTGGCACCTCATTCCAGCGGTCTTGATTAATCGTAGTGTTCAAACTTCGTACTACCGCAAAAAAACATGCTAACAGTAAATAAACAATGACTAAATACGACTGCGTTTTCCACCGTCGAGTCGCCACGGACAAAATAGCACATGAATCCTTCGCATTTTGTGCATGCTCGTTACGGTTTTCGAACGATTGACAGATTTCTTTACTGGGGCGATCATCTATTTCCGAAAAGCGGCAAGATCAAAGGTAGCTGCCAGCCCCCCCTGGTTCTGGTCATGACATTTTGTTGTTGTCTTTCCAGGTGAGTCAGTGGTATGATCTTGTGATTTTTACTGCTAGTATGGAGGTGAGTCTGGTTATTAACTGAACAGGAGATGAGTTTTGCCATAGTTATTCTGTGAAGACGGAGGCTGATTGCTAGCATTGTCAAAGATACATGTTAAGTTTGAAGGACTTTAGACTGTTCACAGTCCCCTATTTTTCCGTGGGAGTTTTGAAACTTGTACCCTTCGATCAAATTGCTGCCATCTTGGGGAGAGTGTCTAAACTACCCAGGGGGTGGAAGTGGGAAAAAGGGAGGCTGTAACTCTTTCTTCCCCACTGCTGCCCCCCCCCCCCCTCCCTTCCGTAGTTTAGACGCTCTCCCCAGGTTGCGCTCACTGTTACAAACCAAGATGGCGGGAGTTCAATCAAAGAAAACAAGTCTTGAAAATCCCACAGAAAAATAATAAATATAGTTATTATTGTAGGAGGACTTTATCAATAACAATATTGAAAGCATGGTTCTCATGTAAAAAAATAAATAATAATAATAATAATAATAATAATAATAATAATCAATAATAATAATATTAATAATAATAATAATAATGGCCTTAGCTCTTATGAGTTTCCTGTAGCTCAGTGGTAGAGCATCCCAACTTCATGTAGTATTCAGCTGCTGCTGCAACTGCTATATATCAAACCTGAGGCATGGTGTTTCATCCAATTTCAAAACAGCGAGAAGCACCGAGGGTTAAACACAGCTTTTACACAAGCAGTACTGGTAGAATTTTGGGCAGGCTAGCCCAGATGCAACTCATAATAACCTGTACTTTATCATGTAATGTTTTGTTTACATCCTAGATCTATGGTGCTGCAGTTGCAGATAACTTAGACAGAAACAGAGGCATGCTAAATAGAAGATACTTCAGACAGGTAGGATTGTTGTGAGAACTTGTCCCGGTGCTGAGTGCACTGATTACTGTTCAACAACAACAACTTTAAAATGTAAAATCCAAAATACAGTGTATGATTACCCCCCCCCCCCCCCCCAAAAAAAAAGTTAACATATCTCAGTTAAATTGTTTTGCTCTAGTTATGACTAAAGAGTTAATGTCAATTTTTAACCCTTGGATCCCCAATATCAAAGATCAAATTCCCCTCTCTCATCCCCATACTTCATGTGTTTTATAAAAGTACCGGGGAGAAATTATTATAATGTCAAGAAAATTCAGCTGGGGTCATCATATTCTTAAATCTTGTGACCTCAGGGATTGAATAAGCATTGATATTAATATAATAATATAACAATTTATTACTTATAGAGCGCTATTTACAAACACAGATCAATAGGGCTTTACAATCAAAAATACTAATATAAATAACAACATCTCTAATTCTAATTACGGATATTAAAATGTCACTCAATACAAATATATTTTACAAAGAGGAATTTGATGCTGATCACTGTTAGGGCTTAAAATTCAGCTGAGATCATTGTATCCTGAATTCTCATTACCTCAGGGATTGAATAAGCATTGATATTACAAGGAGGAATTTGATGCTGATCACTGTTAGGGCTTAAAGTGTTCAAGAATTCAAGATCACAGAGAGAGAAGACCAAGTGACTGAAAGGGATTCAAGGTTTAACAGTGCATCGAAGGAGTGTCCCCATCATGACATTTTTAAAACTAAGATCTCATGTTGTATATCTTTTGTGTTCACAGCACTGTACACTAGATTTGGGCAGTTACACCAAAGATTTATCAATAGTCAATGAAGATCTGTCGTCAGTTTTTATTTTGGACAACTCTCCTGGTGCTTATCGGCACAACCCAGGTAACTCTAACAAACATTATGATACATGTACATTTAAGCTGTGGCTCATTAAGATAAAAACAGACAGTACTTTCATTTTTTTAAAAATGTCATAAGTAAGGTGCAGGCTTTCTCTAGTGACGAGCTTTGCCTTGCTGTTAGTGTGAATAACAATGATTTCTAACGCACCTCATTTTAATTCCAAGTGTATACATAAGTGGTCCACTTTTATTGCCAGCATGTTGTGGAATAAATTGCCTATTGAAATTTGAAACTGTGGGAATCTCGAGGAATTTAAGAAAAATTACATGTAGTTTAGATTATTGTTATATATTTATTTAGCCAATAGGCCTATCTATGCATATACGTGTATACCAGTAATTTCTTGTGTAATGTTCATATACATGTAATATCTTCAACTTCAACTTCAACTTTATTGCCCAAAATCCATTACATTTAGTTTTTCTTACTGAACAAACGTCGTACATGTATGATAAAGCTTCAGCAACGACGACGGCAACGGGAACGAAAACGTCACCCGAAAATATATTTTTATTTCATTTGTGCTACATTGCGATTATTTCAACTCGCTCAACTTTTACAAAAATGGCGAACTATCCAGGAAACAATTTGGTAGGAGTGGCGTACAAGTTAAAAAAGAGAATGAAAAATTCACCGTCGTGCGTTCACGTTCTCCACAAAACCTTAAATGTGGTCATTTCACGTTGTTGTTTTGCAGAGGACGTCAAAGAAATGTACCAAAATGTAAAACGCACGTGCATAGCGATTGTGTTTACTCATTAAACTTACTGTTTTGCGGCGTTGTCGTTGCCGTCGTCGTCGTCGTTGCTTAAGCTCCCTATTGAGCTGAAAGTCTCGGAAGCCCTTCTGGGCCTTCATCTAGGAGACCTCCCATTCACTAGTATCACAATAATAAATTTGTAGCAGATGCACATTCTAGCGAGTTTTATCGTAAGCACTTGTGTTCACATAGATAAATAAATTACTTACTTACTTGCATAATTATTGTACAATGTAAAGCCTACAGACGAAGGCTGGTATTACAATTCCGATTATGATAATTGCAATCTGTCACATCCCCTCTTCTCAAGTACAGGGAAGGCAATGTGTAGGCAATGTTCAAAAATAGAGAACTGTTATTGTCACGCAAAGTTACAGGGATATACATGAATCACACAAGTGCAGGTGGGGAGTTCATTGAGAAAATGGTTTTGGATCATAACTGTTACACTACACACTTACATAAGATGACACAAGTCCTAGTCATTAAATATTGCTAATCATTTTGCTTGCAGATAACGCCATTCCTATCAAGTCTTGGTTTGCAGACCCGTCCGATACAGCTTTGCTTAACCTCCTTCCGGTGTTGGATGCCCTAAGATTCGTCTCAGATGTTCGATCCATACTCAGTCGAAATTTGCACCTTCACTCTCTGTGGTGATCCACTCAAACGACCTCCTCCTGTATTGAAATTGCATTGCAGTGCATTTTTTTTCGCTAACTGCATGCTTCTGATGCAAGAACATGTTTATGGGGAAACTAGCAAATTGTAGCTACAAGAGTTCTTTTTAATTCAACAGCTCACAGAATTTCCACTGGGTTGCACCATGCTATTGTTTACATCTCTTGTTTAACCCCTAGACTGCTTATACACACCTTTAGGGTGCATTCGATTGACCCTATTCCGGAATAGGAATACATACTATGATGACAAGAAATCCCTCATAAGAGGTTTAAAGGGGTTACTGGAGTACAAAATGGCTCTTAAATTATCGTGAATCAGCGAAAGGTTGCAGAAATATCTTCTCAAGTTTACTTAAAAAGAGAAATCTAACAGCTATTCTGCTTATTCTTATTCCGGAATACATTCAGTCTTAACCTTAATTTGTCCTTTGAAGGACAAGGGACGTACAGTGTACTGTATTAAGCCAGTCGGTGCCATTTAAGACATTTTGCCAATCCTTGACAATTTCTTTAGTGTTTATGCACCAAACATAAAATTTGTGTTTTCAAATTTTAATTAAGAGATTGAAACTAATCCTGCCCGACGATTTCATGATACTACCATCATTGTCAAGGCAAAGCGACTGTTTCTCCGTGGTTGAATAGATTTTTGATTTATGCACTATTTCAATAGTTTACTACAAAAGGAAATTACGATACATCACAAAAGTAACATAAAGACAACATTAAATTACATAATATAAATGAGTGAAAACAATATAAACATTTTGTTTCCTTTTTGATTATATACTAAACAACTTAGCGCGGTTGGAGTCATTTTGTACGTTCAAAGTTTGTATACTCACAAATACGGAGTACTAAAAGTTCCCTGAACAATATGTAAATTTTACTAAGTTTTGACTAAAATTAGTCCCATGGCACTATAAGTTCTGTGAATCGCAGGAGCTATGGTCTCCTTTAGAGACTCATTGGTTTTCTTTCGCAGTTTTTGTTAATGTTTGGCCCTTTTTCAACAACATTCAGAATTCGCCGGAACATCTTTTGACATTGTCGGAAGGACTTTGGAAATCCAGGCAGTATGAAGAGCGGGAAAAATTGGCAGAGATGGGTGACTCACAGTAATTTACTCTAAAAATTCTGATTTTCTCAAACAAACCGCTGTTTGCCTAGATAGTTTTAGATAGCGGTTAGGATATGACTGCAGCCCGTCCCCCCCCCCCCCCCCCCTCCCCAATCCTTTATGTCTGACTTAACATGTACGTGCAACATCAGTTAATTGCAGATACTGGTGGTTGGTTGAACGTTACTAAGTCAAAGCAGGGAAACCGAGTCTATTCCGAGTCTACGAGCTTTGTTGGCTTTACGAAAATGCTAGCTTACCTCTTTTTTCATTTGTTACGAGAAATTTGCCTTCAAGGGAAACTAAAAGAATTAAAGAATTAGACATGAGATTGTTCGTAGAGCACGGGAGGAAATATTAACTGATTTCTTCAAAGCAGACAAAACTCTTAACCGGTTATTTAGCAATTTCTAAAAATACACAAGAAGAACTCAAAATTGGACAAATTTTTTAAATTGAAATCCATTTCCATCCAAGCCATCCGCAGCAAATGATAACAAATACTAGCTTATGTACACTCGTAAGGCGATTGTTAACAATATTGAACCACTATTTTAACATTTTCATCGATTCAAAAATGTTTTTTACTGTTCAAAGACACACTAAATATTGGTGAGACTCCCCCTTCAGTGCCAACCATCCTTGGCCGGCGAGGCTGTTGCCCTGTATCTGCGTATAGTCACTTTTCCTGGATTCAGATAGGGCCCTACCTTTATATTGTCCATCAGCCATACAGTGGAAATTCTGTGAGCTCGGCATTTGTGACTTCTGTACAGAATGTCTTTTTTTACTGTTCTGTTTCTGTGTATATATATTGTCTTAAACAGTTATTTTGTTCTGATATATTGGTAAGGTCTGTAAGATCTAGATGAAAGTAAATCAATAAAATTAATACAGTCAAAGATGGACGTCTGTTTGAATGGTGTGGAGTAGATCTTCTTGTTTAACCTCGTTCCATTTGCAGTTGTCGCAAGCAAAGCGATCCCCACCGTCGAAAATGTGATTTAGACCCTCCGCGCCAGGTAATTAATCATTTTTTACATCCACTTCAAAATGGCTTTTTGGTGTAGTTTTGCGTGTTCGCCGCGAGAGCACTTAGCGAAGTGGATAAATAAATATTAATATTCACCCAAAAAACTGTGTGACTTCAAAAAAGGGTGTAATAAAGTGGCAATTGAACTTCGCGTCATGCAATGTTTTTATGAAATCATACTTGTGATTTCAAGTCGAACTTTGAAATCACGTGTGTGATTTCAGACTAAATTGCACGATACGAAGTTCAATTACGATTATTAATCATACCCCATGACAAGATCCGAGCAAATGGATGTGGAAAAAATACAGTCGGACACGAGGAAGAAAGAAATCCTCTCTTTTGACGGAGAAAAGCTTGCGAGTTACTGTTTCTATAGAAACTGTAATCGTAACTGTGATTGGTGGATTTAGTGCGAAGTTTTTAATGTGATTGGTTCTTAGAACTGTCCGTGTTTCGCGCGCGAGTTTTCCTCCTTTGTTACGTCACTAAGAAAATTTTGGACCACGAGATGTGTGGTTGCAAAACGAAAATGGCTTGCTTCGGAAAATTTTTTTTTACGGAAAGAAAAACGTTTTTGCTAACTGCAACACAAGATTGAATGCCACTTTGAATTCTTTCAAAGTACGGTGGGAGAAAAAAGGCCTCAGGTATGTGAGACTTCTTAAAAAATATCGTTTGTGTGTGAACAACTTTTTGTCAAAATGCTCAAATTGTTTCCCCACACAGAAGGCAAAATGATTTTGGGCGAAGTTGAAAGCTTTCGTCTCTCATGTGATGGCTCCTTCAATGCGCCTTTTACACAGCAAACTTAAGGAAATGTAACACAGAAGGCGGACTACTATTAACGCAGGATTTTGTTGCGCAACGCGTTGCAAAACTTGCAACAAATCAGCTTCGTTAAAAACTTTCCGCGTGCAACGTAACAATCAATTGCGTTATAAGTCGTTCCGTGTAAGCATCAACTTAGAGTTTGTAAGCACCAAATTGCAAATACATGTTGTTGTGCAAAATTAGCCAAAAGTTCGTCAGCAACGTGAGCGTAAATTCAAACTACAGGGCACGCTCACATCACGTGGCCACAAAAGAATCTGATTGGCTGATTTACGCACGCGCGTTTTTCCTCCTTTGGTACGTCACAAAGGAAAGTTTCAGTTGCAAACTAAACTCGTTTGATTCAGCTGTGTTTGCTATAGAGAGAGAAAAGTTTGTTAAATAAATCGAGAAGAGGAGCATTTTCTATTCTATCAAGGGAAGGAGAAGAAGAAACTGGTAGTTAAAAGGTATGTCGAATTCAAATTGCTTTTAACCATTTTTAGTGGACTAAAGTGAAGTTGATGTTTAAGCGCCAAGGGGCGGCAAACTAAAGTTAAAAACTCCTGCTGGCAAATTGAAGTTGGCTTGTTTCAGTAAAATAAATGTTATGCTACATGTCCAAGTAGAATCTAGCATGCGCAAATCGATCAATAAAACAGTTTAGTCAAAAAACATCAGTTTTGTAAGCGTGTCTATGTTGTCTGCGCTCATTTTTGACAATCTGTGTTTGGAGCGTCACAAACACCAACTTTTTTTTAGTTTCTTCTTTGCCTACGTTCCTCCTTTACACAAGTGAGTGACATTTTAAAGCGTAAAATTCGACAAAAAGTCAGTTGATTTTTGAATTGTTTCAGACTTCTTTTCACAGCGTTTAAAGTTGCGTACACTTTTGTGATGGTCTAATTCTGATCTAAAATAATGATCCTTCTTCTGTTATTTACTTCTGGGATATTTTAGTTTCACATTCATAAAGATTCTTGCTATCTGTTTACGGTTAAGACTGAAGTAATAGACTAGCCAAGTTTCTAACCACTTTCCACCCCTCACTCAATATTTTGACTAGAATGCCCCTTTTATGAAATAATTTTTTGCAAATAAATTTAATTTTTTGTGACGTTCATAAAATTTTTCATTTGTACCTTTCCGCACTCTGATAAAATCTGATAAAAGATATTTCGACAACCAAGGCGAAAATTCTTGGATTTTAATCTGAATTGCAAATTGTTGTGAAAAAAATGTTGGATTTTAATCTGAATTGCAAATTATATGCCAAAATGTATCTGTCACATCCGACTTTGACTGGTGACCGTGAATGCGAAGAGCAAATATCATCCGTATAGGGAGTTTCCGGCTTTTTCTTCGGAGTTTTTTCCACGCTTAATCCCCGATGATGTCCCATGTGGTTACAGAAACACCGACAAACGTATACAAGGACAAAATCGTCCTCGTACATCGAGAAAACTCTTGAAATATGAGCACGTGGAGGCTGGGTCGTGGTCGCTGAAGAATACTCGTCAACTTTGAAATTTAATTTCGAAAGCAACCTCGTCCTACTCCAGGTAATTTACGTTCTTCTAATTTACTTAGAATTAAATGAAATTCATTGTAACGCAAGTTGATCCCTGATAATTAGGAGCCATCCAGGGCTCGCAACTGGTCAACGTTTGCTATTTATTCATCAGTGAAGTGAATGAAAGTATTATTCAAAACTGGGTCAAGAGTTGCTTTGAGATACTGTGCAGTAACTTAAGGTATCACTTGACCCGGTTATTCGAAACTTTTAAAGTTTGTTCCTGCTACAGTTAGAGGTGTTCATTTGTTGTCGTATAAGACGTTTGTGATGGTCTACTATTTTATTACAACTTTGAGTACCGCTTATCTGGACGACAAATTCTAGAACTAGTGCATTGAATTTTTAACTCATAAAAGTTACATTTGATTTTAAGGGTGGACACAATGAATGCAATGGATTGACGATTTAACAGAACTTCCAACGCAATGACCAGGAAAACGAGCGTTTTTAATCGCCGAAGGTGAGCTTGTTTGCTATTTGAAAAGTGATGGCAGAACTGCAGTAATTCATGTTATTAGTTGTCCGCAGATCTGTTCTGGGACCCACTGAAGAACAGTGGGCTCCCTGCTTAAGTATCATCATCATCATCATCATATACATTCCCCAAAAGTAATGACAGCACTATTTTTAGCTTTAAACACAAAGTTTTTCATTGAATTTTTGTTCTGAGTCATTGTGGGCCATTTTCTACCAATGAACATTTTCTAATTCGAGTTTTAAGTGGCGAGACACGAGTAATAATGGGTTTCTTAAAAGTCAAGTGTTCCGCGCGGTTTTGTCTTTTGTTCCTTAAATTACTTTAGGTACAAACTAAGAATGCGCATAAAGGAACTTTGTCTCCACACGCATTCCACAATGGGAACCAAGGCCACAAAATTCGGAACAAGAGGTTCCTTTTGTAGCAAACTGGAACACAAAGTTCCTTTTTATGTTAGTCAAAAGGAAGAGATGGTTCCTTTTTTATCCTTTTAGGAACAAAAGTTCCTCTTTCAACGGTTCCGATTTCTGATCTGTTCCTTTTGGATGAAAGGAGAACAAAGGTTCCCAATGTAGCTGCTCACTTAACACAGTAAGGAACACTATGTTCCTGTTAACTGTCTGTACAGAAAGGAACAATTGTTCCTGATGGCTCCTTTATGATAAGCTGTTCGGAACGTGTCGTTCCCTTACAGTTCAAATCGTTCTTATTCATGCCACAAAGGAACAAAAATGTTCCTAATCAAGTTGTTCTTTATTTGCAAGATGGGAGTTTATCCGGAACGGTGCTAGTTCCGTTGTTGTTTTTCAAGTCTGTCAATCTATTTGCACACCCCTTTTGTCTGTTTATCACATTTTGGAAAACCGTTTGGATAGTGGCTTGCCCAAGCATGTCCTATCGCAAACAAATCTGATATGCCACATGTTTAATGGCGTTTGGGCAAGCCCGTGTAAGTTCAGACTTGTCTCTTTGTTCCTTTTCATCATGCGTGTACCAAATACAAAAGTGATAATGCGGCAAGGGACAAAATTGATCAAGTGTGGGCCGAGATGATATTACGAATAATATCTCATTGGCGTAGTGTCTCTTGGGGAATCATTTGCAAGTCGGCCAGTATGAGCAGGTTTGTCTCTTGAGAAACAGTTGAAGTTGGTGTTTAAGATGAGCAAACGCGGAGAGGAGGTCAACTGGTCAAAATTGCCAAATGCATCGCCTAAACCCAAGAGGCTTCACTTAGAAGAAGACGATTGTGATGGCCTTTTTCATTGTCCAGTGCAATCCTGTAATCATGATGGATTTACTACGCAAAGAGGCTGCAGAAAACACGTAAAGAACAAACACCGTTGGTACTATTATTTCGACGAGAAGCCAGACAGCGCTCAAGTTAAATCGTTTCACGATCAAGAAAACAAAAATGAAGCCAATGAGAAGATTTCGCGTAAAATCAGGACAGTTGCCTCTTTTGACACGACAAGCACCATTGCTAAGAATTTTTTTTCATGGCTCACTGGCAGTGGCGGGGGCTGTAAAAGTGATCGACAAGCACAGCAAATTGTCAGCAAGTGCTTAAAGTTTCTCAAATTTTGTTGCGAAGACGAAGAAGAGCTCACGTTGGACATTGTCGACTTTAGTTTATGTTCGCCTAATCTCCTTTTCAAGTTTGTTGACACCATGCAGGATGATTGGAAACTCGGACACGCAGGACGCATAGGCTACTTAGACGCCATTGCAGAATTGGGGGATTATCGAAAAGTGAATGGAGCATCGGAATCGGTATCAAGAGGGTTGACTTCGACAGAAATGTACTTGAAGAAGGTGCGCAAAACCGTTTCCAAAATGATGCGATTGCAGTGGACCAGCGAACTGGACATCGACGCCTTAGAAGCCAAGGGACACTGGGCCACGCTTGAAGAGCTTTTGGAAGTGGTGGGGCGTTACTTGCCGCGCTACGAGAGCGTGCTGAAATCATGCAAGGACAAACCGGGTACTGTTTTGCCACTCAATTTGTCATTTGCTACTAAATTTCTAGCCGTGTACTTGTTCATAAAGGTGAAAGGCTCGCGTCCGATGACATATCAGTATTTAACCGTGGAAATGGTGAACAAAGCCAAGACCAACGGTGGATTTATAGATCAGAAAATGTTCAAGACAGCGGGAAAATATGGCTTCGATTCTCTTTTCCTGACTGACACCAGCATGCAAGTGTTAGATGGCTACATCAACCACATTCGCCCTCTTCTCAAGCCTAACTGCGATTATGTACTAGTAACGAGAAATGGGGGACAACATAACAAGCTAGGAGAACTAATGAGTAAATTGGTCTTCGATGCAACAGGCAAGTATGTTCACCCGACTCGCTATCGCCAAATAGTCGAGACCGCAAGTTGCAAAAATCTTAGCAGCAGCGCGCAAAATACGATCTCCGAAGACCAGAAACACAGCTCCGTCGTTGCAAGGGTCCACTATCAAAAGCAGCGATCGCGCGAGGTTGCAAGCAAGGCGCACGAATTTTTGGAACGACTGCATGGGGACAAGGGTTCGGAGCTAGAAATGGACGTGCGCTCGAGGCTTTCAGACAAGTCGACGTCTTCACCAGAGCAAAACGGTACAAAAACTGATACGTCTTCAAACGACGAGGGCGAAACGATCGCAGAAACACCGCCAGGGCGTCTTGCAGGCGTCCCGAGACTAAAGCGGGAAAATGCGTTCAAAGTGACGGAATTCTCCGCGAGAAAAAAGAGTTTGATGTTCACCCCCGAGGAAGAAAGTTATCTAAAAGCAGGCATTAAGCGATACGGCTACGGTCAATGGAAAGCGATTCTCAGAGATCACGAATTACGTTTTCAAAAGGGACGAACAGCCAACTCTCTGCTGAGCCGTGCAGCGCGAAGATTTGGAGGATCACTTTCTAAGTTGCCCTACCAATAAACGTTAACAACTCGGAATTCCAATTTCACGATGGGCAAACACTGAACTCTTTTTAAATCATAGAACAATAAACGTGTGTGCATGCTTTAACACATGGTAGGAAATAGGAAAGAGACAAAATACAGTGTGTAGGTTAAAACGGCATCACATCAAACCGTAACATCAATTTGTGACACAAATGCTAACTTTATTCAATTACCATTTCTGACAACGTGGAAATTTGAACTGCTCACTTCGTCTTTTCTGTGCAGTATAAGGCATATACACAGAAACTCAAGTTATGGCATTTATTATTTTATCATTTCAAAGAAATTGAATTCATTTAATGTACTAGCATTTGACTGACAGTGGCCAATTTACTCTTACTAGTTCTTACTACTCGTTCTACTAGAATGTCACTGCTGACTCGGCCTGAAGAAGTGGGTTATCCTTCCCTTCTTTGAAACGGGAGTACTTGTCTGGGCTGGCCGTTTCCTGGAATTGCGTCCTTGCACAGGCTGGCTGCTCGTGCCCCTTGACGTCGATCTCGGTGACTGGGGAGTGATGAAAATGTCTTGCTCATCGGATTCGTACCCATCAAACGGATAAGGCTTAGGCGCCCATACACTTGTGACTCGTTGGGCCTGTTGACTGGACAGCCACTTCATGTCCATTGCTCTTTTCGTTCTTTCCGCGACGACCAATTTGCTGAGGCCTGGTAGATCGTCCCGCTTGAAGTGCAACTTAAGCGCCTCCACCGTGACTCCGATCATGTACTGCAAAGCGCGTTTGACCTCCACGTCCGTTGCTGTCTCCTCCTGCTCTTGCAGCTGTCGAAGTTCCTTCTCCTTCTCCCACACCCATTCGTTCTCGAAGTATTTAGCTGCTTTCTCCTCCAACATCTTCCGTTCTTCCTCTTTCTTTTTCGCGAAGTACTCGTCCCTAGAACGTTCGATTCTCGGATGGTACGGGCCTTCCACTGTCTCTAGCAAGTGCGCATCTTCTTGTCTTATCATCCCCAGCAGGATCCAGCGTTCCCTTGTTTCTTGTAGCACACGCATTCGTGCACGCTCTTCCAGGCTTTCCCGTTCTTCAACGTTACGTTTCACTCCAGCGGCGAGTAGACCGAGTTGCCTCTCCTTGAGACTGTTGCAAGGCTGTCGTTCTCGCAGACGTGCAATGTTCTCCAGACTCTCCTCCCATTGTTGCAGATAGGTAGAACCAGTGCCTCCGTCTTCGCTCTCGCACTCTAATTCGCTGTCTTCTATGACCGTGTTCGGTTCCGCTTGTTCACTTTCTTCTTGCTCGCTTTCGCTTTCGCTTTCGTCCAGTTCGATGTTTCTAATTCGCTCCTTTTCTTCTTCACCCAAGTCGTCTTGCTCTGAACTGGTCCCCGGCATGGGAGGGGGTAACTCATCTTCTGGAGTGCGTGCAAGGCCACATGCCCAGGCAATGCAGTCCATTGCATTTTCTCTCAAGAATTCTTGTACGCCTGCTACACGCGGCGAAGTCAGGCTTTTAAAGAAAAACTTCCTTAAACGGACGTCCATGGCGTTGTTGTGCTCCACGCCGAAATCCATGTCCTTCTGACAGGTAATGAACATTGGGCACCTTATCATGGCTAGACTTGAAGTCTTGTACTTGCGGTCGTGTGCAGTTAGTCCTCCTTGGGTTAAAATTTTCCAATCGTCTGGATCCATCAATTTTGTGTGCGCCTCGTCCAGGAAAATGATCTGAGTATTTTCATCGACTAAGCTCTTGTTAAACGCTTTTTGCTTGCTTATCATTGCAATGTATCTTGCTGGGATAAGGCGAGTGATTGGGGTGAAAAGGCTTGTCTTGCCGCTGTTAGGCTCTCCTATGAGGCACATGACCTTTTCCTTGTGCTGTTTAATGCGGCAGTTGAGGAGTCGAATGTAATATTCGCAAAAGAGCGCCATTTCCAGCTCGTTGAGGCTATTCTGTAAGATTTCTTTGAAGTATCCTGGATCTGGTGTTTTATTGTGATCGTATTCGATGTACGCCCTGGGAGACTCTTTGCCAACGTCCGCGTCTTTCACGGGATGTAAAACGAACTTTCTCTGGCTAATTGATCGAGAAGCACCATCCTCCATTCACTTCTATCAAGTCGTAGTTGATACGCAGCTGCTTCATAAACTCGCATTCTCTATCGCCAAGGATTTCTACGAGCTTGTTCAGATGCTTGATGATGGTGTCCTTAAACTTATCATTGCTTCCCAGCAGAGAAAGGAATTTCTTCACGGAACAGCAGTGCTGATATGTGTATTTAGATTTCTTCACCTTTTTGAAAACTTCCCCACTGTACAGAGCGTAACCCAATTTTCCCATGGCTCGTTCGATGTCATTGATCGCTACCACAATCGGCGATGCGAGGGCTTTTGTGACGTTTGGGACGTTCGAGGGCAAATCGCATGCTTCTATGCCAAACACATCAAATTGGAGGCCAGAACTGACAAGAGAGGGTATTAACTTGTCTCGCAGCTTTGCAGTAAACACGCTACAAACAACTTGTAACCTGACGACACGCTCACTTGCGTGAAGTGACTCCAAGGGCTCCTCTATCAGTTGATCTTGTAACAGTTGAAGACCGTGGGAAAAAGACGCGTCCACTTTAGTCTGTATAAAGTGGTTGTTGTGATCTTTCAGCGTGGTACATAACGGTGCGCATGATTCCTCTTCACCTCCTCTTTTGCAGACTGGCAGGGCTTTAGCTGTCACTTCCATGCCTGTTTCCAATAGGGCCGAATGCAAGGGTACTGTTGATACGCGCATGCCGTTGGAGGACTGCACTGCAATCCAGTAGGTTATTGCTGGCCAATACTTTTCTTGTAATTCATCGTTCTGGTCGTCCTCTTGTTCTTGGTTGTTTGCCTTTTGCCTCTTTTCTTTATTTCGTCTCTCAAGGGCGGCGACAGAGGAGAAGAAAAATGCTACCCCTTTCATTTTCTTAATCTTTTCGTCACATTCGTCACGCTTCTGGCATATGTTTAGCCACAGATCATCATAAGACATTCCCTCATGTTTGCTGTACGACAATTTAGCCGATAGAAGCGAACAATTCCCTTGGACAGCTGGCAAGACCTTGCTAAGCAGGGCACTTCGGATTCTCTAAAATGTATACAAGGAAAACAGAAGACAAGAATCAGTACAGAATGTGACTAACGTTGACGCAATAATCTTGTAGGAAATGTATCTTCAGGCTTCGCTTATTACAAACAACACTGCCTCTCAAATAACTGGTTGAAAGGCCTAAGTAATATACCATTTCATTCCTGATTCGTTACGTTTTAGGCTGAACTTCCAAAATTCGTCCACTAAAAGAACGTACTGAAAAAGCCACGAAGAAGGAATATCAGATCTAGTACATACCTTATTATTGAGCTGCCTCGCTGGTGCTGTGGCCATGACTGTCACCGAGTGAAAAGAGAACGAACTAGTTTTGCACTCTACTTTTATAGCATGGTAGCTACATTGCTAAAATTCCTCGGTGTGGTCTTTGTTTTCGATAAATTCCAGCCGACAAATGCCCGAACAATTTACAGTGATTACGTAACCAGTGCAATCGAATTCTTTTCGTTTAGTTTTGTCAAACACAAACATAGTTTTGTTGAAAATTCACAAGGACAATGAGTTATTAATCAAATGTAGCATTGCCACAGTTGGCTTTAGAATTTCTTTTTTTTTCCTTTGTGCTTCAAGTGTGTTCAAGTCATAGGCATTAGTTGTACAGTCAACGCAAGCATTTAACAATTTCAAGCAGGTTGTATAGTAGGTGCTTCATTATCGCAGAAGAGGAATGTCGTTATTATTAAAAGAGCTATTTAGAATGCAAACAAAAGCGTGGCCTTTGGTTGGTATGTCATTGGGAATAATTTTGCCTTGGCAAAACGTGCAATAAAGAACCTTGCAGCGCAGAGAAAACATACATACAGGTATATGATCAATGCCTTAAAAGCATGCCATCTGAATACTTTTGCAGTGAACAAGTAATCCCAGAATCAACGAAAACCTTACGGACACTTTGAAATATCAACGAACTAATTTGTTATCCAGATTATCGCTTAAATGAATGGAAATCGCATAAGACAATAGTACTGTCGTAAAAGAATTCATCCCGGTTGTATCCGCTGTATCCGTCACACTTAGAAAATATGTGAATTCTCTGTGAGATCCCGTTGATCAAAAGATCTCAAGTATAACTTCAATAAATTAAACAACCTCCAAGTATTGTTCGCCGCTGTTTCCGTTGTATCCGTCACACTTAAGAAATAATTGGATTTGCAGTCAGAACTCAGTAGTCAAAAGATCTCAAGTATAATGGGGATAGCGGATAGAAAACAGCAAAACGGAATATCAACTTAAACAAGCCCCAAGTACTGTTCCCCGCTGTTTCCGCTGTATCCGTCACACTTAATAAATAATTGGATTTCCAAACTCAGTAGTCAAAATATCTCAAGTATAATGGGGATAGCGGATAGAACGGGGAAAGAACTTGCAGTACAACAGATCTGCTTCAAGGAATATAAAATAGATCTAAAGTTCAATGGAGATCACGGAGACGGCGGGGACAGAACTTACAGTAGATCAAAACTGCATAAAAGAAATATATTACTACTACTACTACTACTACTACTACTACTACTACTACTACTACTACTACTACTAATAATAATAATAATAATAATAATAATAATAATAATAATTATAATAATAATAGTAAATTATTATTATTATTTGACTACTGGGTTTGGAAATCCAATTATTTATTAAGTGTGACGGATACAGCGGAAACAGCGGGGAACAGTATTTGGGGCTTGTTTAAGTTGATATTCCGTTTTGCTGTTTTCTATCCGCTATCCCCATTATACTTGAGATCGTTTGACTACTTCGTTTTGACTGGAAATCCAATTATTTCTTAAGTATGACGGATACGGCGGAAACAGCGGGGAACAGTACTCGGAGCTTGTTTTAGTTGATATAACGTTTTGCTGTTTTTCATTGATCGTGAGTTCTTTCCTTTTTTGTGTTTCTAATATGTGTCTTACTTTAATAGATCTGATCTGCCCAATTTTGTAACTTAATCGGGTACAACGGACACACCGGAGACAACCCTCACTTTTGTATCATGGAACAAGATCGCATTGGGTTAACCTTTTTCTTTTTACTGATAAAAATTTTAAGGACAACATCTCTCAATACTGTTAAAGGAACAAGTGGGCCTTTTCATAGCTGTTCCTTTTAAAAGGAACGCTTTTGAAAATAAACCATCCAGTTTAAGCCGTTTTTGGCATAAAAAAGGGAAAATGTAATTTTTTGCATTGCCCTTCATAACACTACATGGAGACATAGTTGTGGAAGGATTTGCGCGATGGTTCACATTATTTTCGAGTTTTTAAAATCGGGAACTGAAATTTTGGGAAACGATCATCATCATCATCATCATCATCATCATCATCATCATCATCATCATCATTATCATCATTACTCATCATCATCATCATCATCATCATCACTATTATGTTGTTGTTGTTGTTGTTGTTGAAGATATTGCGATCGCTGGAGGGGGGAGTTACTTATCACACTTATAGTTTCCTAATGATCCCCTTCATATTTCACTCATCATCATCATCATCATCATCATCATCATCATCATCATTACTGTTATGTTGTTGTTGTTGAAGATATTGCGATAGATGGATTGGGGGGAGTTACTTATCAGACTTATAGTTTCCTAATGACCTCCCTCATATTTCAGTCGTTTAAAAATCACGTTGCCTACCATGTCTAAATGTTATTTATCTACAGGCCTCAAAGCAATCGTGTGACAAGGAATGATCAAGCGTTACAGAGGACCTGGCAATAGAAGTTAAAGAGGTTAGACTTCAAGAATCACTTTACAGGTGTATTATGGGATACATATTTTCGGGTACACCCCCTTTATCAGATCCTGCGTGGTGCATGGTTAACCGGTTAACCCGTTGACTCTTGATTTTTTTTCCTTAAAAATGACCACGGACCCTGTCTTTTGGTCATTATTCTTATGAATTGCAGCCAAACTAAAAAACATCCCTTTAACTTTTGACAATTACTTTTTGCTATTTCTTTTGAAACAAACTCACAAAGTAATATTTTGAGAAAAGCGTACAAACAGAAAGGTTTTTTTGTTTTTTTGTTTTTAATTTTTGATCTATAAATTTAAAGCTAACGCTTGTGGGATCATGTTCAACGAACATAAAAGAAAATATCTAGCTGTTGGGGGATTTTCGATTTCATTTTTCTAGCTCTTGTTTTGGTAGTTTTGTTAGCTTTACAGTTACCTACACTTCGGGCGGAGAATGTGAATTTTCTTAGCAAAAAGTGCCAATGTTTTCCTTCAATTTGTGAGGCTAATTGCGTATATCATTTCTGGTCCAATTCGTTGTAGCATGTTCATTCGGTGCGCTTAAAAAGACTTTTAATGCTTTGCATATCTGGTTGTTAAAACATATTCGGGCGGTATTTAGAGTGGCACGTCATATAAGAACCAAGGAGTCAATGGTTTAACGCGTGGGGAGGTTTTTGACGTAAGGTCGTTGGTTCAAACCAGAGGCCAAATTCATTACGTTTCCCTTGTGAAGTGTAGTGAGCCGAGTATTGTTGATGAATTAACCAACAGCTCTTTGTTAGCAAACCTTAGAAAACTAGTTCTCTTTAGATGGTTTCACGAATCCTGCCCCGGTTGTCAGCATTTTAGTGTTCGCTCCTTGCACAAGAGTATGTTCTCCACATTGTCTGTACCCAGGTACATGGATACCAGCTCAGCGAACTGTTAGCTAAAATCGAAAAAAAAAAAAAAAGAAATGGTGCAACTCTGCTATGAACTCTTATCTCTTCCGGAGGGGGGGGGGGGGGGGGAGAGTATTACTCCTTAGTTTTTCAATGACACGGAAACCCGTTCAGCTTGTACTTGGCCCGACTGCCCACGAATTCGCGTTTACCTCGGAAAGAGAGTAACGAGAACCATGTGTTTCAGATCTTTCTCGTACCAATTTATTTCCAGTCGTTGATCCTCTATTTAACTCTTTCTCTCCAGGTTAATTTCAAATGTGGGATGGGAAAACACAGAAGACGCTTAACCTAGAAGTGACTATCTAAAGAGTAAGTTGGTCATTTATAATAGATTTATTTATAACCAGTGTTTGGTGAGTCCTTGTTAGGGTGTTTATTAAGCAAAATAAACTTAGGGTGCGTTCCATTGACTTTTTCTCAGAATAAGAATACATACAATGATTGATAAAAATCCTTCCTAAGAGGTTGTGGAGTTATCGGGTTGCAAAATGGGTATTGAATATCGTGCACAAGCTAACGTTTACAGAGTCTGAGGAGTACAAAGGCTATACAAGTTGCAAAATGCAATTCCCCTGTTCATCTTAATAACATAACTTCATAGTCCTTAAGAAACGTCAGCACTCGAATCTCTTTGAAACTAGCAACGCGAAAAGCCTAAACAAAATAAAAACAGAAATGCCTAAACAGGGCGTATTAAAGTGATGCAGCTCTTAAATTGCTAACTCAACACAACTACAGACAGTACTAATTTAACTTTTTTTACAATGCTATTCTTCTTTAAGTACATTTAGTAATTGATATTTTTGTTTTATTTCTATAAAGGGTCCAAGGAACTTTCAGATGCCAGATTCAAGCAAGCAACAAGGGCAATTTCCTCTGTAACTGAGAAATCAATTCAAGTAGAGGTAGAGAAACTAATTTTACTTTAACAAGTGCAGAAAAAAATCATCGTATTTACTCACGGTTACGCCGTACGAATCTGATAAAAAAAGCACAAGGCTTTTAAGCTGCGTTGTCAATGTAGCTTTTACGCGAATACAAGCCAATCTGTACATTTTTTTATCAGGGTTTTACACTGATTAGTCCAGCATTTAAGGGGGCATTCTGGTCAAAAAAAATAAAAAATCTTTTTTTTTTTCGAAAATGTTTTGATGGCCTCTTTAGTTGGGCAAATCTGTCTAGTTTAAAGTTTTGATGTCAGTTTTTCCACTTGCAGTTTGCGAGTCAGTAAAAATTACGTTTTCTCAGCCTTGTTTTTTTGTTGTTTTTCTGTTTCCATGGCAACGGTTTCAATTTTTTGCGTTTTATTTGCGATCCATGCGTCATAACTTGTTAAAACACATTCCTACAGTCTGGTGTAACCAGAGTCCGTTCCACAGGTAGATATTTTCGGTTCTAAGCTAGGCTACTAAGCCAATTTGCTCCTCGGCCAAAACTCTGCATTGCTTCACAATATTTTCGGATTACAATGCCAAAAGAAGGACGCAAACAAGCTGTTTTAAGGAAAAATGTTTCGAAAAAGCGAAAAAGTGGTTTCAGAGGTACTTCAGCCCGTGATTTAAAGCGCCAGAATAAAGAGAAACGGCCAACAGTAGGAGTTACTTTCGTCGATGAAGACGATGTTGTCAGCGAGCTAATCCCACCACCGGCTGTGCCTGCATCTTCCCGAAAGATTCAAGTTTCTGAGACCGAAAGCCTCTCAGATGAGAATTCCTATGACGCTTTTGAGTCAGCAAATGGTTATCGTCTTGTTAGCATGGATAGTTTAAGGAAATTTTGTAACAGGATTCATTCACACTCTACATGCTCTACAGGTGAGTCTAGAGCTTTATCACATACACTTGTAATCTGTATGTAACATATCTATCTTTCTAGCTATAATCTGCCTAATTTAATAGCTATGTTATAATTTTTTTAACTGTTTATTTTGTTTTGGTTGTTTTAGGACATGTTGAGTTAGAAGAAGACTGTACAAGTAGGTTTGGTTTGAGCAGTTCCATCTATGCCAGGTGTGATGAATGTGGAATGTCAGAACTACTTGCTACTGGATACCACAAATCTGATGCCACATCACCGAATACTATCCAAGGAAAAGATTTAAATCGAAGAGTTGTTTATGGTGCCTTTGAAATGGGTTTAGGAAGGGAAGGAATAGCCAAACTCTGTGAAGTGTTAGATATGCCTTTTAGTATTTCAATTGACACATGGTATAGACATGAGGATGCTCTCTTAGAGGCCCACAATGATGTCATCCGAGAAGAACTGGCCAAGAATAGAGCTGAAGCTAGAATACTTGCATTTCTAGAGATAGGTGAGGAAGAAAGCAATGAGAATGCAATAGCTGAAGTACCAGTGAGTTTTGATGGCACCTGGTCCAGGTGAGGCTATTCTGCCAACCACTGTGTAAGCTTCGTAATATCAGCAGCATCTGGAAAAGTTCTTGACTTCGAGGTCATTTCTAAAGTCTGCAATCAGTGTAACCAGAAAAAAGCCAATTGTACACAAGAGGCATTTGAGGATTGGTTGCAGACCCATGACTGTCAAGGCAGCTATGGTGGTTCCAGCCCAAGTATGGAAATGGAATGTGCTAAGCGACTATGGGGTAGGAGTGAACAGTATGGCTTAATGTACAAATGGATGATATCTGATGGAGACTCAAAGTCATATTCATCAATCTGGAACATATATGGAGCATGTGACACTTGCAATCACTTCGAAAAACTGGAAACAACCTCTAAGGAGTACATTTCATGGAAAGCCTCAAGTGGTTACAAAGAATGGGAAGAGGGACATCTTCAAGGAACTGTTGATTGCAATCGAGTTATTAAACTTGATTGCATAGGCCATGCCCAGAAACGTCTTGGGAAGGCCCTTTATGATTTTCAGAAGTCCACTACCAAACTGGAGGATGGCAAACCTGTTAAAGGTAGAAATGGAAGGCTGACCAAGGCTGCAATAGAGAAACTAAAGAAATATTATGGAAAAGCTGTCCGTAACAATGTTAATAGGGGCATCTCGACGACTGAAGAACGAGACAGAGCTGTGGCAAACATGAGAACAGAAATAAAGGCTGGCCTTTATCACTGTTTAAAGCTGCCATTAAAGGAAAGACATCAGTACTGCCCATCAAACTCTTGGTGCAAGTATAAGAAAGGGTTACCATGTCCAGACAAGCCTCATCATCTCGATCCAGTTTTTTTAAAATGTCTTGAACCAATTTATGACAGACTGAGTGACCCTGCCCTCCTAGCAAGATGTTTGCCTGGTTACACGCAGAATTCAAATGAATCCATAAATGCTTTGGTCTGGAAAAAGTGCCCCAAGAGTAAATGGCATGGAAGGAAAAGAGTTTTGATGGCAACATGTTCTGCTAGTTTACACTTCAGCAGTGGTGCTTCCATGAAGAAGCAGGTCATGTTGAAGGCTGGACTGAGTGTGGGGGACCATACAAGGAAAGAATTTAAGAGGAGAGATTCTAACAGAGTGAAACAGGCTGAGGCAAGAGTGGATAAACAGTACAAGAACTACAGAATCATGAGGAGGCAGGCAAGACAAAGGGATGAAGAGCTGAGATCCAACCGGGAAGGTGTGACATATGAGGCGGGAGGCTTCAATGACCTTGGACTGAACAGTGGACCTCCAAGAAAGAGAAAAAAGAAATGAACAGACATAAAAACCATTCCATAGTGACATTTACTGCTTTTTGATATAGTATTATGGTAAAATGTAAAAGGAAATCAGGTAGTTGAGAGAATGAAAGTCATTTTCATTGTTTTTTCTCTTTTACAAATGTTTAAGGGCATTTTCTGAAAAATGGCCATTTTGCCTTCCGCCAGTCCTGCCCCCTACTTTTTTGTCACTTAGATTTAAGCTATGTTAATCAAACTTGGCTCAAGTGTTTAACATGCAGACTGCTACAACTTAATGGGCCAAAATTAGCCCATATAAAATAGAAGCATATTTACAGGCAAAAAAGTAAATTAAATGGTCATTTGGTTGCCATGGCAACAATAACCGCCGTAACCAAATTTTGCCCCATTAAGTTGTAGCCCCTTTCATGTAGAGTTGATGTGCCAAACATAAGTTTATTTGACTGCATTTTCATTGGAAAAAAAAGGGGGGCAGTGTATTAAGTCTAACAACAATATTTTGTTTTAAGGGGTTAATAATTAACTTCAGAAATGCATAGTCAGCAATTTAAGATCAATATTGAAGAAAACATGATCAGGTGCCTCTTTGGTGAAAATGTCAGCCATTTAGGCTGAATATTAAATTTTTTATGAATTTTTAAAGTTTTGGTCACAATTGTCCTAGTGTTAGACCAGAATGCCCCCTTAAGAGACTGCGGTTAAAACGCGGGCACAGCGAGTCATGGGTGGGGCGCGCATACAGCTTAGATTTGCTGCAAACCATCTGCACATGAATACGGCCTATACACGTGAGTAAATGCGGTAGTTTTTGCTTCAGTTTAGTTTCTTATTTAGCAACCGAAAAATTACGGCAATTAGTCTTCCGTTTAAAGATACAGTGCAATCACAGATATATAAAAAAGCCAGTATAGCATATAATTTTTCAAGGAAAGTTGAAAGGTCAAACTTGAGGATTTCATGACGAGACTATTAGTCGTTTTGGTTGCTTTTTGCCTGAGGTGTGGCTTGCCTTTTTCTACAGTGCTTTCGACGGTGTTAACGATTTAGCAAGATTTAGGGACGACAACTGAGTAACTATGCATAGAAGTTATAATTAGGCTGATGTCTATTTTCATGAAGAGTTTAGAGGAAGGTGCACTTGCATTGATCCAATCATCTTTGTCACAGTCGGTGCCATTTTTTTTTCAATAATTACTCTCATTATAGCTTCACAATAGCTCCAAAGTGTTTCAAAGTAAACTTCATGGACCATTATGGCTGTCTTCGAATTCGAAGTGTTGTCAGCTTGTCAGCTGTGGCAAATTTTGATGTTGGAAAATTTCCAAATTTACCCAAAACGATAAATCTACCGACTCTTTTTTTTTTCCTTGTTTCAGAATAAGGTCAATTCGACCCAACTTTTAAGTTAAAAGCGATTTCTCGTTACTACTCTTTAATTTTTTTTTTTTATTTTTTGTTCCAATTGAATTTCGTCCGTTTAGAGTAAGAGTTCTGAGATAAAGGAATGCCCCCTTATTTTCAGTGTTTTAAGGCTAAAAACTATTTCTTTCCCCAACTTTAGTCATGCGCTGTTTTGTATTTAATTGATGACGAGAAAAGCATTCTCTGTGAAAACGGTTTTGACAATTTGTACCACTTCCTTTACAGTTTCAAGTAATTTGTCAGATTTTCAACTGACGATGGAAAACAATTTCAGTTTTAAGGCCATTTGTATGTTTTCAGTTACTGAGCTGAAGGTTTTTTTTAGCTGTTTGTTGGCGTGGACTACGTATATTTATTAGAATCGAAGGAAATTTTAAACTATTCAAAAGGTTTTAACCCTATCTAGACCGGACTGTTTTTTTCTGGGACCGGGGGGCGGGGGGCTGATTCAGATTGTGCGTTGTCCCCCCCCCCCCCCCCCCCTTCCCCTCCATAACTTTACAAGTATGAAAGCTATGACAGCGAGACTTGGAGGATAGATAGAATGTTTACAGATGTCTCCTGTGAGGTCAACAACGCGAACTGATGACGTCATATTACGGGATTATAAGGTCATCATCGTCAAATGGCGGCCATCTTGGATCCGCCATCTTGGATTTCTGGATTTTGCCAAAGCGTCAGGAAAGCGCCGACATTGAACGAAAAGACCAATACAGGAACAGCATTATGAGCTAACATCATAAGAATTACGGGAAGAAAAGTGATTTTTCTTCATTTTAAAAAAGGGATGTTTTTATTTTCTGAAAAAAACTGCCTGTCAAAAATTGGTTGCCATGGTAATATCATGAAGACTAACCGACCACATTAAATTTAATTTTTTCCAGATAAATTTCTGGAAACGTTCTAAAGTTTCAGGGCGTTTGCTCAAATATTTAAAGAGTTATTGAGGTTCAAAGTCGCCGTGGGCAAATACAGCCCTAGTAGTAGTTTTTAGGCAATAGCCAAAATTACAAATTTGCAAAAAAACAAAGATAATCTGACATATCATCCCTCACTTTTTTTGGTCTTAATATGAAATATTTTCCTGGTGACGTTCTAACCACTGTGAAATTTTCAGAAGATTTCACTAAAGGAAATTTAAAAATATTATAATCAAGTCTAAAACACACTGACAAACACCAAACCTCGGCCATAGAACCTTACTAGATGTGTCCGATGAAAACGATTTCTGCTAAAAAAGAAAAAAAAAATCGCTCCTAACTCGAAGTTCTATAAATCGACATCGAATTTATGTTATTGAATCCTGGGCTTGGGCCTGGGCTGTCCGGCTTTGACTAGGCACGTGCATCCCTGCGAGAAAAAAACTTTTCTGGCGATGGAAAGAGGGGGATGGGGTGGGGGAGCTGGATCCCGAATTAACCCTATCTAGATCGGGCATTTTTTGTCTTGTTGGGGCGGCGGGGTCGAGTGTTGGGCGGTCCCCTCCATAACTTCGCAAGTATAAAGGCTATGACAGTGAAATTTAGAGGATAGATAGTACGTCCGTCTTCTTCGAGGTCCGCATCGAGAAGTGATGACGTTATATGACGTGGTAATTAGGCCACGATATCCAAATGGTGGCAATCTTTGATTCGCCATCTTAGATTTCTGGATTTTCCGAAAACGTCAGGAAAGCACCAAAATTCTACGAAAAGTAATAAAAACCAATAAAGAAACACTATTATGAGCTAAAAAAAACATTAACATTACAAGAAGAGAAGTGATTTTTCTTAATTTTGTAAAGGAATTTTCTATTTTCTGAAAACATTGCCTGCCTAAAATTGTTTGCCATGGTAACATCAAAGTCAATCAACAGTAACCGATCACATCAAATTTTTTCCAGATAAATTTATGAAAAATTCTTGAAGTTTCAAAGCGTTTGCTAAAATGTCAAAAACGTTTTCCAGGTTCAAAGTTCCCGCAGGCACACCCTCCCCCCCCCCCCCCCCCGCCTCCCTTCTTAACGTCAGGGGCCATAACCTTAAAGTCATATAGATGTGCATGCACTAGTCTGACCAATCTCGTACCCAGAGTCTTCAGGCTTTTTGGTCAGCGGGGCAACGCCGGGAAGACTCTGGGGACATCAAATTTTATCACCGCAGGATTTCTGCGGTAAAACAATGGAAACCGTTACGGAACAGCCAATCAAAAAAATTGAATTTTTTCGATGTCCCCAGAGTCTTCCCGGCGTTGCCCCGCTGACCAAAAAGCCTGAAGACTCTGGGTACGAGATTGTAGTCTGACTGGAAATACCTAACAAATATACTTAAGTTGTGTACGCTGACATAGTGATCTTCATCGCTTATACGTGCCGCTTAATAATCTTTTACGGCTTTCTTGTTCTGTAGTTAAGTTAGCCCCCGTACAGGCCAGTAAGCGACATTTTTCACTGGAAAGCAATGTCAAATTCAATAATTTTTGGAGTGATTTCCTTGTAAAGGTATTTTCGTGGTCAGTTTTAACGCAGTAGTCATGTAGAATGTGGGTTAGAACATCACAATTTCTCGTTAAACGTTTTTTCCAGGCCACCATTTACGGTTTAGTTCCCAATTAAATTTAATTAGGTAGCCATTGGCCTGCTTTCAGTAAAAATTCTTCCGTTAAGGGTCGATTCTAAATGATTCTCAGTTGTTTTCTACTAGAATTTCGGTTTTCACTAAAGAAGTCGAGAAACGATTTTTTGGTAAATCATTTATAATCAGCCTTTCGTCACTTTTGTGGTAAACTAAAGGAAGTTCTTTAGACATAAGCTAGGCCAACTGTCATCTTCAGCGAGAATTTGAGGCTCGAAAACACGATCTCTGCAGGTTTAACTATGAGGCAATCTACACGGGATTTTTAAATCAGATTTTAGCTATAGACGTTTACTGATATAAGGCTGGAGTTTTAGAGAATTTTCTGGTCCTTTTTTCACTCATTTGGATAGCGAAAGTGAAGTTCAAAAACAGTGATTCCTCAGAAAATATACTAGCGATTCGAGGCCATTGTTGAGTTTAGGCAGTTTCAATTTCTTTTAAGGTTAAACCATTGCTTGAGTAACTCTACTGAATGATTTCTCAACTATGCCTTGAGATTTTTTTGGCAGTTTTCACTTAATATTTTGTTCTTTCTTGGTTAAATTTTACCATGGATGAGTCAAGCTTTAGTGCAAGTGTTACATTTTCCGACTGTTGCTCATGAACAGATCACGACGTTTGTAGGTTTATGCTGTCCTTAGTCTAGCTTTCAAAGATCTAAGGCATTTTCTGGTTCTTTTAATTTTACTCTTGTAAGGTTATGTTTGGGTGAATAAAGTTTACCCTGTACTCCTTATTTTTGTTACGCTAGTCTGTTTATCAGTTTGTCATTTTTTTTTGTCAAAGTGATTTCTTGGTCATTTTTCATGCCGGCTAAGAAAGCTATTAAAGTGATGTTCAAAACTGACGTTCAAGGAAGATAAGCTTTTCCATATACCATACACGAGTCCTCTTGCCATAAAATTTCATTTTTTCACCAAGGTCATTAGCTATCTGTTAGAAGTTTAGAGCTGTGCTGTTCAGTTTCCATACATGTACTATTAACCCTATTCAGCGCTTGCCTGGTGGGGGTGAGAACAAAGTGCCCGCGCACTCTTTGAACATTTTTTAACTTTTTTTTTGCCATTAAAACAAACACCGCCAAACTTCGCGATTCTCCTAAAATGTACCTGAAAACAATGTGGTATACTACCCAATTGTTCACATGACTTGACATTTCCATGGCAACAGGATTTTGCTAGCCTGTCGTCGCTTTATTTTCATTTTTATATTACTTTAGCATTTTTTTGTTGGTTTTGGTTATTTTGGAGATATTCTGAAGTTCGGGAGATATCGAACAGATATCACCGCGGGCAGAATCCACCCCCCCCCCCTCCCCCATTCCTGGTGTAGATAGGCTTGGGAAGCGCAAAAAGAATTATCGTACATTTACTCAGGGTTACGCCGCATAAATTTGGTTAGCTACTGGTCTTCCTTCAGTAAAAATTCTGCTGTTTAGGATCGATTCTGAATGATTCGCAGTTTGTTTAGACTAGTAAAATTTCAGTTTTCTCAAAAGAAGTTATTTACGGTAACTCATTAGCCTTTTGGCACTTTTGTGGTAAAATATATGAATTTCTTAAAGGAAACCTCCACTCTGGAAATAAATTAACGTTAAATTGTTGAAACTACAATCTAATTTCAAATTTCGTTGGAAAGCATGGAAAAAATATTTCTGTGTCGGACAAAACAGAATTTGATTATGGCCTATATTTCATTTTAAATTTCCCGGGTGCAGCCATCTTGGATTTGATGACGTAATACGGTTGCTCAATTGTTTCACACAAAAGAACTTCTGTTTACTGACAATAGCGGCAACCGTATGACGTCATGAAATCCAAAATGGTGGCGCCCGGGAAATTTAAAATCGAAAATAGGCGATAATCTTATCTAATTTTTAGCACACTTGAATGTCGCTCTTAGTTTATATACTAAAATTTAGAATTTAAACACTATTTCCGACAATTTACCGTCAATTTGTTGTGGGAGTGGAAGTTTTTTTTTAAGGCATAAGGCCAACTGTCAACTATAGCAAGAATTTAAGTCTGGATAAAACGATCTCTTAATGAAACTATAAGGCAATCTTCTCCGGTTTTTTTGTTAGAGTTTATCTACGCGTTTACTGAGTTAAGAGACTGGATTTTTTGCAAATTTGTTCGGCCTTTAGGTTCTACTCAGTTGGGTAGAGAGAGTGATTCAAAAACAGCAATTCTTCAGTAAAGTTAATGGCAATCTGAGGCCACTGACAAAACGTTTGGCAGTTTCAATTATATTTTTCCGATTTTCAACGAAAACATTGATCGAGAAACGCCACTGATTGATTTCTCAACGATATTTGAGGGCTATTTTGCAGACTCCACTTAATATTTCGTTTTTTTTTCTTGGCTAAATTTGGTACCAAGGATGACACAAGCTTCAGAGCAAATGTTACATGTTTTTTGACTGTCCCTTCGGAAGAGATCACGATTTTTGTAGGTAACGAGCTGCTGTGGACTACTTGTCATGTTGGCCTAAGTCTAGCTTTCATAAATCTAAGGAGTTAGTGTTTTTTTAAACTGTTTATAAAGGTCATGTCGGGGGTGAATCAAGTTTTCTCTGTACTCCTGTTTACGTTACGTTTTTCTGTTTACCAATTTGTCAGTTTTTGTTGAAGTGATTTCCTGTGAGTCCTTTCCCAATAAAAGTTCAAAAGTATCTGTTGGAAGTTTAAGTTAAGGCATGATTTCGATGTGACTTTAGCTGGTCAATTTTCATGCATAACTTTTTTTTAGCCTGGCGGGGTTGCACATTACTTTAAAAGTCGTCCTGTAACATACATTTTTTTAAAGTCATCTTCGCGAATCGTCCCATGTAACAGTGATCACCTTTAAACAAGAAGATGCGATACCAAAGGAATCAAGCTCCTCCCACTTTCGACACTGATCAGTAGATTTGCATTTTATTTTTCCTCGTGGAAGTTTAAGCTAAGATGGAAATATTTCTTCTTCAAAATTCTACTTGTTGAAAACGAAACGTTTTTCAGTTTGAAATCTAAGACGTTTAAGTTAATTTTAGCAAATA
The DNA here is from genome assembly GCF_977016875.1 of Pavona decussata. NCBI lineage: Eukaryota > Metazoa > Cnidaria > Anthozoa > Scleractinia > Agariciidae > Pavona > Pavona decussata. Next base: position 124,987 of record NW_028145726.1, read on the forward strand.
CCCGGGCTAGTTCAAAGCAAATTCACGGCGCATTATTTTGAATTTTACGTGTTTGCTAGCGTTAGCGTAAGCACCGCAGTTTAAGTCAAATGTTAGTTTTAATAATTTATTCACATTCCTGCGTTCTTTATTTATCTGCTTCTTACATACAATTAACATATTTCGAAAATGTCTGAATTATTTAAACTTATTTGGTTTGTGCAAAATCAAAACTTCAAATTTAATCTCAGAAATTTCAAGCTATTGCTATTGCCTTCTGATTGATAACCGAGTACTGGTTTTTCTGGAAAAATTTTCATGGAATGATTCAGTCGCAAATTGTGATTTCTACTTTAACTTTTAACTTGAATCGGTTTGAAGATTTTTCGTTGACTTAACTTAACTTTGAAATTAACTTTCCCCACCTCGTTGGTCAGTTATATCTGTGTTATTGCACTGTATCAATAAGCTAGCGACAATTTACACGGTACTAATTTGCTTATACAACTGTATCTCGGCAGAATGATGCTTTTTAGACGACAAATTTCCAAACTCGTAGACAATTTTAAAGGTTCAAGAACAACATGGCTACTATTGCTAAAAAGTTTTCAAATGTGTTTCAAAATTTTTCATTTTGTAAGCAAAACCCGTTGTCCTTGTCGCAACGTGTCAAATTGTCGTTAGCAAGGTTTGAGGACAAGACAAAATAAAAACTCTCGTATATTTATCGGTTCACAAAAATATGTTTTTGCCGTCAGGGATAGCAAGTTTCCTGGTACAATCATTTTACTCAGATTTCTTTTTTAACAAATATTGTCAGAATTTATTTTATTGCCAAATCTATATAAAGTTTTTACTACCGTTACAAGTTTTTTCAAATGTTTCTTCATTTTGTTTTGTTTTACTTTTTTCTACGGTAGCCCCCGTTTAAATCATTCAAATTTTCCCGCCAAAAAACTTAGAAAAAATACGGGCGCCCAAAATACGCATGCGCCGTTTTTTTTTTTAATTTTTTTAAGCAGTTAAGCTATGCTTGAATATGTTATATTTTTCCCGCCCAAAAAAACAAATTCAGGGTTCAAGGTAATAATAATATCTATTTTAGTTGTCCAATATTCATTTATTAGTTTATAATTAATAGAAGCAAACAATAAAGATCAAAACATTTGTTTCAGTTGAATTGTGTTCTTTATTTTCTTTCTATTAACAATGCTTTTAAATAATAAGTTAATTGATTAAGTAAATATGTTTTAACTAATTAAAGGTGTGACAAAACTTTTTCTTCCTATATATACTAAGTCTTTTGGCGGGAAAATTTGACTATATTTGCACAGCGTTTCCCTTGGCAACAATTTTGGCAAAAAAATTGACGGGGTATACCTTAAAAATTTTTAAACCCGCCGAAAAAGCGTACACCACTTCGTAACGAAACTTTTCTTGAAAATTACCAAGCGCTCTAGGCTTTTTTTTTTTGCCAATTTTAAGTCTTGAATTGTTGAAAATTTTCAATGAAATTATTGTTTGAAGTTTCATTTGCGAAGGGGTGTCCACTAAGAAAGCGGCATGTTAATCTGTTTAACAGTTTGGCAGCAGGAAAAATTAAATTATCGTGAAAATGTTCATTTGAACGGAACAAATAGAAAAATGCTTGTATTTTTTTTGGAAACTTTAACTAAATTTTTATTTGCTGCAAAACCGTTTAGCTTAACACCTCGCTTTGAAAGAACTTGTTCAACTAGCAAAGTGTAGTCAGCACAGCTAACAACTTAATAGTGTTACAGAGGACAGGACGAATTTAACGAGTGAAAGCAATATTTTGGTCAAAATAATGAAACTGGAAGTACAGAATTTTTTGAAATATCAAGACAGTCTTTTGAAACCTTTGGCGATGTTGGTCGATACTTTGTTCCCAGCCATAGTTCAATTTTGGAAAATATCAAGATACTTTATTTCGTTTTGAAGCTAGTTTTGTTTAGCGCTACTTGAATGAATTTCTCAAGCTCTCATGCCTAATCAATGTTTTTAATTCAAAAAGAATAATTACTCTGACCAATCCATTTTCCACTTCTCTTTGGTTAACATTTTGGATGCCAACAATATCGTTACGTCGAAGACAATGCATGTTTTGGAATATATCACGACAATCTCTCCATGTCTTTGTTGATAGTTGTTTCATTTACTTTCCAGTTAATATTTTTGGAAAAATCAAGACAATTCTCCGTAAAACTAAGGTCATAGTTAATTCGTTTACTTTCCAGAAAAAGTGAAAATTTTGACGACTGACAAGACCATTTCTTTTGCTTATGTTTCATTAGTGAGATAATTTCACCTTTACGGAAAACATTTTTGGTAAATATCGGCTTTAGATAATATTTTGAAAAATATCAACTGAGTTTGATTCCTCTTTTATGATTAAAACTCTGTTATTTTTTCCTTTACTTTCCAGTTCGAGCTAGAAATAAACACGTACTTTCACTCGTTTGTCAATTTTGTTTTGTTCTCTGTAACACTGATTCAGTTGAACAAGCTAAACAGTTAAACATAAAATATCAAATACTAATATAAAACAAACTAACGTCTGGTTGAAATATTAGGGAAAGGAGAAATTCAAGTACCAAAATAAATAAGCCTTAACGTTGAATGTATCTCCCAGTATAAGTAAGAATTATCCATTGAAGTTTCAAAAGAGTTTTTGTATCATCGATTTGTTCCATTTTTATAGTCAACAGGACCACAAAGGACAGTACAGATTTCGCCACCAAACTTCACACAGCTCTAAAGTTTCCAAAAAAAAACTTTAATGTTCCGGAAGAACATTTAGAATCAGTAATGAGTTGCTTTGGCTGTTTAAAAGTGAAAAAACAGTAGCTTATAGCTTTGGTACGTAAGATTTTCCTGATGTTTTTGCAAGTTACTAAAGTGTGAACAGCAGACAAAACTCTCGTGAATTATTTTGCAAACATCAACTCAGCTGAATTTTATCACAACAAAAATTTTAAATTTTAAATTCAATACAACTGTATTACAATCGGTGAAAATATTTAGAAATGAATTGGAATTTTGTGCCTTTTCCATTCGCGAAAACTTGAACAGTGCAATAAATTTATTTAAAGTTCACACTTGTTCGTGTAACCTCAATTGTTTAAATGACAATTTGTTTATCAAAATGGCGAAAGTCCTTCTTTCTTGGCTTGCAGAACAGTAGAAGAAAGTTTTCTCTCCTCTGAAATTTTGTTTGTGGAGGTAAATGAATGACCTGCTCTTTTCCGAAACGATAATCAATTTACGTGGAAATTATTTCAGAAAAAGTAGAATAAAACAATAATACAAATTTAGATTTCTAATCTCTACCGGAAAAAAAATGGTGGCAAATCGTCCGATCCTTTGTAGTCCGTAACTCTGATTTGGTGCCAGAGATGTTTCTTATCGTTTCGTTAGTCCACATTATTTCAACCAGACACTTGAATTGTTTTGCCATACATACTACTGAAGGCCAAGGAAACATAAGGAATAACAAACGATTCTCTGTAAGTTTTCGTTTAAAGATTTTCTACCTAAGAACTTTTTGTTCAACCAGTCCAGTTTTTACGCAACATTGTAATTCAATAGGCAATACACGTTTCCAGTGCGATGCTCTTAAATCCTTATGTTCCCCTAGTTATGTATACAGTTTAAACGAAGGTGGAACTGCTAAGTGTAGATGCGTAATTTTTTAATTTTTGTTTCCGTCGCGAATTGACCAAAACAGAGAGAGATCCAAACAAAACTGGGAATTTATTTTGAAATTTGAGATTTTCTTTCGAATTTAGTCGAAAAGTATAAAGGCCATCGACAAAGTGTCCATTATACAGAGCAAACAATTTGAATTTTGAAGATTTTTGTTGATAATCAGACAGTTTTATATTGAATTGACCAAAACAGCAAGATATCCAAAACTGAATAATTTATTTTGAATTTTTTTTAAAGCGTCCACAGTTGGTGAGGACAGCAACAAAGGTTTCATTCACAGAGAAAAAAATATAGAGCTTTAAAGACTTTTGTGAATAAACAGGCGTTTTCATGAAGAATTGACCAAGAGAGGGAGAGACCCAAAACTGAAGAATAAATTTTAAAATTCAAGCTTTAATTTCCTTTCTAATCGAGGCAAAAAGGTCAAACCCATCAACAACGTTTCCATTTCGCAGACCAAATAATTTGTTAATAAGACTTGATAAACAATTGGGTAATTTTATATTGAACTACGAAAACAAACATTTCTGTTGGATATTTTAAATTCCATAAAATTATCTTCTAGTAAGAAAACGCAATTGCTGGACTTATCTCTAGAGTATTTTTTTTCTTTTTTTTTTTTTTTTCAGCCTAAACGAACTCGGTTTAGATTTCACTGAAATTGTTCATACAGAAAAGAGAAGCGATTGCTTCTTCTGGTTTTGATTGAGCTGTCATTTTATCTAGCATTATTACATTTTTTTTCATTTTCCTTTCATACAACTCGCAGTTCCACCTTGGCAACAGAACATGAATAAAAAATAACCTAACCGACTTCCAAAAAACATAACTCTGAGGGAAAGCCGATGTTGACATTTTCCCTCATGCCAAAAAATGTCTTAACCGATCTGCAAAATAATGCCTTCAAAAAATAGTGGCTGTATTATTCAGAAAGATGGAAAATATCTTTAAGGTGCATCGACATTTTCCAAAAAATTAACTAATTTTTTCCTAACCTTTGTTCCCCCAAAAGTTATAAATACTCCTATAAAATTTAACCGGATTTTTTTGTGAAGACATCATCCATTGAAAGCTGCTTAAATCACTGTGAATTGAAGATTACACAAGTTTTGTAATAAACCACCACTATCTTTCAAAGGCATTGCATTTAGACAAAAATAAAATCTTATCTTTTCCCGGTTGCTTTTGTTCAGTGCTTTTTCCTCTTTTCCAATCCTTATGCTACTCCTGTTCAATCTTCTTTCCAGTAAACATGTCCTTTCTGAAAACAAAACAAGCAAAAGACATGAGCTTGTGTTCAACAAATACGTCCATACAAACCCAATACATGTGCTATGCTAAATACTTCGACTTTTTAATAACGTTTATTGTCGTACTCATCATCACCATCGTCGTCGTCATCATTATCATCATCGTCATCATCATCATCATCAATAACAACAACAGCATGAAAGATTTCTGCTTGTAACTTTACTATTTTACGCTCAGTAGAGCCCAAAATAAACATTGGAGAATGTTCCCAAGTTTCATTTTACAAAATAACGAAAACCAAACAGTACAAAGGAATTTAATGCTCAGTAGCTTTCATCTAATTTTATATTATATGATTGTATTTATTTATTTATTTATTTATTTATTGAAGTTATGGTACGAATAAACGTTGTTGTTGTTGTCTTATTGGTAAACACTTACAAATTTCATGCGTAGATTTAAAAGCTAGAACCATCTTGTACAGCATTTTAAACAGCCCTACACACCGAAATTTGGATAGTTTAGGAAATTGTACTCGTACTTGACTTTCAAGTGAACAAATTGATTTTACACGAACAACTACATCGTCGTATATTTATGCGTTTTTTGAAAAGTGAGAGAATAATTAAAATACGACTCAGAGCTATTTCAAATTGATGCAAAACAGTTGAAGTTCATAGAACGTGGCCACTTCGAACAATACAGAAAAGCTTTCTTACCACAGAGAGGAACACAAAATTCATTTTGTTTATCGTTAACTCTTCCACAGCTTTTCAATATTCTTATTTCTTCTTTAATTTGTTTTAGTCGGCAAACTGAAACGCGGAAAGCGAACAGTAACTTCAATACAAACCAAACCCCTGGACGCACTCAACGATCGACCTCGGAATTTTACGTATTGAAAACATTTAACGAAATGAGACACTTACCATGTGCGTCTTAGTAAAGCGAATATAGTATCTTCAAAGTCTTTGATGATCCTTGCGTATCAGTAAAACTTCAACGACAGAGGTCATTTTCACACGCCCTCACTCACCAAGCAGTTGCTCGGTTTGACACAAATTCTTCACTTTGTCATGAATATGGATTAGAAGCTGGAACCAACCACTAGCCGATAGAAAAGGCATATTTGGAGTGGAATTTAATTGCAATGTTTAATAAATTGACATTTTTCATATTGTTATTCAAATTAAAACCTGTGGGTTTTATACACTTTATGCAAAAATGGCTAACATTTGATATTCTTTTGTCTGCATTCAAATAAACCCTACTGATCTTGTTCAAAGGAAAAAAATCCTACTGATTTTTTGAACTCATGAACGAGGTTAGTAAGACTAATTTGAATGCAAAACAAAAACAAAAAATGCATAAAAGTGTCAGCCATTTTTGCATAGGGCCTATGGCATGGAAAAAACTGTCTGCGCTATTTTCCGCATCTACAAATCTTGCATCTTATAAAGCCTTTAAATCTCTATTCATATTTGTTTCACAAAACAAAATTTATATTCTCTTGCACTATCTGATGAAACTAAATCATCCTATTTTTCTGAATCAATAGCACTTCATGATCGGCGAATACTTTACATCTCCTCACGCGATAAGAATATTGACTCAAAACCTATGTGCGAATGAAACCATCAAAACAGATTTAAAACAATTCCTACAAAGTTTTATTTTCTGTTTTTATCTTTCTACGTTAAGATTGATAGGCTTAGACTTTATCTTTATATTAACCCGCTTAAAATTAAAGGATAGCAAAACTTCCGATACCATATGCTAGCTTAGAGGAAAGTAGAGTAAGACCAAAGTTTGGGATCGCTAATAAATCCTATCTTATACTAATAACTTTGAAACGTGACATGGATCCGGCTAGTTACCTTCGTTTGAATGGACAAACTGTTCAAATTATCCTTTTCACAGGGAGAAAAATTGATTTTGCGTGATTAAGTTTTTTTTCGGGAATAGGAAGATACAAGAGAGGATACCCCTTGCCCCTCTCTTGGAAGATATTTAAAGTGTATGTACGACATTTTTTTTTTATTTGCTTGATCATATCTTCGTGAAGTTCTCGAATGAAGATAGATGAAAACTTCCTTATCAATTTTTCTTCCCGGGGTTTGAGGCGTATAAAAGTGTCAAATTTCACTTCCGGTTGGGTAGAATGCCTAAGCGTTCCTGTATTGACGTCACACCCAACTATCCCCAGTCTCCTGTCTTGCGCGATATTGTACCCAATTGAAGTGACATTAGACGCTTTTATATTTCATTTATACACGTCAAACGCGGGGAAGGAAAATTGATAAGGAATTTTGTTTCGATTTTCATAAGAGAACAGCACAAAAATTTGATCAAGCAAATGACAAAAAGTCTTTCAAATACATTTAGAAAAATAAATAAATAAATGAACGACTTTACTAATTGTCGAAGTATTTTGCGCTGTACCACTAACTGGGGACACTATAGTGAAATGAATTTTTACAATAACTGTCCAAATTCCCGCGCGCTGATTGGCTCGTAGCTATTGTCTATAAGAGTACAGACGATAAAAATGACGTCAGATGTAACGCGCGCGCTTTCTCAACGGAAAAAAAAAGCCAATTCCGCTCGTACTTTTTCCATGTTATTGTAAAAAACAAATCGACAGCAGTATTCTATGGTCTATACTCTTACAGACCATAAAATGACGCCATAAAATGTCCAAAACTTGGCAGTGAAACCACTCGCCTGCGGCTCGTGGTTTCACTTGAGTTTTGAACATTTTCTGACGTCATTTTATGGTCTATAAGAGTATAGACCATAGAAAACTGCCGTCGATTTGTTAAATGGAAACTGAAAATAAAATTGTTAAAAATCCCAATTGGTAGGAGGAAAATGAGTTGGCTATTTACCAAGCGTGGCCTTGGAGCGGGACTTGAACCTGGGGTCTCCAGATTACACGTCCAGCGCCCCTTATCACTAGGCCACGCCGCCTCCCACATGATCTGTCCTAGAGTATTGCGCTGCCCCTTTTCCATCACGCGCTCCCCGCTTATCTCAGTGAGGATATAGAGAGAATACAGAAAAGAGTTCTTTCCATAATTCTCCCAGATATGTCATATCAGGACTGCTTGGACAGCCTAGGCCTGCCAACGCTAAAAGAGAGACGCAATGAACTATGTAAACGACTCTTTGATTCAATCGCCAACAACTCGGGACATAAACTAGACAAACTACACAACTTACTGCCTCCAAGAAATGAACAAAGCTACTGCCTGCGACAACAGAGAATATATGATCTACCACGTTCGCGCACAGACCGCTTTAGACAGTCCTTTGTGTATGCAATGTCAAAAGATGCCTAGCAACAAACAACGCGTAGTATATAGCTAGTAACCATACATATTTTAATCCCACTAGATACTTATATTTTTATATCATGTACATGTGTCTGTAATTAGTTTTCACATTACCTATTTATACGTTTCTCTGTAAAATAAGCAATTCAGTCTAATGACTGCGATGTATTTTTGAATAAACGGTCTATTCTATTTTTTCTATTCTACTCGATAGAGATAACAGAAGAAAATGTTCAACATACGGGTACCTACACCAAGAGACATCCATGTTCAATAGTTTGTTCAGCATCCATCTTTGCTCATGTTACCCTTTTCCCGCTTAATTCCCTTTTTTTTGCCTCTTCTTCTAAAGACTATTTAATACCTTACTGTTATTCTTTCAAATATTTATTTTATAAGTATATGTCAGAGATTAATAGAGGCCTCGTACTTCGCATTGCTTGAAAACTCCACGAGCTGGCAAAAAAACGTAGCATCCATCCTCAAGGAAAACAGGGCTATTCTACAGCTTTTGGGGAAAAAAGTTGAAGCAGAATGCGCAAATTTTCCGCCCTTTTTCTCTCACTGTTTTATCGAAGGTGTGACAAATAATTAAAAAATAATAATAATAATATTAAATAACAAGTACTCAGCACACACACTCTCACGCGACACACACAGTGTACATACACTTATTTAGCTACAGCTGGATCGTGATATGAAAAGGAGAAGAAGGAAGGGCTTGCATGCTCTCAAATGGGAGATACGGGAGTTCAGTCCACTGGTCCTCTACGTTTTTGGCGCAAACGGCCTGGGTGCTGCTGAGCCACTGTGTACAAAATGGCGGCTTGACCGTTGTGCAAATTCGTGATTATAAGCAGTCTTTGCCGCTCATTTTGTTAAGGTAAGGTAATGAAAACTAACCTTAGACACGTTTTAAAAGATGGCAGAGTAATTTTACGCTTATGTTGATTAGTTTTCTGTCCGATTACTCCTGGAAAAGCCCTAACTTGAGAATCGAAGCAGCTTATTAATTCCCGCCTAAATCAAGAATTACTTCGATCGCTGATCGATGCGCTGCAAAAAAGTTTTATTGGGAAATGTGTGTACTTTTACAGTTTTAGTAATCTGTGAGACTTCTTTGTAGCCAAACCTGAACATTGAGTGTATGAATGACGGCCTGTCGGCCTCCGTTTTTATGCTTTCTTTGCGCATAAACAAGGTAAATATTTGGTTTGCTTGGGCCTTTTTACGCACACCGCCTGGACTTATGTCACTTAAAATGGCATTAATGACACAAGAGAGGCGTTTGCAAACCCGTGGCTAAAGGAATAACTGAGAGAACTAAATCGATCCCTTGTTGAAAATTCGAAATTGGGTTTATGCATGTACAGGGCTTGAACGCGTTTAACAATGGATGAAACCGATGATCGGAAAATCAATCGATCAATCGATGACAATCGATGCCAATCAATCGATTGATATTGATAATCGATGAACAATCGATGCACGGGTTTTTTGTGATTATCGATTTCATCGATTATCAATTTTTATTGATTATCAACGCCAATCGATCAGTTAATTGACATTGATTGTCATCGATTGGTTCTCATTTTTGATGCGTTTTATTTTCAGTAAAGATTTACAAAAAGAATCTGAGTCCAAACTGTGGCCTATAGTTCTCTTGTGACCGGTGGTAACTGTGTTTGGGACAGAGGCTGTACATGTAGTGTTGTTGGCTTTTTCCTGCGCAGCTCTAAGTTTCTCGATATGGTCTCTTTTTTTCCAGCTTTTACTATACGGCTCACCCATTTAAGCCTGCATGCAGTAAACTTTATTCATTTTTTACCCTGTTTACTTTATGCACCTTTGTTGTGACAAAGAAGTGATAAAGTGATTACTGAAGCCTATTCACGTTTATTCTGGTTTATTTTATTACAATTCAGTATAATTACATCACCCACCATTCAGAGCTCACTCGTCTCCAGTAGCATCTGCATACAAAATACAAACAATCCGGTGAACGAATTCAAATTAAATCTGAAACATTTGTGCGTACTGCGAGAGCGTATACATACATGCTGGAACGAGTGGAATACCGAAATTTTTTCTAACACCAATCGATGACAATCGATGAGTTGCGACCACTTTTGTGTGATTATCGATTGGTCATCGATTGGCCGATGCCAATCGATGCCAATTAACTAACAAGGCATCGATTGTCATCGATTGATCGATTGATTTTCCGATCATCGGTTTCATCGATTGTTCAAGCCCTGGCATGTAGTGTATTAAAGACTTGCAATGAAAAGTTAACTCTTTTAAATCTCTGCCGTGATTTTTTTGATTGGAAATATTCATTTTCTTGATTACCAGCCTCTGACATTATCCAGTTATTAAATATTAAATATTTGGGAGTCTCAATGTGTCTGCATAATCAGTTTCTAATGTATATCAGCATACATTCATGACTTTGCAACCTCTTTTTTTGTAGATTGAAGAAAATTGCTGATGGATTTGCAGTCATCCAGCCTGATTTCTGAAAGCAGCAAAGCTGTAGGTTCAGAGGAAGAGAATACGAGGGAAGAACATGCCAAACCTTATTTAGTGTATTGGGACTACACCTACACTTCAGGAAGCAGACCCTTTAAATGTAACCATTGCAGCAAAGCGTTTGCTTCTCCAGGGCGCATATTGCAACATTTGCCAACTCACATGGGACTCGTGCAAAAGCCACAGTGTCAACAGTGTAAAAAGATTTTTAAGGATGCACAAGGTCTCAAGAAACATGAACGAACGCATGCTCCAAAGCCTTTTGCATGCAACGTGTGTGGCAAGGGTTTTAATGTACCACACCTCCTCAACAAGCATCAAAGAACGCATACAGAAGAGAAGCCTTTCTTGTGCAGCCACTGTGACAAGCGTTTTAGTACCAAGGGTAGTCTGGTTAGACATACCAGATCACACACAGGCGAGAGGCCTTTTAAATGCGATAAGTGCGATAAAAGTTACGGTCGGTCAGAGGTTCTGATGGTGCATAAGCGAACCCATACTGGTGAGAGGCCATTTAAGTGTAGCCAGTGTGACAAATGTTTTTATCAGAAAAATGATGTCCGCAGACATACGAGAGTTCACACAGGGGTGAAACCTCATGAATGCAAACATTGTCATAAAAGTTTTGCAAAGGGCAGAGCTCTTTCAAAGCACATCAGAGTACACACTGCTGAGCATCCATTTCAATGTCAAGATCATGGAAAGGGTTTCGGTCAGAAAGTTCACGCCCGCAAACATAAAAGGACACATATGAAAACAGCTTCAACGCAAACGTAAGCACTAGGGTCAAATATTTCCTTTTCTTGCTTTTGCATCGTGTTCATTTTGACCTAAGGTTACCCTATAGAGTGTGTGCACGGCGGCCACGTTGGAGGACTAAAACAATAGCAGATATTTGCATAAAAATAGAATATATTTCCCAAAGGAAAATCATTGTATTGTTTCGGTCCTCCAACATGGGCGTCGTGCACACACTCTATACCTTCAGAGGTGTCTCGCGTTTAAGCGATGTAGCACGTCCAGTTTAAACTGTAGATACCTGAACCCCTATATCAAATTAAAGCTTATAGAGCTGGCTATCAAACTGTACCAAGAAGTTTGAAATAAAATGAATTGTCGAATTTTTCAGGACCTCTAAATGTGAGCGTCCGAATAACCTTTTTAAAGCTACAAGTCAAAGCGAATTTTGTTTTTCGCTAATTTAACTTGCTCCTAAGTTTCTGGACCCAAAGAGCTAAAAAAAGGTGTCTGCATTTTGCCATATTCAATCGCAATGAAAAGTTATAGAGCATTTTACAAAAATCGCTCTCAGAGAAAAAATATTTCGAAAGAAAAAATTCGCAGACACGTTTTTGTTGTTTATGTGTTAAACTAGCTACTGTCCAAATTTGAAGGCAAACGAACAAATTCCTTTTGAGTTTTAGCTCTTTGAAGTGGTTCCTCCAAGTGAAAAAATTGATTCGAGAAAACAGCGCTAAAAATTCGGCAATTAATTTTATTTCAAAATTCTTGGTTTAGTTTGATAGCCAGCTCTATAAACTTTAATTTGATATAAGGGTTTAGGTATCTACAGTTTAAACTGGACGCGCTACATCGCTTGGACGCGAGACACCTTTGAAGACACCTCTGAAGGTATAGGGTAACCGTAACATAAAACTCTTGTGTTTGTGCTGGTAATTTTGCAATCAGCAATCTCAGTTGACTGGAAGTTATCATCTTTATTACAAACAATGAAATCAATTACTTTTCAACAAATTATAATAAAGTTCATTTCTTCACAATTAACATTACCACAATGCCACTCAGGGACAAAGTACAGCTGAGGGTAGGCTGTTTTCTTATTAAAAAAGGGAAAGCTATGTGTGTTGAGCTTTTCCTGGCAAAGCAAGCTCAAATGAACTTTGGTTGCATAAATAACACCATGAAGCCTCAACATTGATATGCAACGACTCCTTACAATTCTCCACTAACATCTAATGAATCATTTTAGGAGAATTTGTAGTGATCATGGATGAAGAAATGACATTCTAGTTGGTCACTTACAGTTGTTAAATGTTGAGGTTTAAGGGCTAAGCATTCAGCTCTTAAATAGGAAATCTCGAGGATTTTCTTTATTATTTTAAGGAAGAGATGAGTTCCTTTTCAACACTTCTAAAGTTCATTTATAAGTAAATACCACGGGCCCTAAGGTGGTCTTTTCTCTTGGGAAAGGGAAAGCTATGTGATTTGAGCTTGTGCAGTCAGAAAGCAAGCTCCTTAACATTAGAGCATTAATGAACACCTCGTATTTGTATATTTGCTAGTTGCTTTCAGCAAAAAGCCTCAAAGTAACATTGACATGCATTAAATTCCTTCCTATGATACATTTTGGGAGAATTTGTTCCAGCAACATGGAGTCATTTTTGGTTAGTGTTTTGTTGTGTTCATGGCCTTGCTTGATCAACCGGTGATCTTGTAAGGAGTTCACAAAAAACTACGTTGGTCACTAAATAATAATGTTGATAATAAATGTTGAGTTTGAAGGGTTAAGGATTCTCAGTAAAATTTAATATTTGAAAAGGAAGTGTTGATGGTTTTCTTTATTTAAGGAACATCAAATCAGCTACTTTTCAACACTCGTATAAAAGTACCATAACCTGACAGCCACTAGCATAGGCAAAGTAGCATGTCTGTTTTTGTTGGGAAAGGGAAAGCCACATGTTTTGAGCTTCTGTCGGTAAGCAAGCTCATATCAATTTGACTTTGATCCTCTTTAACTAGAAGATCAAATGCCAACATTTTGTACTTTATCACTCTACTGCAGGGCTGTGTTTTGCTGCCAAAACTCACTGTCGCAACCAACTCCAAGTGCAGTGAAAAAAAGCTCTAAGTTTGACAAATGAAATACAATACGACAAGTTTATGACCAGCAGTGACTTTTCCTAATTGTATTGAAGGTGTTTTCTCTAAAGCTAAATGGCAGCCCTGCAACTGGAGCTCTGAAAACAAAACACAACTCCCTATGTTGAAACACAAAACTGGTTTTATATTGTGTACATGTATGATGCAATTAGAAGATAATCACTATTGTTTGACTAACAGCTGTATCCTTTGTTATTGAATTGCTACTATTCATTCCAGTTAGTAATAAAAAAGATCAACTTTTTTGTTGACTTTCTGTGATTAATTAGAACAAATATGACCTAAGAAAAACAAGCGATCTGGGGCGAGTATGAGCACAACTTGAGTAGGACTGGGGAGAGAGGCAAGAGCCCTGTCATTTATTCTCGTCCCCAGAGCCGCCTAGTCCTCTTCGCCGCTGGAGGCTGGGCAGGCCCCGCTGGCTAAGAGGAACAGGAGGCTCTGGGGACAAAAATGCCCTGTCATTCATTCTCGTCCCCAGAGCCGCCTGGTCCTCTTAGCCGCTGGAGGCTGGGCAGGCCCCGCCGGCTAAGAGGGACAGGAGGCTCTGGGGACAAAAATGCCCTGTCATTTACATTGGTCAAATACCAAAGTTGTGTCCAGTTCCACTAAAATTTTGCAAAGCAAAATACAAATATAGAAGAAACTTTGGTTTTAAAAGCACAACTTGAGACATCTATTTTTTAAAGGGTGGGCTAGCTGGTGGAATTTTGTTTGCCCAAATTTAGAGTTATCTAATTTAAACTTGCTCACACCTCCCTCCTCTGCAAAGTCTCCAAATTGATTTTCCTTTTGGATTCCTACACTCCCTCCCACCACACCCCACCAGCCCCTAAGAAAAACGGAAAAGAACTGTTGGTTACAGTTGCACTTTACACCAATAATTCCACCAACTTATAGAGGAAACGTAAGGTTCCCTCCCGTAGGTTCCATAGTAAGCAACTCTCGGACACAAGTTTTGTGTTCAAATATATTATTGTTTTGGCAAACGTTTGTACTGATCAACGTTTCAGCAAAGTAGAAACTGTAAGTGACACGTGTTGCAGTTCATTTGCATCCAGGTCTCGGAGCGTCTCGCAACGCTCACGCACGCGAGTTATTCACCCTCGTGATGTGACGCGTTCCTTCGTGGGCTCCGCGCGCTCCCCAGTCTGCCTTATTTTAAATAAAAATTAAAAAAATAATGTCTTGCCATCTAAACTCTATACAGAAAGCCAACAGCCATACGTGGACGAATCAAAATGTATCCACATTCCTGCCTGCTAACACGTATGGTTTAACATAAAAGAAATGTGTTGAGCTGAATAAAAAATGATAAAAAGAATCGGATTACTGTAAAATAGCCAGGAACAGCGTGTTTCACTTTCACCCTTTCATTCTGGAGACAACAAAAGTATTTTTTCCAAGTGATTTTCAATTTCCAATACGCTAAAAGTTCTGCTGTAGAATGCAAACGCAGTCTATCCCCGTAGACTAGAATAAAATTCGAAATACTAGGAATTGCATAACATCCAGTGGCAAAGGAAAGAACTGCTCTGCAGCTATCCGTTAAATGGCGACGCTAAGAATTTTCGGCACAGCCAGACAAAAAAATTCCAAAACAATCTTGTACACGACAAAACGAAAAGTATGACAGTCACGCTTAGTAGCTTTTAATTAAATGTCTACGGAATGAAAGGGTTCAATGAAGATTTCTCGAGCACGCCCTAGACTTGTTTTTCAAGTCCGTCCAAATCTTTCCTTGAACTGACTAAGTTCCTTTTTCGGTGAACTCCATTTAAAAGTTCTTTGATTTCTTGTCAGCAGGATGGCTTGCGGCTTGCCTCAAATGTTCCATAACAGGGGCATCAAAACAACGGCAAGGTAATACACTTTGGTAAAAAGCTTGATAATAAAACAACAGAGTTTTTGTCCTTTTCAGTAATAAAATATAAAAACGACTCTCTTCACAACTTTATGCGGGTCGCAAGCGGGAGAAAAATGTTCAAAAAACATGGCTAGACCTAAAACTGTCATCATTTGGAGATATCCTTCCTACAGCGACTTCCAGGAAAGACACGACAAGTGCCAACATCGCCATACTTAGGTGTGGAGACTTGTATCAACGAGAAGTACAAAAATATAACTTCACTATTATCTGTGTTATACGACCGTCTATAGATTTCCGCGATCTTCTAACGATTCACCCATCGCTTGATCGCTTCTTGCCATTCCATATCTTCGTCGTCTGTTCGGACCGTGTCGTCGTCGGTCTGAATATAGCTCTCGTCGTCCGTCATCTGAGTTCGTGACGAGCTCTTGTAATCCCCTCGGCGCGCGTCACGGTGGCTGTCGTCGTCGTCCGTGTCCGTGTCAACTTCTGGGCCCTTCGGGCTCTTTCCGCTTCGACCCGGGCCGTGGCTAATGACCTTTTCCGAAGGTTCTGTCATAATGACGTCACCGTTTGACAGGCCTGTGTTAGCTCTGTCCTCGTGGGATTCCAACGATTGTCGGATTTGATTCACTTGTTGTTCCAGTGCGTCTAAATCGGTATCGTTTTTGTTACCGTTTGGAAAATGAGAGCTGACAGCTAGATCATCTTCATCCTCTGGCAAAAGAGAGAACAATGGATTAAACACTGTTCTACTACCACGTGCTATCAAAAGCTTGGGACAGGAAAACATTTTAAAAAGTTCCCGAAAATTAACACAGTAGCATGTAGGTTATTTCGATATTTCCTTCTGGCCGAAGTGTGGAACTGTTCAAGGGTACCCAATGATAACGTTTATGTAAAATACTTAAAATGTTTCTTGGATAATTGTTAAATGCCTCGCTTTTCGAGCTTCTGCTGCCTTTCAAGCTAGCTGGCCTTACTTCACAACTAACGTAAACGGCTTTTTGTCCCTTCGCTTAGTTTTGCAGCTCTACGAAAGTTTGAGCTAGTATTTGACGAAGAAAATTACATTTTTTTATCACAATTTAATTCGAATTAGGCGCTTATGCCTGGCAAACAGACATTCTAACAAAACCGGGATCTGTTTTTGACGCACAGAAAAAAAAACACAGGTGGCACGCAATCTGGATTGCGTTACCAGAAAAAAAGACATACTCACAGCATACCTGAATTCAGTTCTTTTACAAGAGAGGACATGGCACTAGTCACATTATCAGCAGCCAATAGCAAATCATCTCTCAAGTTTCTACCAGTGGCGCGATCACCAAAGGCTTGCTTGATATCGCCATCAACTCCACTCAGTGGGGGAGGGTTGGAGCTTACGACGGGCTCAACATTCGGAGGGGGCACAGGGGACTTGTTGAATATGTCCCTAGACGGCGACTCCTCCATTCTCTGTGCCTTGGGGCTCCGTGGCGTTCGCGGTGAACCCGCCTGTAAAGCAACAAGAAACAATGATGTAAAAATGCTGCGAGTACTCGCAAAGATCGAAGGCACGGTGCATGCGCAATCTTCGCCAAAAAGTTGACGGGAAAAGAGAATTCTCGTTTCAACGCGGATCTTAGAACGAGTTTGGGAGTAAGATGGTAACAATCGTGTCAAAACAAAACGTTTTCATAACAAGCTAGCTTTTACGACGCGTTCTCGTAGAAAAACTACCACACTTTCACCACACAAGATTGGTGGCGCCTTTAATTTTGGTTCAACGCTGGAATCCATGTAATTCTTCAAAGAAATTTAAGGCCCAAATAACTTAGACAATTTTACTTTGAACACTGTTTATTGTTGATTTTAATATTCGCTCTCAATTCAGTTCGCCGTGACTGTTTAGTTTCAATCGAGTCAAAATTGTGATCAGCCGTTATGCGGAGACAAACGTTTTCTCACAAAGGCATCGTGCAGGGCTGTACGGCTTTTTGTAGAGCCCGCTCGGGTTAATACAGAGGTTTACGTTCGAAGATTTTGCCAATAAGTATTCAAAACTGGGCAACAGCGCGCACAGAGCCGTGCAGAAATTATGATATAACGAATGCATATTCTGTTTGTATTCATCGTGGAATTCTAAAACGCCTGCTTTCAAGCCCTGAAAAAGACATTCACTAATCTCTCAAATGCTCTAAAATGATACCTTTTGTAAACGGAATAGCTTAGTACAAAAATGCAATATTGGTCAAACAAAGGACGAAGATTACGGCGAAAGGCATTGACGTAATAGTTTTACGAAGTCTCTGTAAAACACCTCGTTAAAGCTGGAAAACAAACGTCACTTTTCTGGTACTATTGTCAAACGAAGGATTTAATTACTTCAGTTCACGCAAGCCATTAGTTACTTCAGATAAATTGTAACCAGTTATTAATTTTACGTTAAGATAAACCACTGAAGCAATATCAAGCAAATTTCCACTTTACTCAACTTAACGTGTCACCCATTTAGGAAAGAATTGTTGCACGTCCAACCTCAAAATATTGTTACATTTTTTGCTCCCCAGAACATCGCCATACCACCGGGGCATTCAGCGAGAATATTCGAGAAAAGTGTTTTAGATACATGGCTTTTGAAAGCGATATTTGTGTAGGCTAACACAGTTTAATCCGTTTCTAAAGATTCTTTAACTGGATTTTTAAGTCGTAGAAAGTCTTAAGGAATAAAACCACATCTCCCGAAAATCCTAGCTGAATTCATTTTTTCTCTAAATGACAATCTTTTGTCCGCACGACAACAAAAAGAATTAATTTTCCCGTGTTATAAAAGTTTTACAAGTCACTAAACCGAAGAAAATGTCAGTTTTTTTCTCAACTAAATCCGAATTTCTGAGACAATTTAGACCTCCGAACAGTGACCCTAATAAAAGTCGCTTTCGCAGACAGCTCAGTTTTTATTGGCTAAAAGCATGAATGCAAGCTAAACGTCTGTAAAACAATTACATTAACTCACCGTGAATGAAATCCTAAAGCGTGGCCATTTAAATGAAAGCCACCGAGAAGGACTTTACTGTGGAAATAATTTTTATGCTGAAATGCCCGAATTACTGCTTCAATTTATGAATTCCGACGGACTTATTAAAGGCAAGGCTCAATTTAATTGATATTAATTCAAAATTCGTAATTTCGAACTTTTTATTTATTATTACTAAAAAGATAAGGAAGGAATGTCTAAGAGGATGATTCAAGAAAGAGGAATATATTTAACGACCGGAACCCACCCCAAAATTATGCAATTGCAATGTAACACATTGTGAGAAAATATCGAAAAATAAATATAAGCTTAAATATAAATACCAATAATTTAAATGTGAGCGGTCACCCTTGTGTAAGAAAGCGAACATTTTCCTTTTAACAACTTACGCAACACCAAACATATCACTTAACTTGGAGTCTGAAAAAAAACGTTTTTTGGTAACCTCAGTGGTTGCGTGTGTTGCGAAAAGGGGCATGGAAAGGTTTCCGCTATTTTTGCGCAAAAATAAGCGTGGTGCACGGACATTTTACTTTTAACAACTTACACAACACCAAACATATCACTTAACTTGGAGTCCGAAAAAAACGATTTTTTGGTAACCTCGGTGGTTGAGTGTGTTGCGAAAGGGAGAATGGAAAAGTTTCCGCCATTTTCACGCAACAACCAGCGTGGTGCGGCCTTTAGTAGCAGTGTAAATTTGCAGTTAAACGACAGGGTGAAATTCGCGAAAACATTCACCACTTCAAACTATCAACAAACCCCTACCTTAATAGAATTAAACGGGACCGCATTGTAAGAACATCCTCCAACTTCTGACAACGTCCTTGTAAGCGTGCACGAAACGCAGGGAGCCTCAAAAACCGGCGAAAACAACGCGAAAATGTTCGTCACGACGAAGAATATCACGACAAGGGACAAACTCTTGTTTTCGTTACAATAACCGAGCACTTTTCCGAGTGAAACAAGTTTGGTGTCCATGTTGAAATAGCCGCAGTGTCAGCTAACTCGAGAACGGTAACCCCCGCTATCAATTTTTTAAAGCAAATAAGAATTACAAACTCAGGATATTTAAACACGGCCTCCGGAAGGACAGCTATGCATTGGCGCAATACAGGCATTCTATTTAAAGCAGACAGGCAAATATTGCATTGCGTTAAGCACGTTTGACGTGATGCCGAGAAGAGATAAACTCGAAATGTATAACTCTTGCACAGCTTTGCACGCTCCAAAGCGAATATACGACATCCGGGTTAAATTTAGAAAAGCTAAAAGGCGGTTTTACTCAAAGCGCGTTTTAAGAGCTTAATTATTTTGGACCCTGTGAATGCGGTCCAGAACCCCACTTAGAGAAATTTTTCATTCCACACACACTAACATGAAGACATTTGCGTAATGTTAAGACTACAAGGAGGAACGACTTGTGAAGAAGGTTGAAGAATTTTCTCGGTATATCCCAACCAATGATAAGAAAGGTAGGTCAAAGCTTAAGACTCATGGTTACCGTAAGCAGTACTAACTACCACCCTCTCGACAAACAACAGAATTCCGATTCAAGAAGAATAGGATGCCAGGAATAAGATTACTCGTCGCCGCAAGAGTTTGCTGCCGAACCAGAGCCCAGTACCTTGGGGCGCCCAAGAAAATGCTGGGCGCCTAAAATTTTATGCAGCAGCACGTAATACTTCACGTGTTGGGCTCCTAATTTCTTGGCTTTTGGCCTTGTGGGCTCCTTAAAATTTTTCTTAAGCAACAGGCTAATCAGGGACAGCTACACCTTTTTAATTCACAAACAAGACTTCCCGTCAAGAAAAAATACAATTGTGAAATTTAAAATTCCAGTGAAAGTCGTTGAGCAAACTTTTTTCCGCTCTCCAAATCAGCGCCAAATAGTAGACATTCCTCAAAAGAAAAAAAAAAAAGGTAACAGTGTTCAACATCAAATTTCTCCTTGTAATATCAATCCTGATTCAACCCCTGAGGTCATGAGAAGCAAGGATATGATCACCCAAGGTGAATTTTCTTGATATTATAATAACTTCTCCCCAGTACTTTTATAAGAAAAGTATGGGGACATGATTGGAGAATTTGTTCTTTGATATTAGGGGTTAAGGGGTTTCAAGCCTTTTCTCATGCTGGTTTTCTTTTTCGTTTTGTTTCTTATACCTTGCATGGAATGAATGCTTGACTCACCTTTAAGGAAGGAATAGGATTTAATTCTAGGAAAGAATATGATTTCTGAAAATACAGGAATTTTTAATCGAGCCCGGAGTGACATTCACCATGATCCAATATTCAAATGTACCTTGAACGTATTATATTTCCTTCGAGACAAAATCAGTTGTTAAAATTCTGTTTGACCGTTCTAGAGGAGTGCAACTCACGTCTAGTTTTTTGGCGCTAAGCAGCACCTTCGAGAATGCTCTGCAGATCAAAAGTTTCATAACTTTACTTGGGCTGCTTAATATCATTAAGCAATCAAACAAGCCCACATCAATCACCTGTTAAAATGTTACTTAACAGAAAATGCAATATCGAAATGATGTCGGAGTTATCTTGCAGTTATCGCTCCTTTATCGAGTCGACCAATATCGAAGTATGAATTCTCCTGACAGGCTGATATATCAGTCTCTTTAAAATAGCTATGAGAATTTGATGGTTCAGCAACTTCCGCTGTTCCAGTCAACCGTCTGCTTCAAAAAGAGCCTATATTACGTAATAAGAGAAGAGACGTTGATCAGGGTCATTATGAGTTGGGTTAAACCAAGAATGATGTAACGTTACTCTTAGTTCTGTGTGCATAACGAGGACAATGTGAGACAGTTCACATGAAATTTCTAATTAGGCAGTACTTTCAAATGGAGCGGTTTATTATGCTGTACGAGGTGGCGCCAACGTCTTAACATCGAGAAAATATCTTTATGGATGACCATTACTGATTAAGCAAACAGCATTTTCCATTAAGTTCAAGTGGACAACATTAATGACGGTCTAAGATCCCTTGCCTCGCTTGCTGTAGAGAGGTTGCTTGTGATTGGTCAGTATCGGCTATGCATTCCATATAAAGAGGCATTTGAAACACGCAGGAATATGATAACCTTTATCTAGCGATAAGGTTGCGGCTCGCCAGCACCTAATTGCCTTTTCAATGGAACCTAAAGACGCTTCAACATTTGGGAAAACTCAGTTTATTTCAACTTCCTCACTTGGGACAGATTTAGAAAAGAACAGTACATCATTGGAAGTTACACCTCACTAGCTTTCATTTTCATCGAGATTCAAAACAAACTTGTACAACATAACATACAGCAACAACACAAGGAACGAAAGTACAGCTCGATAGCGCTACGTCGTAGGATTTCATCCTCGGACTTACAACTTAGAATCATCTTAACGAGTATAACAAACAGCGCCACAAAAAAGTACTGCTCAGTTGTTTTATTTTGAATAGTCGCAATTGAGGATGTTACATACAGACTCAAAGACTTCACTGAACTATCTTGTAAAGCATAACAGTTCCACAGGAAAGCAGCACTCAGTATGCCATGCACACAGTCTGAAATGGTAGAGTCATAGTTTGTTGAAGACAGCAGTTTTGAAGGTCGAGGAGCGATTCAAGTGTTCTCCGAACAAAATATTTACTTACTGTAGGGCTGGGGAAGTATGTATGTTTAGTACAAACCACGTTACATCCTTTTAATTTGCCCCGCAGATAAAAGAACAATTATGTTGTTTGTAGGGCAATTTGTGTCCCCGCATTAGTATAGGACTTGTTTTCCCAAGCTATAATGTCTGACACTTGGAAAAGGGCTCTGATTATGATCGATTGATTGACCTTGAAAGTCCTAATATTGGCAAAATAAAAAGTAAGACGGATTGAGTCGGTTTAAACGTCATATCTCATCACATTCGGATTTCCTGTGACTAGCGACAACATTTGGCGGTAAAATAGCCGACAAAACCCCGGATGTTGTCGCAGAGAGGAAATAAACTTGTATTTCTAGCATCTTTGTAACTGAAAAACGCCGAAGATCGCTCGTAATATCCATCAGATTGCGATATCCTAACCTCTTATCGTAAAGCGGATTGGATTGGCCGCGCCAAAGAAAACCTCTCAACGCAAAGCGATGTCGAAATGTTGACAAAAATACCTGGAAAAAGAACCCTGTTTTACCGCGGAA
The DNA here is from genome assembly GCF_977016875.1 of Pavona decussata. Taxonomy (NCBI): domain Eukaryota; kingdom Metazoa; phylum Cnidaria; class Anthozoa; order Scleractinia; family Agariciidae; genus Pavona; species Pavona decussata. The sequence continues at coordinate 147,784 of NW_028145726.1, forward strand.
ATTCGAAAGGTTATAGCCTAAGAAACCGAATGCAGTGTGTTTTCGACTAACATAATTTATTCCAGGTCTTTCTAATGTGCTTGTTTTCGCTGTAGAATCAAAACAAGTTTTGGCAAAGAAACGCCGGAACAATACCACCACGCCTCTATGATGGCTAGTCACCAATTCACATGTTACGCCACTTTAAGATGCTCTTCGTATTGGATTTTATATTTATCCCCGCCGAGCCGCGCTCATTTGTTTGCTCTCTTTTAGGGCGCCATAAATTCTACACATTCTTTTAATTCTACTCAACTTGAGAACCACTCAGTTCTTATTTTAGAAACCTATGTAAATTATTGAAACAGCTTTTTCCAGGACTAAGTATCCAGACCATCATATTCTATTGTGCCGCGAAATGTAAAAGCAAAGTTGTGTCCTTTTGTTGATATCAAGAGCTGTCGAGACAGACGAAGACAGTGCAAAACAACAACCCCAAAATATTGTCCAACAACCAACATTGTTAGAATAACTAACTGCCCAAGAAATTTCATTAGAAAAATTGAGGTTTTGGATTCCTGCGCCAGACCACAAACTCAAAGTTTTAACCACCTAAACCTTTTAAACATAACCTCAGGAAAGTAACGCTTAATGGTGTTAATTGAACGGTCACAATTTAGGATAAGTTAGTACACGGGACGCCTTGCACATCTAAATAAAATAGCACCACAAGAACGCACTTCTCCGCAATGGCTTCAGTTGGATTTATATTCACAGTTCACAAAGAAAACACAGAGCATCATCACATTGAAGTGAAGGTCAATTAAGAGTCAGAGAACAATATACACTTGAAGTAAATACTTTGGGACGGGCACCAAGGGGAAATGAAATTTGTTTGAAGTTTGCGGCCAGGATAGCTTAGCAGGAACAGTCAGTATAAATACTGGTTGTTTGCGCTCGTTTGATATGTGGCTTCCCGCCGCTTAAAGTTCATAAAATACACAACTTCGGTACCGCGCCCAACGACTTAAGTATTGCGCTCAATATAGGGGACTTCAGTTGACCGGAAATGTCCAAAGTTGGTGCATTGGCAAATTATACGTTGTATTGTCACTGTGTTGATCCTGGGATATTGTTAAAAACAAATGAACCGATTTTATCTAAAGACTTTGAAGTTAAAACATTTCGTAAACACCACTACAGCAAAGTGCTGATAGAGTTTCACCCATGAGCTCAAAAGTTAGAACCAATAAACGGCGGCTACAGGAAATTATCTCCCTTAAGCTTTCATTAGAGTCGCTACCATTTGGATTCCATTTACAGACTTAATGGATAGAGCCGCCTGCGTCCAGCAAAATTGAGGTCAATACCATCACAGAAAAGCACTCCCAAGTAGCTTTCATTTCAGTGGTCGCATTTAAGATTTCAACCACAGGTCCAACCACCTTGTACAGCGCAATAAACACTGCTACAAGAAAGAGCCGCTCTGTGATGCGATTTCTTCTTAACAATGAAAAGCCAGGTCCATCTTCTACAACAGCACCACAGCAGACTAAGTTAGCTTTCATTTGAATGGTCTCACTTTAGGATTTCACACACAGAATCGAACTTGACTCTGGAAACAAAACGATTTACATAACCCCTTCCCACCTTCTCTTAGCTTTTCACAACAAATTCAGGACGGGCAATAAAAAAAGTCAACTCGGTTCTATTGAATTGCGTGACAACAAAGGCAAAGCCCAATATCTTGAGAAGGGTCAAGCAACCCAAAAAAAGATCCTTACAAGCAGGGTCTGGACGAACGGGCAACAGACGGGTCCGTTTTAGATTATTTCTTTCAAACTGTCTTGTTCAAGAGTTGACCTGAAATACTTGCGCACTATAAACATGATTATAAGTCGAGAGTCAGATCACCTAGTTGATGATAAACGACGAATTTGTGCCATGTACTGACGAAACAAACTAAGCACACATTGCGGACCGAAAACTGACCTGTGTGACTATCCACAGGCCCCGCCACAATGTTTTATAACAAGACAGAAACTCGTCCATAATAGCTAACATGGCCTTCTGTTCCTTCCGTGTGTTCCTGTATGATCAACGAGACAGAAGGCACGCCATTTTTGACAAGCCAAAAGAAAGTAGCGAAAGGCGAGAAGCAACAGAGTTTTGCTATGCCCGTCTAGAGTACATTAAAAGGTCTTGTCCTCTTTGCGGGTTATTCAAGATGGCGGCTTAAGTATAGAGCAAACATGAATTAACGGCCGAATTAACGGATTTTTTTGCATTCGGTTAGTCTTACATGTAAATACTATAAAACTAGTAATAATCAAAGATTAGGTAGTGCGTTCGATCATCTCAATCCCCGGCTCTCTCTCCTTTGCCAAGTTGGTGATGATGTCATCCTCCCTTGCAAAACCTGCGGGGGATGCCAGACACGCGTCCCAAGATCCATTCATTCTCAATCAACGGTGTCCCATACAATCTCGACTCCAAACTGTATTAGGAGTGCGTTCTTTCTACGTCGAACGTAATAAGGTTACAGCGACGAAGGGCTACGCATTCGAAGGCGCTGTACAGGAAAAAAATTACGAACTCAAGAACTTGGCAACCTGCACCATCACAAGATAAATCTTCCACACCTGACCTTCTTGTTACTGCAACCTCAATCCGATTTTGATTCTGTGTATCTGTCCCTGGCTTTTGAAGTTAACATCTCGTTTCACGAAAGTTCACACCTCAAATGCCAGTTTGCAAACCAGAAATGCTTAAACCGCGAGATTAGTCTAGATAGGTTCTGCTTGTTGCGAACGGTTTCACATGTTTACCAACTGCTGCTACGCGCGGTTCACAAACGCCAACTCACATCTTCGAAATAGAGTTCGCAAGCTTTAGTTTGTTGTGTCAACACAGTTTTTGACTGCGACACAGAAACGAGGAGGAGAAAGGGCAAAGAGAAGGAGGTGCCGCGTCGGTGGAGACTAGAAAAGAATTCGTTTTCATATGAAAAGTAATTTCCATAATAAAAACTTTGCACTAAGCCTCGCTTTCATTTGAGGTTCAAAGACACTCGGAGATAGCCTATTGGGGAGGCAAAGTCAGCCAGGTTTACAGTGACTATTCTGCAGTGCGGCGTTGTGGAATTACCGTAAATAAACTGAGCAAACCGGCTCATAAACGTTACAGAATTGTGTCAATCTTGGCGCACAAATTTCACCAAAGAAGACCATGTTCTTGTTACAAAGAGATGTAGCAACTGAATACCTTTCGCGAAAATATGAAATCGTGTTGTAATGTGTAATCGTGTTCCTGACAATATCTCAAAATATTATTTTAACACCAACAATTTATCGTTAATTCTGATGTTCTGAAGTATCTTGGAGAAAAGGGCCTCGAAATTGACCGAAAGGGGCGTGAAGCGCCCTCAGAAGCCAATTGCTGGAATAAACCATGCTTTTTAATTTTTTAAAGCCAATTTAAAGGGGTATTGTCATGGCGATTTTGCTCTATTTTGGTCAAAACTGCTCAACTGAATATTTGACGAAAAAACTTTTTTAAACATGAAATTGCTCTTAGAACACCGGGAAGAAAATATTAAGGGATTTACCTATGGCAAAACTAACTATAATCAGTTGTTAGCGAATTCTCTTAAATACACAAGAAGAACTTAAGAAATATTGGCCAACTTTTTCGAGTTGCAATCCACTTCCATCCTAGCCATCCGCAGCGAAAGATAATCATTCATAGTTACTTTCTGTGCATTACTGGTTATAAAGGGTGACACGCTTACTTTAAGTCTATGGTGTCCAGTAAAGTTATTGTTAGCAAAACTGAATCATTATTTTAATTATTCCACCGTTTCAAATATGTTTTTTGGCCACTCAAAGCGACACTGCCCCTTTAATATGAAGTGAAATAACGTAAAGTGTGATATTATTATCAAACAATATATGTGTTGTTAAGAGCATAAGTAATTGGGGTCATGGAATTGAGCGGTTTTCAATTGACTGTCGAAAGTATTCGCGTTTGCTTTGGTTTTTCTCTATGACGCCCTGTCATTGGTCTGCAAAACTCGCCCCATTTTCTCAACCAATGAGATGGTTTTACGAAACTTAATAGGCCATTTCCGAGTTACTTTGAACCGCACTATGAAACCGAGGATAAGTACATAGTTTTTATTACCGAAATTAGGGGTGCGTTTTTTGGGGAGAATCCAAAAACGGATTTGTAATCTCAGATCATTCGGATCATAGTGCATCAAAGGAACCGACGAATCCTCGTCCAGAGTGGATTCGACGGTTCCTTTGATGCACCATGATCCGAATGATCTGAGATCACAAATCCGTTTTTGGATTCTCCCAAAAAAACGCACCCTAGTTTTCAATCATATGCCAACAAAACTAATTTTCATACGAAAAGCCTTGCACGTATACTCGCTAGCAAAATGAGGTTCACACTAACTCGGAAATGGCTTTTTGAAAACCGTTCTAACCATCTGTACCCATAATGATAGGGACATGGGATAATCAACCCGTCCTTATAAGGGTCCTACAAGTGTGAGTTTGACATAGCTTGCTGAATTACGTCTAACAAAACTAGAGAAAAAACCCTCTTTTGATGTTTTATTGTAGTGGAGCGTTACGCCAGAGTTACACTTGATTTTTTTTAAAGCGGACTAAACAAGTTGGAGCTAGATTTCCCAATACCCATTACCTCTCAAAACAGCACTTCCTAGTCCAGGAACTATGGGAACACTAGCAAGTGTGAGCGATTGTAGGCCTCTCTGGGTACAAGAAAGAAAACCGCGACAACAGAAGTACATTCTCCAGTGTTTTAACAGCTGTTAGCCTAGCTCAAGGTAAATCTTTTTCATCCAAAACAATTTTCCCCTCACAAGAGATTACCACTGCTATTTATAGCAGATCCATGTCCTCCCCAACCCCTCCCATGCCTCAAAAACAATCCCACAATCCTTCACGCGTCCCAGGCTCTTCACAGTTTCTGGGTGTGCATTTACGAACAGCACTATTGATAAACTGTAGCACTAACAGTAACCTTCTGAAGGGTTTCGCACCACAGGTTACCAACCCGAATGTGATAAACTATGCTTCTCAATGGCTGTCTCGGTTACTAGAGATTTAAACTTTCTCAAAGTCGACGCTCCCATTGTCAAATTCGAGACCGTTTGTTCATTGATTGTCAATTTTTATTTATTTTTTTTTTTTTGGGGGGGGGGGGGGGGGAGCACGCCCTGTTGACAAGTGCACTGAAGATTGAAAACTTTGAAAACCCTCTCTCGCAAACTTCCAATTTAAAAAGTGCACAAAAATCAAGAGACCTAAACATAGTTCAATTTGAACAGTTTAACACCACAAACATTGCCTTTGAAAGGCTAACAACGATACAGCCAATTGAAAGAACATTACACACCAAAACTTGACGTCTTTTCCGCAAGTACGATTAAAGTAGAACAACTAAAACTCTTGGATTAAATGTATTTGATATGTAGCTGATCTATACAGCTGTTTCAATTAACGTTGTTGGACCAAGGCTAGAAGTCTATGTGACAAAACCGGAGAGTGAAGGACTTCGGCATAACCGACGCTTTTTCTTCTTTTAACTCAGATTTTTTGCATGGGGTCCTCGATTCATTTTAAGAAGCGTTGCCCGAAATTTTATCGCATTTTTACGGTTGGTTTGGGGCAAAACATCATGGTTATGAGCAACACTTACGTTGTAATCCCAAAACGAAGCGCAAAGCAGCGGATAATCCATCGGTTATGCCTCGAGCACTTCACTTGATACACAAATCTACGGCACACCGTGGCCTGTGTGATATTATAGCAGAATTTCAACATTAAAAGCTAATGTAACTTATTACAGGAAATAAACGCTCGTGTTAAGGTATTGGAGATTAATGCGAATTGAAGGAAAAATTACTTCCCAATAAAGGTAAATAACGCGAAAGAGGTGCTAAAATTTCAAAATGAGGCAAATTAACGAAGGAGTACTTCACAGTGTCCATGATACCGGCGGATCTGCACCCTGATAAAACAAGGCTTTATCCTTGCTGGAGTGTATCGAGAATTTGAGGCGAAAATAATGGAAATTAAGGTCGCGGTAATTAACGCGAATTTTAATTCTATGAAGGGTTAATTTCCTATAATAAGGCACCCTTATTACGTTTAGGTCTTGTGGAGTAAACTCGAGGCTTGGAAATCCCACAACATTAATTGAAATAGCTGTCTATATATAAGTTTTCCCCTACTCACAAAATCTAAATTTATCATTGTCAAACCCATAATATATAAGCTTTCATTTTCCACTAAATCCATATATATAGATATGTATATCTTTGCGCTGGCTATTGTGACGCAATTAAATTGCGACAAAAATTTAACACGTGACAATTCACATCTTCCTGAACTATAAGCACAAAGCCTTAAAAATAATATTTGGAACCTTAATTTTTTTTCTGTAATATCAATAACACAATTTAATTGCAAAAAACAAATCGATGCAAAAACGAATCCAAAGTAATGTTTTTGGTCATTCGGTTCATCTTTAACGAAAAAAACTTTGATTAAAAAAAAATACGATATACATTTTTAAATTTGTTCATGCCAAGTACTATCAAAAAAGACACAATTAAATTGCGAAAGAAGACTTAGCAAAGAGAATAAAACTTTTGTTGAATATTCTTAACAAACAAGCTAAAAGGCAAAAAAAAAAAATTGTAACTTGAACTCCAATATTTGCTTACGGGGTAATAAAATATAATCTCATCGCTTTTCTCGACCAAAACGCAACATTACTCATGTCAAAGTGAAATATACTCTTTTTTGATCGCCTGTACGTACTCCATGCTAAACGTCGTGCATGGCTTTGAAATGTTTGGCAAAAGATCTTGGATCCCCAACGTTTCATATCAGCGGTTATATCACCCCAGAAATTTGGATTTGCGCTGTAAAGAAAATCTGCAGCTTTCTCGAGCAAAATGTCAGCTGAAAATTTCGTAAAACTGGAAAATTGATCCCCTTCGCTTCGAAGAGGCAAATATGCTGTTAAAAATGCGAAAAAAATAGTCACCTAGCATTTTCGTAGAGCCAACAATTACTCGTAAACTTCCTGGAATAAAACTCTGCTTCCTAAAATTTAAAATTGAATTTTAAGCATCCGAACAGATCAATCTGCATTGCCTCACTCCAATTTGTCTTTAAAAGGGCACAAAACTCTCTGAGTACACAGGAGAAAACATTTTAAGTATTTTGCCTAAATGTTCCCCTTGGGTACCCCCCGAAAGATCGCAATTTTGCATCGCAAATACTTGACAAGGTTCTCCGTAATACGTAGCAAGAGACTGGCGCCTCTGCAACCTTCCTGTAGCAAGCTTAAGTGACGATTCGGAGCTTAAGTTCAAGAAACAGAGTTACTGCTTATGTATTCTTCTAGCAAAGGTTATAAGACATTTTTTTGCTTCTCTTAAAATCCTGTAACTTCCTAAATTCGCAGGTGTTAGCCTCGCATTTCAAAGTTCAACAAAGACTCATCTTCATTACCAGTACACGCATTAAAATTTGGAACGGTGACCTTACGTCAAAGACGCAGTTGGAAAAATCATTCAATCAGTGATGTTTGATTTTTACTTTCCGGCTAAGAGTTAGAAACAAGACTAAAGCTTCACCAGTATGAAGAACTGCTTATTCGTGCTATAAGAACATAACTCTCGTGTCAAGAGGTGACTTTGAACGGGGACGAATCTAAGCCCTCAAGACATACGTTACTTATACTAACGAAGTGTTGAAGCATGGCAGTATGGTAATTGTTCATGCAAAATAAATTTTGCACCGCGAACCGCTGCAGAAACAATTTTATCGATCTTTAAAAAACGCGAAATTGAGAATAAAAAAAGTTAAAAAATATCAATTGTAACATATCAATGACGCAAACAAACATAAAAATAAAAGTCGTTAAAGTCGATAGGAACCGTCACGTTTAACAACATATCGAATCCTAATAGCCTTACATGGCAGGCGCTAGAAGGGAGGGGGGGGGGGGGGGTTAGAGCGCAATAGAGCGCGCGGGAAGCGAGGGTGCGCGAGGGAGAGGGAAAAAGGAGCCGTTCTTTTTGCTCCACACCGCGCGACTGATTCCCTTCTTCTCTCCCTCGTGCTCCCTCGCTTCGCGCGCGCCCGATTCTTCTCCGTCCTCCCCTTACAACCATGAATGCGAGGCTAAATCCGCGAGTTGAAGAAATTATAGGATTTTTAACAACCCAGTTAACCCTGAAAAGTGTTTATTGGTCCCAGTCTTGTGTTCCGGTTCAGAGGTTTTCTGCCTGCAAGAGACAGAACAAAGTGGATTAATAAAACAGAAATAAAAGCTGTGCAAATTTGGAGATTGAATTTTCCGCAAGAATGTCGCAAATTTAGTATGTTCTTAGCTGTCACTGGAATCTAAAGGAATACGATAAAATAAAATTCCAGTATAAATGAATTGGGTTGCGAACAAACGTATGGATAACATAGTCAAAAACTGCCTTTTCTCCTATTTTCCTTTTCATTCCTAACAAGCTAGAAAGAAACGCCGCAAAATACAGAAATCTTTCGTATTAAATATGCACTTTCTGTTCATCCACTTTGTTCCGTTCTTGTTAACACTGAATACAGTTTCACGAGCAACAATTACAAACACCAACGTTGTGAAACAATCAGGCTGCACTTTCATGTTTTCCAAGTAAAGCGACCTAACCTCGCATCTCGCGCGAAAATTGCATCCCGCGAGGAATCGCGACACGCGAGAGGAAATTTTCGCGCGCGTTCGCGTGGTTCCCTTGTTTTACAACGGAAAGGGAAAGCTCGTAGTCTACCCTTGTCTATAATGCCGTAATAGATGAGAATATGAACTCTACAGTCTGTAAGGGAAGACCTAAAGTATGGCCATTCAAATGAAAGCTACTGAGCAGTGCTTTCCTGTGGTACCGTTTATCATGTTGCATAAGACGGTTACCATTTCACTATGAAACTACCTGGCGCGATCCGCGTTTTAATCGGAGAATAACTTTGAATTCAATAATCTCGAACAAACCACACTATTCGTTTCAAACTTGCAACGTTGAATTGATTATTGTAATCTTTCAACCGTGGCCTGGTTTGAAATCTCAAGTGTCGATTGGATTACATGACAATAGAGCCTAATACGGATTTGACAGTGTTCGACAGCAATGGCTGCAAGAAATATGCTCGGCGGTGTTAACAAAAATGGTAATAAATTGCTTTCAATCCCTGTAAGGGAAGTGATTGTCCACGCTAAGCGTGTGGAAAGAAATTTTGTAAAAACGGAATACGTGTGGACGAGGACTGATCCTTTGCGAAACAGGATACACGAAACATGCTACACGGCAATGAACTAACTGTAACCGCCCAATTAGGTATCTTTATTGCATGAATATTAATTGGATTGGATCGAAAATCATGATGCCTTTCAGCCCAGATTAAATGAAGTGAAATTTAACTGTTGTTTTGCGGATTAAAAAAACGTGTAGCCACAAAGTCCCTCCGCAAAATCATTTTTCTGAAACTCCGAAAACCTCTGAAAACTTGATTCCATAAATCCCTCAAATCCTCAATTTGGAGAGCAGCCCCCCCCTCCCCCCCCCCCCTTCCACACACACCCATTTACCCACAGTTTTAACGCTACACGGTATTTAAAACCCTGATACAGTTTTAAAAACATACAAACGGGGTATTCGATTTCACACCCTGCTAGCAGAGCGTTCCTTTGTCGAGTCAAGGGAGATTCTGCTGGCAAGATGTCTTTGTCGTTTACTTCCTAGCTGCCTTTTGTTAACCTACTGACTTGGCGCAAACGCGGGTGGGATGTAACAGAATTTGACCTTTTCAGAAGTCGGCGAGCCAAGGGTTAACCAAGACGGAGTATTTTCGAATTTTCCCTCGCTCTCTCGTCGAGCGTTTGCACCAGGTTACATGAGCAAATGGCAGCCATTTTTAATATTTATTTGTTAACGCCAAAATGCTACGTTGACTTCTCAACGTGTTGATGCAACGCAACCAATCAAAACCGCGCGTCACATTACACAACATTTTTCAACTGACACAGTTCTCAAACTAGCTTTAACAACATTCTTTTGCCTCGTCTTTTGTGTTTCCAGTCAAGCCAAGTCTTTGCTTGCCATTTTTCCTTTCGCTGTGAAGACAATTCATTTGTTTTTTCACGGCTAAAATAAAGATATTTTCTTCCCATTCCTTCCAGCAAGAAAGCGTGACTTTTGCGCAAAACAACTGATAGTGGGTACACGCCAACAAAGCCGTTTCTATACCGACCAGCAACGCAAGGCACGACAGTTTTCGTAAGCAAGACGACACAGAACACGAGCCAAGCGTGACCACAAAGCAAAACAACCAAAAGCTTGAAATCTTCGCAAGCCAGAAGAAGCGCTACTATATCGCAAACCCGGAAACAGCGTGACTTAACGATGAGCGCTATGCTCGTTCTCACAAGAAGCGTGACATCACCATACCTTCACCAGCCCCCTCCGCAAGAAAAAGCGTTACTTTTAGCAAGCTGGCAAAAAGCATGACAAACCGAAAGCCAAACATGGCAAGTATAAAGAAAGCTAAACAAACGTGTGATTATACCACAAAATAGCGCAAGTGTTATTCATTTTGAGTCTTTAATAGAGCACTTGTCGACGATTTAAAGCCTTTCTTCTTGTACGAATTTTAAACACAGCGTGTACGATTAACATAACAAGCACATAGCCCCCATTGGCACACACGGTCAAAGCACCCATAGCGGTTTAATTTACTCTTTGTACGAGTGGCCCACTTTGAAGATATCCAGCATACGGGTAACTTATTTTGAAAAGGTTAATATGGGTAACCAACTTCTTAACCAATCAAGTTACTTGCCTTCATACGGGTAATTTACTTTAAACTGGATTCTATGTAAAGTTCCCTTTCTTGCGGGTAACTGAGCGTGCTTAATTCATACGGGAAACTTACTTTCTATGATAAAGGAAGCTTACTTTTAACATGCTCATGCGCATAACCGACTTTCAACAAATCCTGACTTTCATTTTAATTTCGTGAAACTAACTACCAACATACGAACAATGAAATTTTCATTTGAGTGACTTTGAGCAAGTCCACACAGTTAATTTACTTTGAGCACATTTATACAAGTAATTTCTGTGCGTACGAAAAACTTCACTAATTACTTTGAGTGGGATCATCCGGGAAACCGAGCCTTAACATACGGGTAACTTACTTTGAGCAGGTTCATCAGTCCCTCAAGCTGCACCATCAGTTCGCGGCGGCTCTCTTGGAGGGCAGACATGCGCAGTTCGAGTTCATCTTTACGTTGCCTTAGCAACTTCAGCTCGGCCAATAGCTGTGGGTTTTGTGCGATCTGCGCCGCTGATCTCGATGCCTCCTCGTGCTCGTCTCGCAGGCGTCGTATTTCCTTGAGAAGAAGCCTATGGAAGGTTGAATAGGTGAGAAAAAGTGGTGAATGATGCCACAGAATTGCTTTATGGTTGCAGCGAAAATCACCAGTAGTTAACACGTTGGCGATCTGAAAAAGCCCTCTAAGTCACCACAAAATCACAGCTAAAACCCGGCGCGTAAAAACCGGTCGCGTAAATAGCGCTTTAGAATCCTGCTGAGAAGATATGAAGTCCGCTTAATTGGTCTACTGTGTCTATAATTTGTTTCTTCACCAGATTTGAATCCCATCCGAGATCCAAGATGACGCTGGAGTCATCAACTTGCCCTACACACCCTAAACTTTGTGAATGAATGACGTGCAATAATGTTTTAAGGCGGAAATGTTTGTTTACTGAAATGATTAACCACAGAGTGTGACCTACAATCCTTTGTTCCGCTCTACTCGACTTCCTTCTCCCAAACCTCCCAAAGACAAAAATCAGCGATATTTAATTTTACTCACCCTAATTCAAGTGCATTCCCTTTTAACCTATCTTTAGAAAGTAACACTTGATTCTCCTATAAAGCGGTTATCATTTGAGCGTCCTAAAGTCAACCATATTAAAGTAATTACAATAGCCAATATCAACAGACGTAAACAGTACAGTAAGCAAATGAGATCTCGAAGCAAATACATGTCGCCGGTGCCAAGCGCGGGAAAACGCGTGCGACCAAGTCACGACTGGTTCTCATGTTGTTTCTCATTGGTTGAGAAATAGGCGCGAATTCTGCTAACCAATCAGAGAGCGACGTAAAGCAAAACCAAGAGCAAACGCGAAAATACTTCGCACGCTCTCCTGAAAAAAGCTCTAAAAGAAAGAAAACCTACCTGTTCTTATTCTGCAGGGTTTGCATGAGTTCTCGCTGTTCTTTGTTGGCGTCAATACTCATCTGGCTTGATGACTTGCTCACCTTGCTGGCAGGTTTCTGACGCTAAGAGGCAACAGTGATCAACGTCTTACTTCTCCTCAAAACATACATACACAATCAAGCAAACAGCACAAGAGAATCAAGAATATGATCGGAAGAGTAAAATAACTAAATACTCCTAATCAGTATAATATCAAATGTATAGAAAGATTAAGGAGAATTTCTATGCGGATCACATATTCCTAGTCAGTAAATATAAACTGCAGGGAAACACTAAGGAGAATTTCTATGCAGATCACACATGTTAAAGGCTACTGTAAAAGATTTCCAGAAGTAGCAGGAATCTCTAAGTTCCAAATGACCGTTTAAAGACGATAGCGCGGAACGAGAACGCTCGCAGCATTTACGTAAGACTTTATTGAATGGAATGATTTTTGCCCTCTGAAAAAACCTTGCCCCTTTGTGCTCACATGCATTCTGCTCCGTTTAAAACTTACCCCAATGAAATCCCCGTAAACTCTCCGTGAAAAACTGCATTATTAACTTTACACAGGTCATCTGAGAATGCCCTTAACCCTTTAGTGATCAGCATCAAATTTCTCCTTGTAATAACAATGCGTTTCCAACTCCTTAGGTTAGGACAATTAAGGATATGATCGCCCAAGGTGAATATTCTTTTAGTAACTTCTCCCTAGTACTTTTATAAGAAAAGTATGGGGACAAGATAGGAGAATTTGCTCTTCGATATTAGGGATTAAAGGGTTAAAATCACTCCCAATGGTATGGTCCTTATAAAGAGAATAACCATACTGTTGCTGTGTTGTCATGATAAATGTGTTTTTTATCTTTGGGTCAATTACAAATTCTTTGCCACTTTTAACATTACAAAAACAGCAGTCAAAAGCAATGGGCGCCAAGTGAAACGTTATAAATACAAGAATACACACTTATGATGGCAAAATTAAATGTTTAAAAACTGTCTCTTTCGAAACTTAAAAGGACTGGCTAAAATTAGAGACGTCGCTGTGAGAACATTACTTTCTATTGCGACTAAACTGAGAGTCTGAGAAGCAACAATTTCACTTTTGTTTTCTTTCTTTTTATTTTTTTTTTTATTACCACTTTGGTTAAAAATGGTGAAATAAGACATTCACTTAGCTGTAAAATAATTCTAGAACGAGAGGAAAGAAAGCGACTCAATTCTTGAAAGGAACAAAACGTGTTCTGTTCCAGCGCATTTTGCGGGAAACAAAAATGCAAGAACTTGAAAAACGTTAGCCAAACATTTTTCAAGTTTCAATCCATTCCGACCTCCTCCGTCTCTGGCGAGAGGCACTAATCGCCAGTTTTATTGCACTGGGGTGATAATTTATAACAAACTTGACAATTGTTTATTTTTCTGTTGACAGACGAACATTTTTGGGTTTTGAAATGACATCAAATTCGCGTGATACTTCCCTTTAATTCTAAACCACTCAATGTTTCTGAGATTCCGAGACACTTCGCTGAATTCCTTCTCGCGCGGTTTAACGAACAGGCAATTCCACTAACAACTGCGCCTTCTTGACCAGGCATGAGACAATTAACACTTCACAAGAAAGTTTTTCCTACGAGTTATAATTTCCGCAACAAAACGACTTCTTAGTTGAATAACAACATGATCACTAAACTTAGATAAGGCCGTACACTTCCTCTTTTTAATTTCATTTTATCGGAAACTGACTACAAAGAAAAAAAAAAACACTTACCGAGTTCGCGGAGAGCCTTCCATTTGTGAGAGGAGATACATAAACAGGAAAGAAAGAAATGAAAGATAAGACGACGGGAAAGCGTGGAAAAAATCATTGATGAATCAAAGAGGTGCACACACAGCAGCGGCAAATCTAGAAAATGATTTGCTTATAAATCAGATTTACGCCCCAGGCGAGAAAATTACTTTCATGGACGAATGCAGCTGATTAGCTAATTTTATTTTGGTTTTTCGCGGAATGGGAAAAATTAAGGGTGTGAGAAAACTAGCATGTGGCCTATCCAAAGCTGCGGGAAAAGCCACGAAACACAAGCAGAATTATTCCGTGATTTGATTTTTAAAGCTGGCCATAATTGAAAAGCATTGTTTTGGAGTCAAAATAAAACAATTCGGCGATGAAATTGATCAAATTATGATTTTAATCAACACGAGTGCTGCTCCATTATCGCGATGGTCTAAAACAGTGTTACTTTGTGTTATTTGACAGAAGTCGTTGTTGTCAAGGAGTGGGATATTTAGATTGACATAAGTGTTTGGATGAGAAAACATTTCAATGATAAAAAAGTGACAAGAAAAGAAAAGAAAAAAAAAAAAAAGCCTAAGAAGCGAAATTGAGAACCGAAGATCAAAGCGGGAAAGTACAGCTTTTCATCTCAGAGTTTCACCCAGAGACTCAAACTAACTACAGAGGACCACATGATAGTGCTGCTCCGTAGCTTTCATTTAAATGGTCAGATTTCAGGATTTTCTCCTCAGACTCAAACGTTAGAACCACCTTGTACAGAATAATAAACAGTACCACGGGAAAGTACCGCTTTCATTTGAATGGTCACACTTTAGAATTTCATCCAGACTCAAAACTTAGAACTACCTTGTACAGCATATTTAACACCACCACGGGAAAGCACTGCTCAGTAGCTTTCATGTGAATGATCACAATTTAGGATTTCACTCAACAACTCAAAATTTAAAACCAGTTTGTACAACATAACAAACAGCGCGCAGGAAAGTCGCCCGTTCAATTAAACCAAAGGGCCACAAATTGGAATTTCATTTTAAATACTCCGGCAAAACTTAAGGCCGGTTTCAATATGATCGCGGATCGCAGATCGCAGATCGCAATAAGGTCTGCGATCGTCTGCGATCATATGGAAACATACTTCTGCGATCGTCTGCGATCCTGCGATCACGATCGCAGACAATCGCAGAAGATAGAACATGGTTCTATCGTCTGCGATCGTCTGCGATCGTGATCACAGGATCGCAAACGATCGCAGAAGTATGTTTCCATATGATCGCAGACGATCACAGACGATCGCAGAAAATAGAACATGGTTCTATCTTCTGCGATTGTCTGCGATCGTGATCGCAGGATCGCAGACGATCGCAGAAGTATGTTTCCATATGATCGCAGACGATCACAGACCTTATTGTGATCTGCGATCTGTGATCCGCGATCATATGGAAACCAGCCTTCAGAATCCCTTTGTACAGCACAAAAAATATGTCAAGCGGACAGTGCTGCTCGGTAGATGAACAAAAACATTTCTTCAACATGCTCGAGAAGGAGAAAATTTTCTGTCTAGTCATAAAATCATCATATGCCATTTTTTTTGTGAACTGATGAAAAGTTTTCCATTAAGCTTAAAACACTGGGAAATCATTATCCCAAAAGGACGCGACGAAGTTCTTATCTAATGAACGGATAAATTGCTGTATTATGATGAACACCATTCAATTTACCGCGAAGACAATAAAACAATAAAAGAGAAAAATAAATCGTCACTTTAGAATGGCACAGATTTTTATCAGATATTGTAAAGACAGCCAGACCCCATACTAACGCTGTAGTAAAGGAGTGGTTTAACCATGCAAAATTTAAGAACATCTTTTCTCATTTTGCGGAAACGAGATAAATGCACAAACCATAAAAAGATATGACAAACTAAGGTAAAAAAGAAAATTATTTTAAGACGCTATGAATGGCGAATGGATGACATTCCTTTCACCATAACGCAAAGACCACATATTTATTTTACTCTTAAAGTAATAAACACTCAAATTTAAATGATAAACATTTCCTTTCTCCCTACGACGTCGATAGATTTTTATTCAGGCAGGTAATGAGAAAATAGAAATCATCTGCTAGAGGGTAACAGATGTCCATGGCTGGCAATGAAAGCACCAGAAACAACTAACGTGGATGGAGTCCAACACTAGCGCGAACCGCCTTGGTGAACCGTGTGCTAACAGTTCTGAACTTGAAGCTAACATTGTCAGGAACGTTTCTTTGTCTTGAAGAGATTGAATCTGCCGAATTTAAGCTGGAAGACTAAGGAGAAATCTGAATCTACATAGACAGGACGCGAAACCGAAGAATTGATCACAGATTTGGCTTTCTAGCTAAAAACGACCCAAAGAATTCCAGCTGGATAGCCGTGGTTTCAAAGTACAGGAGATAAAATTTTCACACGTGTGTTACAAAGACAAAAAATATAATTGCAACGCAAAAATAACTTTGAAGGTATATACCTGCAGTTCAATAATGAATTAATATCTCCCGACAGAAATTCACTCGCGAAAATGCTAAAGCTGACAGTGAAAGCCGGAACGACGTCAAAAAAATAATTATTATAATTAGATGACTGATGTTGACCGAATGACATTCAGGTGTTTTTCGACGTAAAATGTAACCCAAGCGAACCGCGACATTTTAAGGATGAAAACATCGGTTTCATCAACCCCACTTCGTTAGCATATAGCCCAGTCATGAAATACGGATTTTATTAACTTACCTGGCCGCATATCTTGATATCAATTTGTGTTCATCGTCCATTCTGGAATTAGACAACAAAAATGCGTGTTCACGGCAAGTGGGAAGAGAACTTTCGTTGGGCATGGTGGTAAATATGGGTGTCGTGCACGAGAGGAAAATATCGCTATGGTCAGTGCACGGAGAACTAGTCTTGAAAGTGCTTCTTTGACTTAATCAAGAAGAGATAATATTTTGGTGTATTTAGCATCGCACTTACTCAGGTGCTAATAAAGCAAATCTACATATTCATAATCGGTTTTTCTCTAAAAAAGAAATAAGTTCATTCAATTAAAAAAATATGTGTACCGCTCGTTTTATTGGACGAAGCACGTCAAGGGAAAATTACGTCAATCAACGCGGTGGGAATTCAAGCTAACAAGCAAAGACTGAAAAACGATCAAATTTTTATTTCCAAGAAACATTGAAAACATTTTTCATTTGTGTTACAAAATTAAAAGAAGGCGGAATATAAAAAAAGGCATATTTCTTCTTATAGGCGACGCGCTCGTTTGATAACAGAGAAATGTGTATATTTTTTATTATTATTCTTGAAGGATATAGAAATAATTTGCGTCAAACGACTTAAAAGATTTAAACACGGCAAGGAGATCATACTTAGCAGGCGATAGGTTTCAGATTTTCCCAAACACATGCAAACGCAATATTTTAATAACTTAAAGAAGTATGTGTGCATGTCGTTTGCACTATTTCTGAGTGTATTATTTTATGAATAATGTTGTCTTGTCAGCAATGCTATAGACTCTCTCTGCTCACATTCATGATAAGAACACATTTCTATGTCGCTTCCGCCGTTTTTAATTTCCATTCCAAGGAAATTAACTGAAAGCTTCCTGACTATAAAAGCAGGAAAACTCCGCGACAAAACATCCTTCTAATATTAGCTTTGTGTTCATTTGGTAAGAAAATTTCATTCACTCACAAAAGAGATTCGATGCGTACAGAGAAATAACCAATAGCCGTTTGGGTTTTTTTTCCATGCCAATTTCTAATACGACGTTTAATTATGAACAAAGCCCTTTTTATCAAAACATAGGAAAAAATAGAAAAGGTTAGCAGGTGTGTCGTTGTCTTGTATTTAGCGCATGCTGTGACTGGGCATCTTCTGTTTTCACGGCTCATTTTTTACAAACATAAACAATGGCGGCGTGGTTTAGGGCCTAGCTAAACTAGGCCCATTGATGCCACCAGACTGTTGCCCCAGGGTAGCTAAAAGTGAGAAACACATTTCGCGAAAGCAAAATCTTCCTCTGAGAAGCAAGCATGCGGTTTTTGACCTGATTCACTGAGAACATTTTTTTCACATTTGCGTCCGCGACATATGTCTCTTGCGTGGCTAAATTGCGAAACATTTCGAGAGATTAAAAATCGCGTTTACGGCAAACGGCAAACGTGCGATTCGCGTTTATGTTTTCTTGAAATAAAGAGTACAAAGATGAGAATAGTCTGTGGAAACTAATTCTGGCCTTTGATGCTAACGCAAAACTTCTCGATTTGACAGAAAAACTGAAAACAAAAAGCGGCAAATATAGGACAAATATGGTCACGTGGTCATATCCCACATTTGCCGTTTGCCGTAAACGTCATTTTTAACGCCTAATATTTCCAAGTTTAGCAAGGCCATAACACTGATTTTTTGCACCAATGTAAACCTTTATGCGTAAGATGTATCTTATGTAATAAATAATACTATCGGACGTGCATACAAAACGATCAGTGATTTCAATAGATTGTTCAGGTCCCAAAATTTTATCGACGTCCTGGATGATAGCGCAGTGAATGAATAAATGAGAAGAATGCTTTGCTGCGCTTTGCTTGGATTTCAACACAATACTTTTGGAAAGCGATATTCATCAGACCGAGAATCTCAAAAACGTCCCACAAGAAACATTTTTCCTTACTATTCCAGAGTCCTGTGACATATAGACCAAGATTGACGAAAGAATGCAATGCAATAATATAACGTTAACTCAAATCACGTTTGAGAGGTCTTCTTTCAAACAACATTTCCATAACTACATTTTTAAAACTAAAGGATATTTTATTAGTGGGGTTGAGGGGGGAGGAGGTGCAAGACAGTTTGCTAGTTCTATCAAAACTGGAGAAGCTAAAAATCCGTCGCAAAAATTTAACGTTCACACCTAAGATCCCAGCGCAAATAACCTGCGAAAGGGAGCGTTACGGCGACTTTCGTAGCGATTTTTGCAGCCATTTCGAATCGCTCGGGCAAGTAAACGACAATTTCCAATCTCCCGCGAATCAATGCGGTTTTACTGCGCTAAGAGCAGGTGCACACCAAGGACCCTCCTACTGCCCTTTCCGGAGGAGAACCACATTTAGGTCCCGCACAAAATGATGCGTTTTTTGGACTGGAACCGATGTCTTATGACGCTATTTACACCACCGTCTTCACAAGTCCCGTTTTCACCTGTCCACACTAAAAACGAAGTGTTTTCAAAGCGGTACGTTTTCAAAAGGGTCCACTTATCAAACCGTTTTCGAAAGTCCCCGTTTTCATCAGCGGTTTTGATCATTTTAGTGTGGGCGTCGACGATAGGCGAAAACGTATCAAAAAGTATGCGTTTCCAAACGAAAATCCAAAATAACGTCACCGCAAATCAAAACTTGCTCAGCGTAAAATGGCTGCAAAAATTGTCGGTAGTTAACGATTTGAAATCGCATTAAAATCGCCCAAGTATTCGTTGATAAAATCTCACTCAAACGGCTGATGGCTAATTCGACCTAGTGGACAGCTTCTCTCAGCGAAGCAGACCCGTTTTTAACGTATTTCAAATTTCGCTTACCTGCCATCGATGTCCTCTCCTGACTTGTTTGGATTTGATGGAGCGATGGACGGCTCAGAAAAAGACTCAGGCGAAGCAGAGGTAGTGACATAATCCACGTATTGGTTCGGCCCGGAGAGATCTGACGGCAACGGCGGACTATGAAGCAAACAGAACGAAATTTAAAATTAAAGGGACTATGTCACCCCAGGCGCATGCGCGCGTTGATGAGAAGCACTTTGAAATCATTTACCGAACTTTTTCAAATACCATAAGAGTAATACCATAAGAGTGAATATATGAAAATTCAGGCATATGAACTGCGGAAGAAAGAAATAGTGAATGATTATCACAGACTTGATAGCTCAATTGGTAGAGCACTGCACCGGTATCGCAGAGGTTATGTATGGGTTCGAATCCCGTTCAAGCCTGATTTTTTTTCCAGGCTTTCTTTTCGCAACTGTTTAAGTTGCGTATATATCTGCAATTATCATTCCCTCATTCATTCTTCAAATACTGTCGGAGAGTTCAGGAAGCTGTTTTTATCTGTTTGAATCGCACTCAACTGGTTTCACCTTCAGTTATATAACAATACGCAGTTCTTGACTAAGTAAGAGGGATGCGCGAGAAAACATTTGGCTCCCAAGCGTTGAATCTGTCTGAAATCATCTTCGTTTTGAATTCTTTTGTTTGTGTCCTAACCTTTAAGTCCGTCGACGCAATTCTAAAGTGCGATCATTCAAATGAAAGCCACTGATCAGTAGTTTCCCTTAGTACTACTACAGATGCTTTACAAGATGGTTCTAAATTTTGAGCCTGTGGACGAAATCCTAAAGCGTGATCATTCAAATAACCCTTTAAAACCCAACAGTGACCTGCATCAAAATTCTTCCAACAACATCACTAATTGGCGATAGAAACAGGTTATGAGAAGAAGGCAAATGATCACCCTTGACGTCCTGATGTTTAACAAATTCTCCCAACGTTTGTCATAACAAATGTCTGTGTACGTGTGAGGAGAATTCAGTGCTTGTTGATATTGGGGCCAGTGTTAGAGGGGAAGTATTACACGAATTTAATGTAATTTCAAAAGCCAAACATGTTTTGGTCTTTCAACAGAAACAAGAAAATAATTGTCTAGTTTTGTTATGAATTATCACCCCAGTGCAATAAAACTGTCGATTAGTGCCTCTGCCCAGAGACAGAGTAGGTCGGAATGGATTGACACTTGAAAAATGTTAGGCTAGCGTTTGGGTACGAGGACTGATATCCATTGGGTGACATTCGAAGTTTAGGCTGATGTGGCAACACCGTGCGGACAAGCGCAGTGCACTTGTTTAGAAAGTGGTTTCGAGTAGCAGAGCATTGTGCAGTTAGGCCGTCATATTTTTTTTTTTTAAGTCCTGGCCCCAGTTGGTCAACAGCGGATAACGTTATCCAGCGTATGAAATATATTGGTTGGAGTACATTAGGACGGACACAGCGGTGTTTCTTTGCTCATGAGCGAACAACTGTTGCTCATGCTCTAGGTATGAAAATCAAAGAAGCAAATAACCTTAGACATAATCCCAAATATCACTTCATTCACCTGTTTAATTTACGAGTTCGCTCACAGAGCGCTTTGATTGTTTAAATAACGATTTTGCTCAACTTGCGAAATCTGTGGTTAGAGCTCAAAAATTTGAAACTTAAATTTAGACAAGAGAACTCCACGTAACGCTTTGCGGGGTAAATTTTTAGTTACGTTACTAAGGGAACCGCTCCATAATGCATGCAGTTGAGAAAAATTATGTTGCAATTAGTTTGATGATGACCATAAAAGGGTCATATACTGACTGGAGTATCAGCAGAAAAACATTATCATTGTACTGAAAAACGATAACGTCTGCACGGAAACCTTACTAGCAAAAGCTACAAAAGCAGAATTTGAAAAAAAGTCGAATAGAAGTGATGAAGTAATAGGAAATCAACGTGTAGTTGGGCCTTGGTGTCCCAAACAGCCAGAAAAAAAAAAGACATAAAACGAGCCGTCGGAGGGCGATTCAAATTTGTGACGGTTTACTTCAGAAGAGCCGCACGGCTTATTGTCAATTATTAAGCTCGTCTACTGCCGCTAAATAATATCGATTAGGGACAAAAATGAGAAAAAACGCCATATTTGAGTAAAATTTAAAGCTACTGTTGCCTAAATCGTTGTAACATCGTAAAAATAAAGCCTTGCAAGGAACAGGAAACAAAACCGATCCAAAATCGAAAAAAAAAATCATTGAAATCGGAAATTTAGAGCCAGGCAAGAATACAAAAACTATACCTCGAATTGAATTTTCTGATTCGGCAAAAGGTAAAAACATTACCGTTGATCAAATATTATTGCACTTTCATATTCCAAAATAAAACAAATTGGTTTAAGAATGTACCGCAGATGGCCGCGAAAAATTACGGTCGGAAAAGGGAAGACAACCGCGATGTGGATTCAAATACAAGTTAAAGTTGAAAGGTTCAGGTTATCAAGACGGTCTAAAACAGTTGCGTTGTTTCCAAAAGAATAAAAGTAAGCTTATCTGCTCATGAAACTTCAACAAAGGTAAACAAACGCGCCAAAAACACAGAACAAAAATATTACGTTAAGTTTGAAATGTGTTCTTCCTTTTCAGCGACTTATTAAATTCTGTGTACAAAAACCCAAGCAGTTAAAAACAGCGTCAGTATTTCCTTACTTTGATGTTTATAACGCTGTGCAAGGTGGTTCTAACTCTTGAGTCCGTGTACGAAATCATAAAAAGGTGCCGACTACGCAATTTAAAAGTATTGAGCAGTTATTTCCCGCGGTGCTGTTTATAACGTTGAACAAGGCGGTTAATTTGAGTCTATTGATAATTTCTGAAGTGTTACTCTTTTGAAAAAAAGAATGTCGAACTGTACTTTCTTTTGCTGTGGTGTTTCGCTTTCTCTTTTTTCCACAAAGTGGACTTTTTTACGTCATTTGCATGTATAGTCTATGCAGTTTGGAGCTCTTAAAGGTAAGTTATGATCACTTACGTTGAGCCTTTCACCCGTACTCGCATAGGGCGCGTAAAAATGTAGCAAGTTTGACGAGCGTTCGGTTTTAACGTGATAAACAAGCGTTTCTCTCTTTGAGAATCGGTGCTACTGGCACTGCTTCTACTGCTACCATCACTCTTTGAGATGCTTCCGCTAGACGTGCTCTTGTTGGAACTCATTTTAGTTTGCCGTCGCCGCAAAGGCGGGTCTTTTCGATGAAACCACCCAGCGAACTGCAAACTTGTTCGCTTTACGGTCCATTTGGAGCCACAGGAAAGCAAATGTGATCTTAAAAATGGGATTATTTTGTGCTTTGATCCGCAACAGTACACCAGCAAGAAAAAATGTCTACTGAGTTGGGGAGTTAATAATTTATATACTGTTTTTCAAGATCGCAATCAGTCGCAATTAATTATGAACTAGATTTTGCCCAATCGTGGATGATTGAATTTACCAGAAACAAATTATCAAAAACACAAAAAAATAACAAAATATGTCTTTTCTGACATTCAGTTTTAGCCTGGTGGATTACGTTATTCCGGTCGACATTCAAAACGTTCAAGGTTGACTTGTCGTTACCAATTTCGGTGAATTAATTCATAACAGCCTAAGGTACAAAATGCCTTAGACCTTACCTTAAAAAACGTTAGTTAAATTTTCAAAAGAAACCGCAAAGGAAAAGTTCAAAATACTAAGGTAAACAGTTTTAAAGAACTGTTTTTCCTCCTAGATAATTTGAAAGAGCACGCGTAATAATTGGGAGGACAATTCCCAAATCCAACTCTGCAAAATTTTGAAAAACATCAACCACTTCCTGAAAGGATAGCTTTAACTTGAATGGCCATTGAAATCGTTAAGTATGAAACGATGGCCTGACGATTTCACTCACGGATTCAATTAGAACCACTCTGTACAGCATAATGGAGATTACTACAAAATGGATTAGTGCATAATGCAATAGGCCATTTTCGAGTTACTGTGAACCTCACTGTGAAAGCGAGGCTAAGTGCAAAACTTTTCATATGAAAATTAGTTTTGTTTGAAAAATGAATGAAAACTTATTTTCATAACGAAAACTTTGCACTTAGCCGCGCTTTCACAATGAGGTTCAAAGCAACTCAGAAATGGCCTATTCCTGACTTTTGATTGGTTTAGCGGCCATAGGATATCAGCTATTATAAGATGCTCGCGAAGTAGCTGCCATTAAATCGTCTTCTGAGTCTTTCTCGCACAATCAGCAAGATCTAGCAAAATTTCTCGGCTGTTTTTAGTAAAACAATTATTCTACTCTCATACCGGCCACACAGCAAAATAAAGAATACCGCAGGAAATTACTCCTCGTTATAGCTTTCACTTGAATTGTCAAACTTTAGGATTTCATTCAAAACTACGCGTACCTTGCACAGCCTGACAATTATCATAGAGTTTTAGGAATTTATCAAGGTAATTTGAAATTTCAACGTAGGCAAGTTGACGAAACACCATTAGTAATATAGCCAGGTTTTAGAGTCTTGTCTATTAAAATAGCGAAGATATAGTTCCGTAAATTCAGGAATTTTTGCAGACGAGCAAAACTTGCCTATTTTCATACGAACGTCCAGAAAATTTTCAAACTTAAAGCGGGGACACTGTCACGTAGGAAGAACTTGAAACAAATGGCCAAAGTTTTCAAGTTGTAATCCATTTCCATCCAAGCCTTCCGTAGCAAAAGAAAATAAATACTAGCTTACAGGTATGTATATTCGTAGGGTAATTGCTAACATTACAATACTGAATCATTCTTTTAACATTTCCATCGATACAAATGTGTTTTTTCGCTATTCAAAGACACACTAAATATTTTACACTGTCCACTAAGTTATCAAAATTAATGTAATATAGAAAATGTAGTTTGTATTGTATTTGACGTGCAACCTGGATTAAGCGGTCACTTAGCTATTTCCAGTGGGTGACCGCTTAATTCAGGTTCGACTGTATAATATCGTTGTCTGGCAAAATAATGTCTGATTTCCAAGCACTCTCTTTAATTTGCAGTTATCTTACAGTATATGATGATTTCATAATTATGCTGTCATCTGTGGATTTAACACGAACCTGCAAAGGTCACGGATTCGAGCCCCGTTCAAGCATAATTTTGTCAGGCTTTTTGAGACTTAAAAACTACTTACACAATATTTGTAACATCCAGGGTCTTGTTGGGTTCTGGCTCTCGGGGGAAATCCGGCAGTGAAGGGCGTTTCTTTCGACCACCTCCGCAGAGAAATTTGCTTCGGAAAGAACTGCCTCTCTCACCAGCATTCTGAAAAAGGTAAAAAAGTGGGGAAGTTTACGACCTTCAATGATCAACATTTCATTTCTCCTAATAGTGCGAGAGCTGAGAAGTGGATAAACAATGCAGCAACATTTCCTGATGGAATTGAAGGCCGGATGTTAAAAATCTGATAAGTCTGAACTAAAACAACAAAAGCGATATAAGATGCGCTATACAGTAGGTCGGTTATACACCAAGCACTTCAATTGGTTTCATTTATCTCATCATGAGAAGGAAAATTGGCCAAAATTATCCACGAGAGTCTAGTCACTGGGATGGACTGCTTGAAGAGACAATGACTGATGTTTCAACAACCTAGTGAGTGGAAGACATTATCAGAGTCACATACTGTAATAACTTCTGCTCGGGAGGTCAAAACGTCAGACAATGTCACCTCAAACAGTCCTTCCCAGGACTACACTCATCCGGGTGATCATAGTATGCCTTCTCATCAAAAAATACCTGCATTCACTCAGTCAATAAATAATTAAACTAGTAATAATCATGGATGAGTAAAGTGCGTTCGATCTCATGGCATCCAGACCGAAGCGAGTAAACCCGCGGGACTTCACTTAGCCAGCGGGATTCAAAACTCAAGGGGAGCGGTCAGCTAGTCCAAGATGGCGCCCAAACCCTGAAATCGCACAGCATCCAGAAAGAAGCAACACGAATAGTACGCGTTCTCCTAACGTCGAACGCAATAAATAAATAAACATTAATAAACAACAAACAAATTAATAAGTTAATTTGATAACTACATGCACAGTGTATTAGTTTATAAATTTAAGAACAAATTAACTAGCAGTATACACGGTACACATGTTCAAATCTTACCCAAGTCGAGTATTCCCTGACATCATGCCCTTGTTTGTGGCCTTGAGAAGATTTGCCTCTCCAGAAACAATCCTTTAAAAGATGATTGCTGATTAATTTTACCAATGCATTGGCGGCCATAAACGGGAAATAGGAGGATCAAGGCTGGCAAAAGGGCTTAATTAGCAGCCACTGTAAAGGGCAAAGATCCCACGCTTCTACGTGTATGTAGTGGGCGCGGAGTGAAAGTGTAGAGTAAAAACAAATGGCTGGTTTTACCAACAGAGTTGATACTGTAAGGTAATTTGGCCACCATAAAGGGATTTGAGTGCTGATGTATTGATCGCTAGCCTTTCATTAATCGTTCTTGAAGCGCCTAGTGTTCTCAATTCTCTTTACGGTGACTAAGGTTCAAAGAGGTCTGCATTCATTCCGGTTACTTCCTGTACCTCTGTATCCTTAAATGTAAACGTACGTTAAGTATTCCCCTTGCATTTAAATACAAGCCCATTTCTAAGGCAGTTTGTCGACACCCACTTTCTAAACTTCATTCCAAAAAACAACAAACTCACCTGACAAAGAGTGTAGTTGTAACAGTGCAGGCACTTGTACCTTGAACAAAGAAAACAAACAAACAAACAATTTGGTTTTAGTAAATTTCAAAACGTCTAATCTTTAATCTGATATCTCTAATCTTTATTAAAAAATTAGACACAACATACGCGTGGCTTTACAATCAATGAGGAACCAAGCAAATTACAGATTACAAATTAAGTTTAAAACATCAAGAAATATACCTAAAAAGGCATCTATCCACAAAAGCACGTTTAAACCGTTCAGTTTTCAATCTAGGGGACCAAATTACCTTACAGTACACAAAATTTAAAGGTAGCTGAACTTCCAAGTTTCTGTCCCCATTTTTTTCTCCTTCCCCCATCCTTACAAATCCTGCTTTGCTCTGCACCCAGTTCCCACCCCCTCTCTTATCCCCCCTCCCAAGTTCCCACTCCATTCTCTCATTCCTCAGTTCTCACTCCCTTCTCTCATCCCCAGTTCCCACCCCATCTCTTATCCCCCCCAATTCCCATCCCCTTCTTTCATCCCCCCAGTTCCTACCCCATTTCTCTTTCCCCCAGTTCTCACCCTCAACCCTTCTCTCATCCCCCCCATTTCCCAGCCACTTTTCTCCCAGTACCCACCTCCCAATTTCCTCTGGGTCTCTTCCCTTTCCTCCTCTTTCTTACCAGTTCCAGCTCCAGCCAATCCCCTACCCCTTTTTGCCTAATTCCCTTTGCCCAAACGCCCAACTTCCTTTCCTCCCAGTTCCCAACCCTTATCTTTGATTTCGCCTGGTCACCTTCCTCTTTCTAGCAGTCACCTTCATCTAATTATGCATATAAAGTTTCCACCCACTTTGCCTCATTTTTCCTATCCTTTCTCCCACTCCCTCAGTATATACTCAATCTCATCATACATGTATGACTTGTATAAGTTTGGGTTTTCATATTTTTAGCAGAATGCTACCATACACACTTGTATAAGTAAGTACTTTCAAATGATACATGTTGTCTCATTATGTGACTGGTGTAGTGGATACCGGTAGGCAATAGCCCATGGATGCAATATCTGTTCATTAAGGAAGGCTAAAATTCAAATTCTACGGTGGGCTTGAGGACCCCCTTCTTTTAAATTTCAATTTGTTAAATTAGTTTCCTTGTTGTTGCCACTTTTCAGAGGAAATCAAATGCACAAACCTTTTTTATGAATCTGAGTACCCTCCCCTAGGCTCGCCCACCATGTTCCACACATGTCCCACCCTTACCAGTCATGGGAATAAATATTCTTATCCCACTGTTCAAAGTATCATGGCTGTAAAATATGTTTAGTTACCTGAACCCAAATATTGGCCTTTTCTTGCATATCTGACACGCAACCTGATGTTCACCTAGAAATCAAACAAACATTATTAATCAATTTTGAAATCCACTAGAAAGTGAGATGCATGATGCAATTTAAGTGCCTACATGTAAATGGCCTGTAGGGTCTTCGCAATTTTGTTGTTTTCGAAGCATACTGATAACTGTCTGATATTTCTTCCCGTTCTGACCTTTTTCCCAGTGAAAATTTGGTTCAAAGTTCTTGCTTGAGCAATGTTGGCTAAGTGCTTGCGATTTGGTGTCTGATGATGCCACCTCAGGAAGGGACCATTGAAGCTACCTGTACATGTATTGTGGTTTTATGCAATCAGTCATAGACTACGCTGTAATTGTTGCGTGTTTGCTATCTGGCATGATATCTCAAACAGTCGATGTGTAAACATGAGTACAGAGAACTTGTGGTGGTTCCTTGTTGGGGAAAAATGCCGTGCCTGAAATGAAATTATGACCTGACTGGACCCAAGGTTGTTTTAGGCTTGATCATTCGGCCAATCTTGAAGGGTGTGGTTCAAGCACAAAACCAAATATTCACGACATGGTAAAAATGGATTTGAATATTAGGGAAATCTGGGGGGACCCCTACATGCATCTATGTTTCAGAAAGTTACAAAATGCAGAGAACCCTATAGACACTTCAACAAAATGCTATTATTGAATATTATACATGTCACATAACTTACATTTTGCAGCATTTGCCATTTTCTGCAAGGTTCCAAGCCAGACATAGCACAATGGAGCCTCACTACCCATGACACACTCCAGGAAATGAAGAAGTCCTGTTTCATTTTGTTTTAGTGGCTAAGAGAAAATGTAAAATGTTAGTTGCCCTTAAGGTGGTACTGGAGGCTAATTTTCGCATTTTTGTCACATATCTACATGAATCATATTTGTTGAAATACTTGTTCAATTTTTATCATATGTTCACATGTAAAACGTTTATGTATGTAGTTCCTGCAAAAAACATTTTCAATATATAAGAATGAAAGGAATTTGTGAAATTTGAGCTCTCAATGGGCGTGGTTGATATCTTCCCAATTCGTGTTTTCGAATGTAGCTTAAAGAGAATTCATTCCACTTATTTAAGCTTGGGCCATCTGACACATATCATTAAAATCTAAACTTTGGTAGGAGTACGTCACAGAAAAGTCAAATGGAAACGAATTACCACTAGAAATGTCATCAATGCACCCTTTCGAAATAGGCAATGAGGCTATCTGTCTCGCATTCGCAGCTATCTGACGTACTCGCACAAAAATTTTCCTTCACTAATGTAGTTTACGTCTGCCAAGTTTCTAGTCCAGGCTATAAATCAATGAAGAGATATTGCACTGATCCAACTCCCACCTTTCTATCAACATGTATTTTTTTCTCAAAATTGCGCTGGAATCGTCAAAAAATCATCTCGAAAGCTTTCGTCGGCTTGGATTCAATGGCAGCCATGTTTTTTTACGCCTGTAATAACAGTTTACAGCGGTAAATCATCAAAAACGGTCCTTTTTAGGCCCTTTCTTTCCTTTTTTGGGGTGCTATTTTTCCCGCGAAACCAATCAGGAGAAGCGATTATAAACAATGACACCTCTGGATAGCAACGGCACCCGCAACAGAACCCCAACAGTGTGACGGCGTTGAATCAAACAGGCAAACACGTGTGATCGAAGAAGCTAGTTTAGAGAGGAAATATACGTTTAAAAAAAGGGAAAAGTATAAGTGATGCCGCCAAGAAAGCGGTGACACACTATGAAGGAGAAGTCCGAAAAGGCTAACGAAGCTTGTGGTTCAGGATCACAGTCGAGGATAGAGCTAGATTTTGATAAGTTGAGGGAAGCTGGCTGGAGAATCACGCATTTCTCTCCTGTTTTCTCCTGGCTTCGAGATCGCCGTTAGACTGCGAGCAGTCTCTGTCTTCTCCTAATTTTTGGAGCGTGCATCTAGCGCACGATAGATCTAGCGAGCGGCAAAGCCGCATAATTTTACCGTCACTTTTCGTGCGTGATATGAGGGGGGAAAGTACGGCTGCTCGCAGTCATAGATCGCCGTTCGTTGGATTACACAAGGCGACCCGTATCCGTTCGGCGTTTCAGCAAACCTGAAAGAAAAATATTGGAATAGCGTGTGCTGTTGGGTAGTTGGCTAGGTGGTGAAAATAAGAAATAGCGTTTATTTGTAAAATTATCGCGCCAAGAAGCGAATTGCGATATTACTACAAACAATATTAATCATGTAATAGACTGCTGAGATGTTCAAATTACCGGTTTTGAGGAAATTTCCGGCGTCAAAAGCGTCCATGTTTCCATTTCCTAAATTGTCACCACTGAGTTGATCGCAAAAGATGATGTCTTTAGCGAAGACAATAATTTTATTTCATCCATCTAGAGATCCAGAACGGTCTCATCTTTCACGTAAAAGAGAGCACTATTGACAGATCTCTCAACATCATACTCTTTGGGGAATTGTACACGAAGACAACACAAGGATTTTCGCAGTAGGCAGTCCGTGTTTTTTTCCGCGAAAGACCCCATAGAAACCAAACTTCTCTCGCTTATTACTCGTGAACGCTTCAGTCTTGATCTCTGAAATTTGGCGTACATGTCCCATTTTAAGTAATCTCCCATATGTTTAAAAAAGGTCATGATCCGAAAGATCCGATTTAGCCTCCAGTACCACCTTAAAATGGCTCCCAAAATTAATTAAGGTTACCCGGTACCTTCAGAGGTGTCTTCAGAGGTGTCTCGCATCCAAGCGATGTAGCGCGTCCGGTTTAAACTGTAGATACCTGAACCCTTATATCAAATTAAAGCTTATAGAGCTGGCTATCCAACTAAACCAAGAATTTTGAAATAAAATGAATTGCCGAATTTTTAGCGCTGTTTTCTCGAATAAATTTTTTTTCACTTGGAGGAGCCACTTCAAAGAGCTAAAACTCAAAAGGAATTTGTTCGTTTCCCTTCAAATTTGGACAGTAGCTAGTTTAACATATAAACAACAAAAACGTGTCTGCGAAGTTTTTCTTTTGAAATATTTTTTCTCCGAGAGTGATTTTTGTACGATTACTCCACATTTTTTTCATCCTATTTCGAAAATGCTCTATAACTAATTTCACTGCAATTGAATATGCCAAAACGCAGACACGTTTTTTTAGCACTTTGGGTCCGGAAACTGAGGAGCAAATTAAATTAGCAAAAAACAAAATTCACTTTGACTTGTAGCTTTAAAAAGGTGATTCGGATGGGGGCAATTAGAGGTCGTGAAAAATTCGACAATTTATTTTATTTCACAATTCTTGGTATGGTTTGATAGTCAGCTCTATAACCTTTAATTTGATATAGGGGTTTAGGTATCTACAGTTCAAATAAACTGGACATGCTACATCCCTTAAACGCAAGACACCTCTGAAGGTCCCGGGTAACCTTAACCTGTTCACAAAAAAACTAGTTTGACCGGTAATTTGGCCACAGTAAAGAGATTCGAGTACTGATGTTTGTAGCATTAGCCCTTTAACAGAGCTTATCCAATTTATGACCACTTGAAAACTTGGTGTAACTTTATAATTCATACTAGCACAGTAACTCAAGAATGGTAACGACAAACTCAGTGTGCAAGGATGACTATTACAATGAAAGCAGTTGCTCAAAACTTCCCTATTTTCCTATCAGTATGTTATGTTTTACCAGGCTGCACAATGTGGTTCTTTAAAGGACATCCTAAGGCATGCCTAGCCCTTTAAATCTGTACAAGGTGGCCTACTGCAGATTACTTTCTTTCCAAACATGCTATGAATTATAAGAGTGGGCTACATTGTACATTCATGTCTTTTGAGGCTGTGGAAGAAGTTTTCAATTCAAATCATTAATAGCCAAATAAGCTGCTCACCCCTTCAGGTTTGAAGAATTTAGTTGCCATGTGTTCAGCAAAACCAAATGTTGGCGCCTCCCCAACTGCAGCAGGAAGCTGAAATAAAAAATTAAATAAAGTACAGTGTACAGTAGGTACAGTCGACTCCCGATAACTCGAACCCTCACTAACTCGAACCTCATGCTAATTCGAACCAATTTTCTTTTCCCTTCAAGTCATTTTCAATATAATTTTACCCTCGATAACTCGAACTCCCGATAACTCAACCCTTTTTCAATTACCCTTGAAGGTTCGAGTTATCGGGAGTCAACTGTAATTGAACGGTTCAGAGAGGTTTTGATTACAATAATTTACTGTTTGGTAAAAAATTGGTTACAAGGTACTTTGTGGTGAAAAATACAGTACTGGTCAAAATTAATGTACTGTAAGTTGACAATCTCAACTTGAAACCCAATCCTCAATGTTTCTGAGGATCATGAATCCAGTTTGAAGGCTCAAGTATTGAGTTTCGAATTTGAACTCACCAGTTCAAAAGAAATTTTTGAGAATCTTGAATAGGGATTTCAAAGAAATGTTATGTTAGCAGGAAAAAGAGAAAGGAAATCATCCCCAGCAAGATCGAAATGTTTTTCTGGCTCTCTCGCCTGCCACAAAATAATGTCGGAACTTGTCACCATATAATTATGCAAGGTGGAAAAACTGTTATCTGAGGAGCTGAAACATGAAAATAACATTTATTTAGCACATATATTACTCTGTACTTTTACAAAAAAGTGAATAATGCATCATGTCACGTGCATCACACGCCATGCACCATGATCCCAAAATGATGACCTTTTGACCACCAACTTTCATTACACATGTACATTTACTATCACATACATGTACACATATTTAATATCTTTCTGTATAAAGAGGGAGTTAGGTATGGTGCATCTGTGTAATTTAACACAAGGTAACTGAAAAGGCAGGAAAAAATTACAACCGACTGAATGAAGACACATAAATTACGTGATGTGGCCAAAACAACTAACCTGGAGCAACTCTCTAAGGTAAGCTTCAAACTTAGGAAAGTTCAACAGGCCACTGTCATCTTCTATCTGTGAATACTGGTCTGGAAAATGAGACAAAAAGCAAACTCACAATGACATCACAGTAAAAAAAACTCACTATGTACAGGTAAAATAATTCTATATTTCACATGTAGGTGGAAAGACTAAGAAATGGATTCTTGGAAGCAAAGCACTGCAAATTTGCAACAGCACCGTACACTGACTTGGCCTTCATTGCAATTTTTTCATTTCTTGTTAAATGTAAATATTTTCAACGTGCCCTCATGAAAAGTACATTGTACATTTGAGTAAGCTGTACATTCTTATGGCAAATGTTTTTGCGTTTACTGGATGAATTTCTTCCTTTAAGATTTCACAAACATTTAATATTAAAATTAAAACCTTTGAAAAGAATTTTTTTGACCATGTTGATCTTAACCATGGAACCAAGTTGAACTGAGTTAGTACAGACACCAAAGGGATATGGAGAAGTGTCCATATTAAGCTGGCTCTCAGAATAAACATCCCAGATAATATATTATATGTTTGTTAATAGTCACATGTGACTAAGAAGCATATTTATAAATTTATTATTAATTAAAACAACAGAGCAATGTTTTTACAGATCTTAACTGTTACCTAAATCCAAACAGAAGAAACCTTAGCTTACACTCATTCAAAAGTCTCTCACTAAAATTAAAGTTCTCACATTACTTCAAATGCAACTGACAACATGTATAGTATCATTAAAAATAGCCTTTGCTCTGCACTGACATTTTAGAGATGTAATCAGCGCCCATAATGCAAAGTTTACTTAAGTTTGTATGACAGCAGGTTACTGAAAAGTGTCCATTGTCCGGCTTATTAAGCCGATTAATGTACATGAAAGAGAACACTATGCACATGTCTTGAGCTTTACATCACACAAAGTTAACACAACCGTCCGTAACAAGTGGGTGTCCCTGTTAAGCAGGTGTCCATAAAGTGTTGTTCTACCGTAGTTCAGCAGATAGAAATAAAAGAAGGTATTCTTGACTACTTACATCTCAGTTTGTCCACAAGACGTCCAGCACACAGCGTTGAAAGAGCTGTCTTGACTGACAACACTCGGATCCTACCAATGGCATCACTACAATGAGACAGAAACAACAAAGGCTTGATACATTTCCACCCAGACAGCAAAAGAATGTAATTAAAAATGTTTTGCCACTGAACTTGAATGTACAATGACGGAAGGCCAGCTGGAGAAATGATCACCTTCCTTCCATCAATTGTTAGGTTCTGTGGGGCATTGATCATTGGTGGCCTGATGGTAAGTGCATTGCAACGAATGTGATACAGGGGTAGACAGATAATTTACATGAAGTTTCATTAATACTCATGCATGTACATGTACCTTCTCTATGGCATTGGTATTGAAGGTAACAAATTCTAAGATTGCACTCTGATCT
Organism: Pavona decussata; assembly: GCF_977016875.1. Taxonomy (NCBI): domain Eukaryota; kingdom Metazoa; phylum Cnidaria; class Anthozoa; order Scleractinia; family Agariciidae; genus Pavona; species Pavona decussata. Next base: position 181,964 of record NW_028145726.1, read on the forward strand.
AATTACACCAAAGGACTTTTCAAGGACTTTCAAGGTCTTGAATAAGAATTTCAAATTCCATCTCTTTCAAACTTTCTTAATATACAGGTGTAATTATTATAATTTTTGTCTTTTTAGACATTGATTTATCATGTTATAATAACGGAAGAATAATGACTGTACAGCCATGTAGATTTACATGTACAGTTGTATAAATACACTGTAATTAACAGTAGAACCAAACGTATTCCAAACTTACAGTCTACATAAAATATTTGCACTGCATTACCTGTCATAAGCATACAAAAGCCAGTTTGTCACCAGACTTATTGAACGCTCAACATCAATGTAGTGAGTTGTGGGCAACCTCTTGTTCAAGGCATAAAAGATGCTGGATATGATTGCTTCCAGTCGCGTCTCATGCAGCTCTGTATTGTGATCTAGTGTGTTGAGTCCATTTTCCCGAAAAGCTTCAATCATGTTAAAGACATCAACCAAGTGTACTGTGAATGGCAAATATGAAGTTCAAAAACTCATTAATGCATGTAGTTCATACAAGTACCTGTAAGCCCATTGACCTATCAAATGGTCAATAAAACATCACATGCAGCGGTTTTAAAACCCGATAAAACCTCCTCCTTATTAGTATGCAATGTTTAATGTTTTTCTCGTATGCTATTATTTCCAAAGTTCGCAAAAGCATCATTGTTATGAACTCTCTTGACACACAAAAAAACTTGCAGTACATATTTTATCGGGTCTAAAACCACTCAGCTGCGCCTCATGGTTTTAAATCCTGATAAAACACTACTGCTTGTGTTTTAAACATTACATAAAAGAAAAAGTTACAGTATTTACAAATTAAATCACATTTTTTTCTAAAATAACACTGTTACTTGCTTAATCAAGTGTACAGGGTTGTCTAGTCTGGTGTATATAAAAATATAAGGTGTCTTGTCTTTTTCCCCTCTCTTCTATCTGCTATCTCCTTTGCTCTTTTTAAGCATCTGCTTGGATAGTCAAGGATGAACTACATTATTTTGTAAGTGGGTCTACACTGAACTCGTGAAGACCTTCATTTGACCACACATTAATTTTTATAATGGGACAGACACGTGGCTTGTTTCAGTGGCACAGCTACATGTACATGTACATGTATACACTGAGTGCATACTCTATGCATCTTGGATGTTTTCACTATCCAACTCAATCAAATTTAATGTACAGTACTGTAGTTTACATGATGTACCAGAAAGGTTAGGGTAATGTTGCATGGTGGGACAATTTCAAACTATATAATACACATACATGTAGTCTTTTGCATATTCTAAGTTAACTCAAATTCAGATTAAGCAATACACTTTCCTTTCTATTCAACTGATTCATATTATTGAGATTTTACTACATACAAGAAGCTGTTTCAAGCTCATACTCGGGCCATATTTGACTGTGTGGTGAGTAAAGCTTACAATCTTTTAACAGTGATAACCTCCAGCATCGCCAATTCCCCCAAATAGATAGCCTGTGAGCAAGCTCTCTTGGGGGTGGATCCTCTTTCCCCCTTCCGCCCCCCACCCCCAAGAGAGCTTGCTCGCAGGCTACCAAATAGATAGATACAGAGATATAGTGAGGCAATAAGTAACCACCAGATAGAATTGCATTTCTTGCAGTCAGAATGAAATACAGGGGAAAACGACATTTGTCATACGAATGCTTTTTATAATCCCCGGGCTTTAATCCTTACATTTTAACCTTTCATTTAGAGACAAAAACCATTTGTACAGTCCTAATATGTATGTGACGCCGGGTCAATGATGGATCGTAATTCTCGGTATGATCTAGACCCGGGGAGGGTACTCCCTTATGAGTATGCCTGTGTCACTTTCTGGAATAATACATCATTCTCATTCATTCACCAGGCTTGAAATATAACATCACATTTATTTCATATACATGTACCACACGTTCGACATTCAAATCCTAGCAGTACGCAGGATGTTTGTCCCATGAACCTAGTTTAATGGCCTTAGCTTCCACGAGTCTCCTGTAGCTCAGTGGTAGAGCATCCGAACTAGTAATCGGAAGGTCTTAGGTTCGCCTCCTGATTGGAGCACTCGGATTTTTTTCCGAGTATGCCTGTGTCACTTTCTGGAATAATACATGTACATCATTCTCATTCATTCACCAGGCTTGAAATATAACATCACATTTATTTTATAGTGTATTCTTATTTCATTCTAGTCTTAAACAGGGTGTGATTTTGGGGTTAAATGTCTTAGAAAGGGCCTGAAAATTTTGAATTCTGTCTCAAACGGGATAGGGAAATCGGAGAATTGTGTCTTAAACAGGGTCAGGGTTTGAACACCGGGCTGCACCTCCCTACCCAAACATCTGTTGAGTACCCCCCCCCCCCCCCCGGATCTAGAGTAACGTTACGCATCACGCGTACGTTTATATCCTTGTACGTTTTTCAATGTTTTGCTCTTTATATTTTTAAATGAAATTCAGGGGAAAGCATTTGTTATTCACCTTTCATTTGAAGGCAGAAACCGTTTCTACATTGATTGTTTTTCTATAGTAAACGTGAGACATCTTTATCTAAATCTTGGCCCGCGAGGTCATAGACTGATTTAGTTGCCAAATTTTCGGTTAAACAAAACTAACCTTGAGGCACTCAGGTTAGCCTAAAAAACACTCCGGTTAGCCTAAAGAGCACTCCAGTTAGCCTAAATAGTATTTAGGTTAGCTTCAATAGCTCCCCAGTTAGCTTAACAGTTACATGTAGCAGTTTATGTTGGGGTTGTTCATGCCTTACACATCTGGCTCGCATATTGTAAACACTCCTCACGGCCCGAAAACAAAGAACGCGACCGAGAATTTAAAGAATTTGATAACACGACAGAAAACGTAACTCGTACCAGCCGAGTAATAAATAAGATTGCTTAACCATAATTATCACAGTGAGTTTTGAGCCTATTAGACAGCCGTACGCTGTATGTGGACATAATTATTCTATAAAACTGTGTGATCAAACCTAAATCCCTATTAATTTTTTTAAGGACCATGTTGTCGTGCAGTTTCTACTCCTAGCTCTGCAATTGTACCAGACATTGCATTGTACAGCTGTACTTACGATTTGTTTTGCTCTGGACAAAAAGCAGCTTTGCACCTGTCCTGTAGGCAGCAAATCTGATTTCATCAAAACCTTCCTCACCTGCAGCATCACAACAAAACAGACAACGGCAATTCAACATTATGATAACAACAAATAATACACACTCTGATCCAAATAGAGGTAAACATGCATGCTTAAACTAATTTGCAGTTATACAGTAAGTGAAGCTGTTTGAGATTCATCATTAAGTGTACATCTGCACTCACTCATCTCATGAAACAGGTCTTGAAGAAGTTGATCGGCTTCATCTTTGGGGATGGACTCATTTAAGATGCTGCAAAGAACCCAAAAAAATAATTATAAATACAATGTAGAACTAAACAGGGTTATCAAAAGGTTAGAAAGTAAACTGGTGTCTGTACAGCTGTAGGTGGGTATGCACGGAAAGAGGGTCTGGGGATCCCACTTTGGAGCCCCTTGTGGGGGATCTCACAAAAATATGGACAATATTGTGGCTGAAATCATTGCACAAAGCCAAAATGCTGGGCAGGTAGTTACTGTCATGTAACACTTGTAAGTTGTATCACAAGATGGCTCAAGAAGCACATGACTAGCGAGAAACACTCGCTTGCAGTCAATGACTTGTTTCACCCTACACTTCTTTCCTGCTCTCATTACTTTCTTGCATGCTACACAGTACAATGTACTGTACATGTATAATAGAACAAAGCATCATTAAGGCTTTTTTGTTTGGTAATGGCTGTTCTAGAACTCCCTGCCTGGACGTAGATAAATGTGAGACAAGAGACTTAATCCATAATGTCTCTCTTCACCCAGGTGTATAAATACATGTACACTGTAAGTACCAGCAACATACCATGTTCCAGATAAACAAGTCAAAAACCCAACAAAGCTGTCTTCTGAAGCTGACAATGAATTTAAGAAGATTACGAGAGAACTGGGGTGAGTTGCATAGGATTTAATGTTGGGCGTAACTGCTAACACCAAGCCGAGACCTTCAGCCCAGTCACATTCAGTATTTTAATGTCTGAGGATAGCATTTACGCCCGACGTTAAGTTTTATATGCAACTCATCCCTGGTCACACCTTTTAACCCCCTTAAAGTTCTTCATGGAGTCCCTGACTTTGAAAGTTATCTGGAAGATGTAGATGTAGACATACATGTACTGCTGGGGCTTAAACCCAGTCATGGACTAGTATCCATCCACCCATCCAGGCTTTCCAGGGCAGAGCAGCACTACTCCTAGTTACATGACTACTTTATGGTGCTCAATTGCATTGTAGGCCTCATGGTGGTACACTTATACGAGGCTAGCAGCTAAAAATCATAAAATAGTCTATAATAACTACAGAATGTTTGGAGCTACCATGTATTATAACAATCCTCAGGTAACAAAGTTACTTGATTAGGAATAGTGACAATATACATGATTGAATACTCACTTGCCAGCCAAGATGGGTGATGTTGTTCCTTCCATTATCTTCCTAAAATGAAACCAAAAAGGTTAGCAACTACTTCATTGTAGTTTACAGTTAACAAGGGAGTATGAAATAACCATCTCTGGCCAGCTACTTTACTTTTTAAGTCCAATAACTCTTTCCCAAAACACCCTAGCTACATGTACATTCAACTATTTCCATTCAGACACATACTGTACATGTGCAATGTACATCTACAGCAACTGGCTATAACAGAAGCACTGTTATTATGGACCTGTAGAATTTGAAATCCTAGCAAAAAGGAATTACTGAAAACAACTTTTGATGCTATGGACTCTCTGCATTGCTGATACCAAATCTTGGTACCAATGGCCGGTGTCTGTTACATTTTTGGTATATGCTGTTCCACAGCACTCCTTGACGGCACTTTGTACTTGTCTAGCAAATTATTTATTAGCCCTTCATCAGAGAAAACCAAGCAAACTAAATGAAGAAACTTCATTGAAAGAAGCACAACTGTGTTAAACTCACACACGCTTTGATTTCAGATCCAACTGGAAAGGAGGCTGAATATGTTTATCTTTCATTCTCAACTTTTCCAAACAAAACTATATCATACATACTATGATGTCTATCTGATGTCTCTGTGATAAAGGAAGGAACGTCTCAAATTTCTCTGATTTCAAGGGTATTAAACTGCAGCCAATATTGATAATTGGAAAGTGTGGATTAAACTTCATAGGAAACCAATATAACCTAAATTCACGTTAATTAAATAAGGCTCTGCCCCCTTTTTACTTGATATATGATTTTTACTCAGGTCTAAAACTCAGAAATGATTTTCATGTCTGAAAAAGTGAAAAAAACAAATAGCACCATGTGCAAAGGAAAATAATTTCATCTACAGATTTGACTACTGTAGAAAATTTGCACCTTTGTAAGTGATGTTAATCAGCTTAACAGCTTAGCTAAAAAATTTACAATATCATTCCTAAAGAAGCTCAGATCAGGGACAAGAATAGAAGCCATAAAACATGATTTAATTATTACTCTTGGTAAACATTCTTCAACCATAGTTTTGATTCTCTTCGCATAATTATCAATTGCAATCAATGGAGTGCAAACTTCATTTAATTTTAATTTAGTTTAATGGTCAATTTGTTGATTTACGATAATCTCGTTCCTTTTTCTAACGGCTATTGAAAACCAACCTGTGATTTCCGAATCAAACAGGGCCGAAAAGCATCGAAAAAATCGATCGAGCTGACCCATACATGAAGATATACCGAACATCAAGACATCCATCATCCATCACTATTCAAAACATCTCAAATCTGAGGCGTTGACTAAAACACACCACAAGGTTTTGCTTTCGTCTGCTGATGTTTTCTCTTCCATTCATAAATTGCAATGAAATAAGCAGCTTTCAAGGGGATCGAACAAAAGTATTCAACTTCTAGAACAACGCGAAGTCTTCTAAAACAGAAACAGCTGGACGAGATTTGAAAGAAGCAGGATCAATCTAATGAAAACATTCATTGTTTTAGTTCAAGCTTTATATGCTACCACTAGGAATACATCTGATATTAAACAGTCATTGAAATACCACGGGAAAATTCTTTGTATGTACTTGTGTTCAATGTAGAGGAACGTATAAGCTTGATTAAGCTTATATATGTATTCTGATCGTAAACTTTTTTAATTAAGCCTGTGCAAGTTGATTAAGTTTACTTCAAGTAGATGCTCTCTATTTCCGGTCTGGTGTTTCTTCATGTTTGGGACACATTTTCAGTTCAGATTTACACGAGGCTGATGGACTTTGCTTCACAGATAGCCAGTACACAATTAAATCATAACCAATAGCGATCAACCCTTGGGTGAGGCGATCACATCTCGTTCCAGGCCGAGGTGTAATCATCATAACAAATAAACTGATGTGTTTCAACCGACTTCACTTTAAAAGCAATTTTGACAAACTTTTCATTTTCATCCTGTATTTAAAATGGATGACCGTACTTGAAAGAAAACTTAAGGAATGTCTTTGACCAAACGGCTGAATTCTTCGAGCGTTTGGGTGGTACATATTTTCAGGCTCCAATGATGCGCTTCCAAAAGCCAAAGCAAGCTCAAAATTTTCTCAAAGCTTCCCCTAAAATCTCGCGATGACGGAATAGATTTGCAAAAGAATCAAAATGAAGCTAAAGCGTAAGTTCCATACCTTCGTTTGGACAAGAAAGCATAGAAATTCCTTCACTCTAATGCCCATGGAGGTTTGATCACTTCAGATAACTCCGCCATTTTAAGCCGCCTTCGCCATCATTCTTTTGTCACGTGACATGTTGTTACATACCGCGAATAAATTCTGCCAGCAACACCCACTGGGATCATCACGCAACACTTCCACTGGGATCATCACGCAACACTTCTCGGTGTCCGTGACGTGACGAGTCAAATAATTCGAGGCGAATCTTTGTTTACACTTTTTGCCTCATTAACATATGCTTATCACTATCTGATGACGCTAATAAAATGACAACTCTGAATATTGAAAGGGCATAACAGTTTCTGTTTACTCTGAAAATTTGAGCCCAATACATCGAATGGTTCTCTTCTAAAAACTCGAAATTTTACAGAGAATGTATGGCTTATTAACCTTTTTTGCCATCCAGCATTTTCGCAGTTTTTGATGGCTGATATTTCCTTGCTTGCAAAGAGTTGAAAATTGCACAAATTGCTCAACTTAATCAGCTCTTTCGACTTTTGCATTTAAATCATATATACGGCTACGGATTCTATGAGTTAAGTCGTATGCTAATGAGGAAAAATGTAAACAATTACGTCAGCAAAGATTCGCCTATTGGGTTGCAGGTGTAGTTGGGGCGTCTTAGATTAAATTATTGAAGGATAGAACAGTTGACAGGAAAAGTGCAAGTCTCTACGTATACATATCTGAGATCGGCTTAAATGCCAGCGCATCGGCAGGTCCTAATGATCTAACTCACAGGCGCCCCTTTAAAGACTCAAGCGGGTGCTTTCTCCCCAGAGGATGGGGGAGGACGGTATATCACTGAAATCGAGAAATCCTGGATATATTTGAAACTAGTTCCAAAACTGCTCGAAACTTGCGAAATCAAAACTGCACTGCGGAATCAAAACTGCAATTGAGTGCGACAATAGTTCCTTTTAGCTGTTCAAAAAGTGTTACTAGAAAATTGCGCAAACATCGCATGTATAAAGAGCTATAAACCAAACATAAAGGTACGGGCCGAGCAAAGGGGGCTAGGAGGCTGCAGTCCCTTACCGCTTGTCTTACCTTGTGGAATAATTAATCCTCGGAAAATTTAAACAAAGTAAGATCTAAGGTTAGAAGATTTTACTCAACGATGGCTGAATCATGCGCATCTGAACTGAGTATTGCAGGCCTATCAACCTCACGTTCAATCTCGTATCCATCTATCCAGAGTCCTCAGGCAATTAACCCAAGTCAAAGTACCTGCACCTCGCCAAGCAACCAACCGCTGGCCAAAGAGCCAAAGACCAAAAAGAACCCCACTTTTACAACACCCATTGTTATATACCAAGACTTTCATTTAACAAAACCAGCACTGTGATTGGTTGAATCTTGGTCACGTGCCCCTGATCAAATACAAATGTATCCCGACCGGGATACAATTCCGCAGTTGTTGCCCTCTCAGTTGTTTGTTTGTTTGTTTGTTTGTTTGTTTGTTTTGCTGTGATTGTCGAAGGGAATGTCTAAATATATCACAAAGCAATTAATGTATGGTCCCTCGGGAAACTAGTTAGTTTTGTTTTCCTTCGAGTCCTGATGTTTCCCTCGATTTCGTCTCAAGAAACATCAGGACTCGAAGGAAAACAGAACATGCTTACTGTTTCGCCCGGACCGGACTGTGATGGGCAAATTGAAATATAGGAACAGCCAACGGGCCTGGCCAAGCTTACTCGTGCATGAAACGCTCTGTCTTGCTAATCCACATGAAACGGGACATTTTCACTATGGCGTCATTTAACTACAACTGACAGGTTTCTTCATTTTTTTTTTTTAGTTTTTGTTTTTGTTTTTTGCTCTCCACTGGGATTCAGAACTAAAATGAATTTGTAGTTGTAACCAAATGACGCCATTATAAAATTGACGTTTAGCAGTCACCTAGCCCCAGCGCAACCTTCACTGTACACCAGAACCCATAATGAATCAGTTCAATCGAGTAAATTAACTAAAACTCCCCCCCCCCCCTCCCTCCCCATTGAAAAATTTTGCCCTTACGCTTTAAAGGAAATTACTGGTAAGCGAAGTCGCAAGGAAAAAGATGAAGAGGCAAAGGTCTGTGTAGTGAGCATTTTGCTTAAGTAGAGCGCAAAGTCTGGCGGGGACGCGCAAAAAGTCCATGGTGACTAAAAAGCATACGAAGCTTTCTCTTTCTCCAATCGACTTAGCTTCTCGCAATTTCCCCAACAGTTGCCATATGAAAAACTAAGGCGCCAGTTACGCAGGCTAAAGAAGCAGTATGACAAGCACGAGATCACAGTGTTTATGCATGAAGAAAAGACTGAAAGCCAGTTGGCCCTTCCACATCACGGTCCACCTCGCATTTCTGTAACATCGAGACAGGTGAAAAATTTGGGGGCCCGCTCCAGTCGAAGAGACCGTGATCAATTTTAAAATAACCGTAATATAATTCTGATCTCCGTCCTTTTTCAAGGCTATCTGATGAAGCATTCATTTTGCAAGGAGTTAGGAAAACATTTATTCATCTTAGGCTGCGCAGCTGACGGTTTCTTGGTGGCCCGCGGTAGAGCCGCAAACACGAGCGGCGAATCTTCTCGCGGTCTCACCGCTCTTAGCTTTTTCGTCTTCTCGCGGCTTTACCACCCGTTTTTCAGTACCACCGCGGGCGACCAAACCTCAACTAAACTGCCAGCTATCCAGGCTAGTCCATCTTGGCGTAATAACTGTTGAGAGAATAATAGTGCTTACCGTTTTTGTGATTCAGAATAGAGAATAACGTTGAAAAAAGATGTGAAAGTTCTGGTGCCGAACTTCAAGGGAAAATCTGTAGTGGGCAAGAGGCGCTAAGTCATTTCGCCTCACTCATAAAAAATCACAGATGATCGATAAAAGTAACATGAGATTTTGTATTGATCAAGAGATCCAATCGCATTATTCTGTTTCGCCCTGAGAATGGATGAAAAGCGACAGCTACGATGAATTATTACTTTTTGAAAAAAATTATAACAAGTTATCAATAATTTTTTGATCATAGTCTAGATCAATACAAGTTCTCATATTACGCCCTTGTTTATATACATGTTCTAAACCAAGTAAGTGAAAGAGTCTCATTCATAATTGAGCTCTCCTACATCGAGATGTATGTTAAGTAGACCTGGAAAGCAGTGAGCTTAGTTGGAGCCTACTTGAAGAAACAGTGATTAGGAGTCATTCTCTCTTGATTCAATTGAACACGAGAATTTTACGAATCACATCCCAGATCCACTAAGCAAAGGAATTTAGTCTTTGAACAGTCTCACTTCTTTATTGAGGACTAAGAGTAAAAAAGCGTTTGCTTAATAAGTCTTTTAAACTGAAGCAAAACTTTCGCAATTTACAAAAATACATTTTTAACAACATACAAAAGTACTTAGCAATAAATATACAGCAATTTTACAGAAGAATTAATGACGAAAACATCGCTCTTACTTCTCATTAATTAAAACAAACAATCGTTTGTACAACGATTAAAGACGTATATATCAAGGCTTAGTAGGCATTGCATAACTCACTGAAAGTATGTCTTATTTAGTATCTACATGTGCAGTCGACCCTCGTGGAGCAAACACCTCTCTTAACATTTTACTTCCAAATAGATCATTGAAGTTTGAATATTAACTGGTAAATAAAAAATCTCGCTTGTAAAATACCAGGAAATAAACGTCAACACATAAAAGTAATTCTCAACAATTTTCAGCTTGAGTCATTCCATTAAAAACCATATAAGCCAAGTTGTTACTCTAGACCGACGGCATTTTTAGTGTCCACTATTATTTTTGGCGTTCAAGTCTTTTCTTCTTGCTATGTAAGTCAAATCACAATATGTTAGACGTCTACAATTGTTAGCCAACCACCTTTAGTGGTTAATTAAATGGTCGCTCACAAGATGTTCGACTGCAAACGCGTACACTCAACGTGTTTAGTTCACCTCATAACCCATAATGAACAGCTAAATTACTATTTTTACTGTTTTATTGACCTTGCTAACATCAAAAGGTAATCAGCAACAGAACGATCCTTCTCCCTCAAATCTATCATGGTCAAGGAACAGTTTACTTTGAGGGCCTGGGAAAGGCAATCAGCACCGGTATCACCAATACTGTTGTCACTCAAATCCAAATCAGTCAGAGAGGAGTTTTACTGTGAAGGCCTAGGAAAGGGATTCAGCACCGGTATCACCAAAACTGTTGTCACTCAAATCCAAATCAGTCAGGGAGGAGTTTACCGTGAGGACCTAAGAAAGGAATTCAGCACCGGTATCACCAATACTGTTCCAACTCAAATCCAATATAGTCAGGGAGGAGTTTACCGTGAGGACCTATAAAAGGAATCCACCACCGGTATCACTAATACTGTTATCACTCAAATCCAAATCAGTCAGGGAGGAGTTTACTGTGAGGGCCTGGGAAAGGAATTCATGATCAGGTACACCAATACTGTTCAAATTCAAATGAAAATCAGTCAGGGAGGAGTTTACTTTGAGGATCATTAAAGGGAATTCAGCACCGGTATCACCAATACTGTTCCAACTCAAATCCAAATTAGTCAGGGAGGAGTTTACTGTGAGGGCCTGGGAAAGGAATTCAGCACCGGTATCACCAATACTGTTGTCACTCAAATCCAAATCAGTCAGGGAGGAGTTTACCGTGAGGGCCTGGGAAAGGGATTCAGCACCGGTATCACCAATACTGTTGTCACTCAAATCCAAATCAGTCAGGGAGGAGTTTACTGTGAGGGCCTGGGAAAGGAATTCAGCACCGATATCACCAATACTGTTCCAATTCAAATACAAACTAGTCAGGGAGGAGTTTACTGTGAGGGCCTGGGAAAGGAATTCAGCACCGGTATCACCAATACTGTTGCCACTCAAAACCAAATTAGTCAGGGAGGAGTTTACCGTGAGAACCTGAGAAAGAAATTCTGCACCGCTATAACCAATACTGTTGCCACTCAAAACCAAATTAGTCAGGGAAAAGTTTACTGTGAGGGCCTGGAAAAGGGATGCAGCAACGGTATCTCCAATACTGTTCCAACTCAAATCCAAATTAGTCAGGAAGGAGTTTACTGTAAGGGCCTGGGAAAAGGATGCAGCACCGGTATCAACAATACTGTTTTCACTCAAATCCAAATTAGTCAGGGAGGCGTTTACTGTGAGGGCCTGGGAAAGGGATGCAGCACCGGTATCACCAATACCGTTCCAACTCAAAACCAAATTAGTCAGGGAGGAGTTTACTGTGAGGGCCTGGGAAAGGGATGCAGCCCCGGTATCACCAATACTGTTTAAACTCAAATCCAGATTAGTCAGGGAGGAGTTTACTGTGAGGGCCTGGAAAAGAGGTTCAGCACCGGTATCACCAATACCGTTGTGACTCAAATCCAAATCGGTCAGGGAGGAGTTTGCTGAAAGGGCCTGGGAAAGAGATGCAGCACCGGTATCACCAATACTGTTTTCACGCAAATCCAAATTTGTCAGGGAGGAGTTTACTGTGAGGGCCCGGGAAAGGGATTCAGCAACGGTATCACCAATACTGTTTTCACTCAAATCCAAATTTGTCAGGGAGGAGTTTACTGTGAGGGCCCGGAAAAGGGATTCAGCACCGGTATCACCAATACTGTTTTCACTCAAATCCAAATTTGTCAGGGATGAGTTTACTGTGAGGGCCTGGGAAAGGGATTCAGCACCGGGATCACCAATACCGTTGTGACTCAAATCCAAATCGGTCAGGGAGGAGTTTGCCGAAAGGGCATGGGAAAGGGATTCAGCACCGGTATGACCAATAATGTTCATAGCCAAATCTAAATTTGTCAGGGAGGAGTTTATTATGAGGGCCCGGGAGAGGGATTCTGCACCGGTATGACCAATACTGTTTTCACTCAAACCCAAATTAGTCAGGAAGGAGTTAAAAGCGAGGGCCCGGGAAAGGGATTCAGCATCGGTATTACCAATTCCGTTTTTACTTAAATCCAAATGCGTTAGGGACGCGTTTGCTCCCACAACTTCAAAAAATAGCTCAGTAAGTTGGATACCATATTTTGTTGCTAAATGCTTGATGTTGAGGCCCCTACCTAATGTATCAACCAATCGGGACTTAAGGTTTTCCTGATAGTTTGCGCAATGTAATATAAAGTATAAGGCGAATCGAAGATATGAGATACCCTTACTTTCAGATTCATGACAAAATAAATTAACTAATGAAGCTACCCTACTTACAAAACGAACCGCTGTTTCTTCACATTGGGAGGCTGTAATTCCAGTCAAGAACAGAAACACTTCTTTCAGGACACGCAAATATCTTCCATCAGTCACTAAATAATTAATATCTTCGTCGCTAATCTCAAACGCGAGATAAAGGCCAGAAAAGAACTCCTGAAAGCTCTTGTGAAAAAATCCACAACGAAAGCAAGGTTTCCTCTTACTACCACCTGCCTGGATTGTTAGAAATCCAAACTTGATTAAAAGACTGAAAATGGCGTCTCCAGATTCGTTTTCTTCGAAATCCAATTCCCCTTTTCGAAGAGCTTGAAAGGCCATACGTCCCAGATATATCAGTTCTTTTTTGTAAACTGATATAAGATCTTCGTTGTAGCTTGACAATCCGTTCTTTCTTTCGTATCTTCTCAAAACAAAGAGGACAATTTCAATGTATAATTGAGTTCGATTCTTGGGAAGTTTGCCATCGAAATCTTCAAAAAGAATACAGAGTAAGGCTGTATTTAGAGGGTTTTTTGTAAGTTGCCTTAAGTCACTTGACACATCCCTATCAGCATCCCAGGAATCAGAAAAATAGCTATCGGAATCTTCTTCGTCTTCGAAATCATCTTCTAATAACGAAGGCCAAAGTTTCTTTAAAAGCTTGTCAGCCAAGTGTTTCTTGCCTATGTTCTTGAAGTACTTTAGTATGAAACTCTGTGCATCTCTTTTGGTAAACCCGACAATCTCCCACAGCGTGTCACAGTATCGCCTTACTTTTTTTCCAGCTTCATGACGAGATGTAAGAACAATGTGACAATTTACAAGCTCTTTACTTTGAAGAAGGTTTTTGATCATTTCTAGTTTACTGGCGTCCACTTCATCTACTCCGTCGAGCACTAACAGAACTTTAAGCTGATTTTCGCTGATAAATTGAAAGAAAGCCTCTTTATCTTCTTTGTTTACATCGTAAGGGAGAATTTGATCATCAATGGCTTCCTTAATGCTAGATGAATTGATATCACGGCATCTTAAAAGCAACAGCACATCTGTCTCGGGGAAAGACTCGTCCCATTCATCTTGTTTTGTTGCCCAGTCATAAGCCAGCTTTTGACAGTAGGTCGTCTTTCCCATGCCAGGATCGCCCTCGATCAGCACAGTCCGTGGTTTTTGGCAATCTTTGTGAGCTTTGAAGATAGCTGTCATGTTGGTGATTTCATGAGTCAATGTTCCTTGTGTCTGTTCTCTACCAACGATCTTTAGCCTTGTGAAAATGTTGTTAAGATGGAAGCTAAAGTCTTCACACCAAGGAACTGGCAAAAGCCTTTCCTCACAGGTTATGTTACGCTGACGAATACTCTTTATAATGTAAGTTGCATATGACGCATCTAAGGAAATAAAACATTCAAGAATTGCGTTTTAATACCCCCAAGGTTATGTCATGTTTATTTCATGTATTGTCATTTTTTGGTCACCAACAACCCCTATGCTTCCTATAACGACTATAATAGCGAGTGTTCGCAACCCTGCTTGTCGTTGTACTCAAAGATTATTTTTAAAGTCAAACTCGGTAGAAATGTGACCACTTGAAGGTATAGGTTTTGGCAAGGCATTAGGGGAATGTATTGCGATCCATATCAATCGCAGCTGATTAGACACAGTCAGTTGCCCCTTTCTTTACCTCTCTTGCATCGATTTGTAATATTTCGAAGTAAAAAAGTTGTTAAAAATTACACCGTAAGTATCTCCTTTGGGTTCACTACTATCGCACTAGTAATTATTTTAAAACTACCTTGGCCACTCTTATCTGCAGGAATACTTTCAACCAACACCAAAACAACTTAATAGCGCAGAAGGAGATTAGCCTGAACATGAATAGATAATCTGAATCCTAGGGTTACAAAAATCTCTCTTCTCGTATGTTTTTATAACGCAAATTTTAACTCAATCGTACACCAGGAGCCGCTTGATATAAAGAAAAGGGGATAAACATGTTTGACTGACTTTTTAGTCGTATTACATCCTTTGATGATCCTCAATAATAACTGAGTTCGCGACATAGCATTAGCAAGTTCCATAAAAAAGTCTACAACTACAACTTCAAGTAAGACAAAAGGTGTGTCAAATCATACCTTCATAGTGTGGCCACGTACGAAAAACACAAGAATCACTCAGAATGTGTGCTACAACAGAAGCTGCCATCACACTAGCAAAAGGACTCCAATTCTCTGTTGTTGACTTGGTACCGTCTGCATAATCAGCTATTCCTTTGACAACGAGCCACTCAATCTGATCATCAAATGCTGCTGTAAAAACACCTGCAATACCGAGAGTTTTTTTTACAATGCCGTTAAGTGAAAAACTTCATGAAGGAATAGATCAGCTACTTCAATAAATTCCATATGCCGATTTGCACGGCCTTGGCGACATGGAAAACGAGGTGAGAGAAAGCGGATATAACGCAGGCATAATTACAAGTACTTGCAGCAACATCACTGATCTAATAAACAGGTTGAACAGCCTGTACTAGTTTGGTCACAACGACAGAAAGAGACAACGCTCCTCTCGGGACTTTCCTTGACTTGTTAAATTTTATCAATATACTAATGGTAACTACAGGATTAAAATGAAAACGATAAAGGAAGCCACTTCGGTCATTTAGAGAAACTTGAAGATCTTTTGACTTAAAAATTCAGGATAAAGGAAACAAGATGCCCCTCTAATGGCATTACACGGAATGCTTAATGTAGCCCCAATTATTCCCCATTGTATGTTTCGCAGATATTTAAAACCTGTCCTCCCTTGGTAATTGAAATAATTGTCTGAATGGTTTTATTCAGATATATTGCGTGATACTTATCGTTGTGTTACTAGGAATCATATCAGAAATAACTATGCAATAACGTCATGACCCCGCTGAACTGGTCTGGCCTCCTCTAGCTCTAATCCTTCGCGTTGATTATTCGATCTGTTTTTTAAAGCGGAGTTTCTTTGCGGTGAACTCACCCAATTTCCACCGTTTCAACTGTCGAGTACTACCTAGAAGTTTTTATTTCGATTAACTGCTTGAAAAAGGTTTGTTTTCTCTCTGAAAACGGCAGATCAGAGTCTTAAATTGAACAAAAACAACTTTTCGAAATAACGACTTGCTTTGACGTCACACAGGTAGAGATAGGTGGGTCCCCTCCCTCGTGATATACGCGCCGATAATAGATTTTGATTGGGCTGTTTTTGTTCAAGACAACCAGAACAATAAATCCCTTCTGGGAGAGGGTAGAATTTAACCAAGGTTTAATGAATAAATCAAATAATGATTTGACGTCACACAGGAAGGGATGAGTGGGTCCCCTCTCTCGTGATATGTGCCGAATAATAGATTTTGATTGGCCTGCTTTTGTTGAAGACAATCAGAACAATACATCCCCACTAGGGGAGGACATATTTTAATGCATAAATTAATTTGTCAATTTGTGACTACGACGAAGGAAAAAAAAAAAGGATACCCGACCGAAACATAGACACGGCCTGCCCTGCGGGCATTCCGTGTAAAAAGCAAAGGGCCGGGTTTACGTGGAGAAGAGAAGAGCAGTGAAGCACTTTGTAATAGTAAAAGTAATATTTGTAAGTAATATCAAGGGTGTAACAATTGTCCCCGGAAGATATAATATGGGATTTCTTAAAACCACGGACAGCTTCTCGGGATTAAACACATCGGTTTTCAAATAGATCAAACACGAGGAAAAGTTTTTCATCCGATTTCCAAAGACCGAGAAGTGGGCTGAGAAAACGAGGCGCAGCTGGGTTTTCTTAACCAACTTCGAGGTGTTTGGAAATGGGATGAAACATTCTTCCGAGTGTGTTATAAAGCCTCTTAAACCATTAATAAATCTTGGAGAAAATCAAGGCAAAAGTTCACCAAAATTTATGATAATTAAGATGACTTTTTGAAATTTCCTTCACGGTAGTTAATTTTCTCTTTTTCTTTTCTCTTCATGAATTATTAATGATTTTAACATCTACCGCTCGACTCACTTTATCTACCTCATGCTAGGAATGATGGCATCGAGGCTAAGAACTCACCTTCTCCTTCCCTTTCAAAAGCAATTGCTTGAGGATTGGAATCAGCAAGCTCCTTACGACGCGATTCAGCACTGACCAGTTCCGGGCCACTCAAAAGTTCGCCATCGCAATGAACATTGGGTTCGTGAGCTTGAGGATTGTTCAGAGGTGCCTTGTAACCATCAGCTGAATGCTTGATAACGTTAAGAAACCGTCTACTCACATAGCTTCGCATGCCAGTTGACAGTTCTTTTAATTTTGCAGAAACAACAACGTCGCCAAGCTTGGCTTTCTCGGGGTTGAGACTACTGCAGGTTCCCACTGAAATGACAGCCTTTGGTCGAAGCACAGGTACAGCATTCTTGACAGTAATCAAAGCACCACCAGGACCGCTGGAGCCCTCATTCGATCGTATTAAGGCCACTTTCACTTTGTTACTGGCCCCTGCGTTCTCAAAGTACACGAAGCCAATGTTGTCATACCAACATCTAAAGGGATTGACCAACTGCTTGTAACAAGCCAAGAACTCACAATCTTTAACCGTCAGCAAGAGAAAATCAACTGGTAGAGGAACCTCATCGGGTGTCTTTGTTGTTGTTGTAACATCTTGCATGGGTGGCAGGCATACATTCAGCTGTGGCGGATCACCTTGAGCGCAATTCCCCTTTGTACTGCTAGCAGTGTTACTTGCGGCGTTTGACATCTTTGTCTAAGAATTGATTCTAAAGACACAAAGATTACAAGAATACAGATCAATTCCCTTTCAAACGCATGAACTTGCACATACGATGACGAATTTATGTTTTAAGAGCGTCAAGGTCATTTCAATCATGAAAACTAGTAGTGCTAATTTTTTTAAAAAAAGCATGAGATCGAAGCGTGCATGATCAATGACCATTTTTAACTAAACTTCTAACTATGTTATATTGTATGCTTGACATCATCTTCACAACAAACCATTACATAGCAAAACGTGACTGTCTTGTATTACATGAAATAGTGAGCTGATGTGTATGTAATAGGGATACATGTAAGAGACCAGGGGTAATCATGTATACACGAACGAATTGTAGTAGTAATTAGAGACAATCGGATTGTGTCTACTTTATATACTAAGAGGACCTACACCACGTTTGCGAAGAGGACAGAGGATTTGAGAGATGTCTTCTTCGAACGAAAACGGCGCTAATGTTGCTCCCAACCAACCACGTTAGGACCGAGGTGGACAAAATGGCTGTCATCGTTTCAACTGTTCGCTGGCGGCAGAAGCTTGACAATTAACGAAAAAACGAACGCCAACAACAATAAAAAAAGGCAACGAGCAGTGCGAATTCATTTAGCGGGACCAGATATTCAGGAGATCTTCTCTACATTAGCAGCAGAAACAGGGGAGGTGACCGTACTTTACGCAGCCTCCGTAACAACCATGAATGGATATTTCGTACCGAGAGTTTACTCCGCTTTTACTCGCCAAACATGTCACCAACAAAAAAGGCGAGACTGTTGTACAGTTTGTGAATCGATAAACGAAAGAAGCGAGAGATTGCAATTTTGACTTCAAAGCTGCAAACCAGATTAGGGATGCCGTTCTGTATAAGTGAACGTCAAATTTTGTGAGGCGTAAACTACTCGAGGAAAGCCATGAACTAACATTAGCCCGTACGCTAGAGATAGCTGAACAATGCGGAAAAGTAGAACATCAAATGACCGAAGTTGGCGCGAACGGGCAAGGCTAAGTAAGTGCAAACAGCGCTTTGGAATACCGATAAAATCCAAAGTAAGCCGAATAAAACCAAAGGAAGTGTTTGCTATAGATGTGGTCATTTCACTAGGGAACCAAAGTGCCCTGCTCGAGGACAGAATTGCGAAAGTGTAAAGGAAAGGATAACTGGGTAAACATGCGTAAAACCAAACAAAAGAAAGCAGCGGTTAATCAAGTGCAAGAAGAACAAACCAGTGAACACCAAGTCAGGGTTACAAGTGGGTTAGAATCAAACATGCTTACTGTGTCTGTCAGTGTGGGTACGGTATACGTAATCCTGGAAATGTTGGTCGACTCTGGAGCTACAAACAACATTATTGGCGAAGAAACATGGGATAACTTAAAGGCCAAGAAGATAAAATGCAAATCTGAAGCTGCTACAGTTGACAGGAAGCTGTACAGGTACGGTTTACCTGTGAGGTAACGGTGGGCCAAGGGAGATCTGGAGCAGAATTCTTAGTGATCAAAGGAAAGGAAGTGTCACTTCTTGGCAAAGCCACTGCTATGAAATTGGATGTATTGAAGACAGTTGTCAACATTGCCACAGCTGCTGAAATCAAGCAAACTCTCCAATAGCAGTTCTTAGAAGTATTCAGCGATGTAGGAAAACTGAAAACCAGACAAGTAACACTACACATTTATCCTAAGGTGAAGCCAGTAGCTCAACCTCCCAGGCGTGTTCCCTTTAACTTACAAGACAAGGTGGAAGCATGCGTTCAATAATTAATAGACTATGACATTATAGAAGACGTTAATGGGCCCACAGCACGGGTGAATATGATTATAATTTTTCACAAAGCAAATGGAGAAATACGCGTTTGGTCGAAATGAGGCGCACCAATGAAGCCGTTGTACGTGGTCGACATTCCATATCGGCAGCTGATGAGTTAATAAGCAGCATGAATGCCTCAAACGTCTTCAGCAAGTTGGATCTTAACAGGGGATAACACCAGCTGGAGCTTACACCAGAATTAAGTCAAATCACGTTTGTGATACATAAGAGCTTACACCGATACACGCGACTACCATTTGGTGTGAGTTCTGCAAGTGATCAGTACCAGCATGAAATCTCAACAGCATTGGCCGGAAACGAGGTTCTTGACAACATTTCTGATGGCATGCGCGTATGGATATGGAGCATCCGTATGATTTCCGGATCGTGTACACTCCAGGAAACACAACATTTCAGACCCGTTGTCTCTCGCCTGCTTAGACACAAGAATTAAATGTACAACCATAGGCATGGGGCAGAAGAGTATGTGCGGTTCATAGCCATCAGTGCCACACCGAAAGCACTTCCTACAAGGTAGAAGAGGCATCGCAGTGATGGACGCAGAACTGAGAAATTGGAGGGAGGCAAACAAAACCGGTCGATTTGAGAAATGTAAGGCTTATGCACCTGAGGCGGGTTAACTGTGTGTAATTGGGCAGTGAATCCTGAGAGGAACCTGCATTGTACTGCCAAACAAACGCAGGCGACAGGCAGTTGCCCTAGTTTACGAAGAATTGTAGAGACTAAAAAAAAACCTGAGAAGGGATGGTGTGGAGGTCCTCTACGGAAAAGGCAGCAGAGACGTTCGGCAAGTCGTGCTATTAATGTCAGCTGATAGCACGTCCAGATCCCCAGAGCCATTGAGATGCACAATACCAACAGAAAGGTCCTTGGAAAGATTTGGTGGGGAAGGTATTAGGATCACTTCTATATTTACACTCGACAGTCATTACTATGAGTACGCGATACTGAATCGACAACCTCGACTAAAAGTAATCGACAGCTTAGAAGAGGTTTTCAGCTGCCATGGACCTCCCGTAAACATCAAATCAGACATTGGTCTACAGTTCCACTCCTAAGAGTTCCACGACTATTGTATCGATAACGGAATTTCACATCTCAAGGTGACACCAAGGTGGCCCCTGAACAAATGGAGAAGTTAGAGAGAGAACGCTTCTTTGATTAAAAGAATTCGTATTGCTCAAGCAGAAGGGCCAGGTTGGAGAAAGGAAATCCGGAAATACGTAGCCAAGTACAGAGGAATTGATCATGCCACAACTGGCAAAAGCCCAGCAAAAATGTTGTTCAATCGTGAAGTGAGAGGGAAACTACTGGAAGTATATTCTAATCATCACCAAGACCTGGAAGTAGGTGACAGAGATGCAGAGCTTAAAGCAAAGACCAGTCTTTATGTAGATGAGCCCAGAAATGCACAACCGTCCGAGACCGAGATTCAAGTTGGAGATCAAGTACTCATGAGACAGGATATAACCAATAAGTTATCCACACAGTTTCAACCAACACCGCATCTGAAAAAGGGCCGGGCAACTACTATGAGTGGGGAGGTGACAGTCATAATCCAGTGACAAACCACATTATGCTGACGAAATCAGGACGCGAACATCCTCAGAGACAGAGGAAGCCGGTTGCCAGTGAAATATAATGACTTTATTTTAAAATTAAATAGTGACTGATAGCAACGAATCTGCATAAACGATTAAGTTATGGACTCTGTTGATTACTAAAAGACAGTGTGGATATGATCTATTGTTAAGTACATCGACAATGCTGGTAGTTGTATAGTGATTGTTATCTTTCGGTTACTTTAAGTTTTGTAATTTCTAGAATTGTTTGTTGCATATTTTCTTTCTTTAAGAACAGGCAAGATGTCATGCATTGCATGAAGAAGTGAGCGAGGAACTTATATGTAGCAACATGGAAGCGGCCAGAGGGAATAAAGGACACGCGATCGAACTCTGACTAGTAATGTGCCAACGTTTGTCTCTTATTTATGTATGTACTAAGCTAAGATGACGCTCACAGCAGGGATTTTTTGGTTGCTTGTAAATGATTTCTGTACATACCTCAGCAAGTTCTTGAAACTGTATCAGGTCAAAGTTTGTTCATTACACTGCAACTGCACTTCTCCATGAAATTAATCGTTCTGTGCTAAATGGGAAAAAACAAAAACTGTTCAGAAAGGAGGACAACGTAGTGAACGTAGCTATCCTAACTAACGTTTGTCTGAGTTTGTGGCGCCTGCCACCCTGTTTAATAACACTCATTGCAATTCGCTAGTGGTAACTTTATCTGATAATTTTTGGGCAAGCCAGGGATGAGACCATGTTTTTCAGTTTCAGAGAATGTCAGTTAGCTCTTCAAATCAGGTTTTCCTTCATTTGGCATAAAAAGAAAAAATACAACAACAACAAAAAACGCATTTTAATGGCATATATAGCGTACTAGAAACTAAACAACGAAATGCTCTAACATTGAACGTTCTGAGACAAATACATGTGATTTACATGTCATTCCACTCTAACCTATTATCAGACGAAAGAGGCTCAGCCACCCTTCCCCCTAACCAAATTTGCTATACCCAGAACACATTTTCGTTTGGAGTCCCCAATGTTTTTCACAACTTTGCTTTGAGGGAAAGGGTTGAAAGGCATCAAAGAGTCTCGCTCTTTTTGTCTAGGGTTGTTGTTTCATGGCATAACTCCTATAAGTTTCCTATAGCTCATTAATCAAGCATCTGAACTAATTATCAGAATGTCATATTTTATTTTTAACTCCTGTTGTCAGACAACTGAGATTTCTTTTCTCCAAGTATGCCTGTGCCAGTTACTTATATGAAATAAATAATTATTTCTCTAATTCAGTCTTGTTTTTCTTAAAGTGAAATTAAAGACATTACTTAAGACAGTATTTTTACATATACATAACATTAAGCACCAACCTTACGTACTTACTTGCAATGATGTTTAGTCCAACACAATCCAGAATCTGCTGCGCGCTGAAGTTACTGAGGTGTTTTCCAGCCCTTCAATATAAAAAAGAAAAATGAAAGCGTCAAAAACGAACGATAAACATGGGCACGATTTGAATTATTGAGGCAGCATTAATTTGATAAGAAACTGAACAACGAAGTGATGTAATGCTTCAAATCTAATTTTTCGTAACTCCGCCACTGGTCATTTATCGTTAGTACCAATTAATATTTTGCCCACCAAAAGTTAGCACAGCCGTGACCTCTTTCCCTCCCTCTTATCATTTCAATATAGGAATTCCTTTGAAATATTGGACAGATCGTCAGAGTTAAAAAACATCTTGTTTTTTTCTTTCTTTCTTTCTTTTTTTTTTTTTCATGAGAACCACAGGTTGAAACGTTTAAGGCGCGCTCACAGCGTACCAATAGTCATTTTTGCTAAGCACCAGTTTGAACAAAGCTCCCAACTTGTGCACGGAAATTTCGTCACAATAATTGATGAAGTGATTTGATTGGTTTAATAGTGTGTAATTCATATTCCAAATATGGCACATATCAGGTTGAATGCTCACATGCTTTTGGCAAAAGCCGGTGGTAAAGATATGGGAGGCAGGGCCGTAGCCAGAAAAAAATAAGGACTGAGGCAATATCCATGGTTGAATTCCCCGCCTAGAAATTTAGGGTCTTTATGACGATTATGTTTAAACAAAACACTGGGAGCAAACCTTACTTGACAAAAATTCCGCTAAGAGCCCTTAAGGCCATCTAGATCTAGGGATCGAGGTGACTTTTCTTGGGTGGGGGAGGGGGCTATTTAAATGCTACTTTAGGGGCTCTGTGTTCTTGTATGCGGCTGTTTAATCTGTTTGTTGGCAGTCTCGCAGGCTCATAAAACCTGGTCTTGGCCGTTCTCATTTGAGGAGTTTCGTTTCTAAATGGCAACGAAGTTAGCTGTTAAATGCCAGCGCCATTCATCTCTGCCCACTAGCATCCCACCACTGTAGAGGCTCGAGCGGGTCCACAGGGATTTCGCTGTGGACATAGGCTAATAGGCCTTATCACGGTTTTCGACGCCATTTTGACGAGTTAGAGGCAAACAGGCTTGAAATAACAGTGTTTGTATGGAAATCAGATGTCAAATTACTTTCATAAAACATCGCTTCTGAAAAATTCATGAATTGGAAACTTTTAGCAGTAGGAAAAGGATTTTAGGAAAAAAAATTGGAGGGATGTAGCTGTGCCAGAAAGCGTCCAGTCGTGTTTTGAACTTTCCATACATTTGTCTGTAAAGCGAAACAGCCGTGAACTGCTACTAAAAATAGTTCGCGGGAAAAAATACAGGGAAATGTATGGAAAGTTCAAAACACAACTGGGCGCCTTCTGGCACAGCTACATCCCTCTAATTTTGTTCTCAAAATCCTTTTTCTAATGCCAAAAGTTTCCAATTCATGAATTGCTTAGAAGCGATGTTTTATGAAAATTATTTGACATCGGATTTCCATACAAATACTGTTATTTCAAGTTGTTTGCCTACTCGTCAAAATGGCGTCGAAAACCGTGATAAGGCCTATGCAAGGCCATTCAGCCTGTTAGAGCCCATCGATGAACGGCACCTGGTCTTCAACCTGCAGAGAGCGCTTAAGCTGGGCTCGCACGAAAAGCTTGTACTTAAGCTTAGTGGCGCTGCCGCCCGTCCGGTTTTAGCCTCTACAACTTCTTTCCGACCATCTCCGGTGTCTTCTCCACTGACACCACCATCTCTACTAGATGGAATGAAAGACAAAGTTGCTTCGCTGAATACTTGTACTGCCAAAACAAGGTTAAATTTTGGTTCCATTATTGAGAAGAACTGAAAGCATGTTATGAGAGCAACTACTTTCTGCTTTCTTTGAAAAAAGCTGTTGATAGAACGCTGCATTTTGAAAGATTTTTCTCACTAAGATCAAAGAAGACAGAACACTCGAGAAGTGGCGGAAAAACACATGAAAACAAGGCAGTTTTCTTTGTGAAGCCGCTGCCTGGTTAGCATAGCATGAATTTTTGCTTAATTTTTCTCATCCGTAATTCAGGGCACTGCCTGATTAGCGTTATCATTCAACATAATATCATGTTGCATTAACATTTTTTTTTTACTTAATTAACTGTTTGTGAATTTGTCAACAATGACTGAGGCAAGTGCCTCGGTTTGCCTCATACTGGCTACGGCCCTGGGAGGTACACGTTTCGAACCTCGTGTCTTTTTGCTTTTATACCAAACTACTAACTGATATCTCAGTTTCATACCTGCGTACTGGTAACTCTTTTTCAGTTTGTTCCAGCACAATGCAGACTGACGGCCTGAGTAAAGCTTTTCATATCTGTAAAATAAGCGAAAAGAAAACGAAAATATATCAGGTTCTTCTTTTAACGAAGCCTAATGTGATCTCCCCATTGTGACTCACATGTCACACTCCTTTTGCTTTACTTAAGTCACGCAAGCAAAAGAAATGCCGGGGGTCACGCGAATTACGCAAGCAAATTAAACAGTGCAGTCTAAGTTACAAGAGAAAGAGCGTTATTACATGAAACCATTCCTACTTTAGAGTAGAAAAAGCGTTGTATAACTGTTTACCACTGAAGAGATTAATGCAAACGTTGTTCCTCCTTTTGTGGACTTTGCTTCAGAAAGCAAATTTAGAAACACAACTTAAAACAGTCCAAACATCCGTGGAAAATTTTCACTTTAACTTATTCATGAATGTGTAGATTAAATACTGACAGTAAACTGATAGTCTCTAAATGGAAAAATGAACAAAATAAAAAGCGACTTTGGACGATTTTCAGCTCTCGTGATCATGAAGCGGTGATATAAATCAGTTCTATCATAAATGCATTAGCACATATTCAATATTTTAGTTTAAAGTAAGCGCAGCTTAAATGGATTAAACGTGGATATACTTACTCGTGTTCGTCGCTCTTCGTTTCGCATTTGACTTGGTTACTAGAATGTGCACATTTTGTATCCTTTGTTTCCTCGCAGGATGAAGAATCCTACGAAACAGAGAAGAAGAAAACAAATTGTTTAATAATTACCGTAGCTATTACAGGGTCATTTTTATGCCATGTCCTTTCATGTCTGCTTCAATTCCACTAAAAAAATGAATAAAAGTACCCCAGAGTTACCTAGAGAACCTCTAGACCTCACAGCTGAAACATATTGACTTTGCTTGCATAATTACTCGGGCCGTAAGGCGGACCGAGTTAAGGTTTCGGTAGCATTATCAAATTCTTTTTTCTCTTTGGGGTCGCGATGGGCCGAGAAATAAGACTTCGGGCCACGAGTTATTGTTCTCGGTCTCGTTTTTTGTACCCGGCTGGTACGAGTTACGTTTTCTGTCCTGTTATCAAATTCTTTAAATTCTCGGTCGCGTTCTTTGTTTCGGGCCGTGAGGAATGTTTAAAATATCCGAGCCAGACAAGCGAGGCATGAAAGTCATGAACAAAACATGCGAGGCATGCGAGGCATGAACAACCCCAACATAAACTGCTAACCGTTAAGCTAACCGGGGAGCTATTTAAGCTAACTTAAGTGCTATTTAGGCTAACTGGAGTGCTCTTTAGGCTAACCGGAGTGTTCTTTAGGCTCACTTGAGTGCCTCAAGGTTAGTTTTGTTTATCCGAAAATGTGGCAACTAAATCAGTCTATGACCTCGCGGGCCAAGCTGTGCAAGATAGATAAAGAAGTCTCACCGGTTTACTGTAGAAAAACAATCCATGTAGAAACTGTTTCTGTCTTCAAATGAAAGGTGAATAACAAATGCTTTCCCCTGAATTTCAGCGAATCATTGAAAAACGTACAAGGATATAAACGTATGCGTGATGCGTAACGTTACTCTAGATCAGGGGGGGGGGGGGGGGGGTACTTAACAGATGCTTGGGTAGGGAGGTGCGACCCAGGCGTTCAAACCCTGACCCTGTTTAAGACATTAAGACACAATTCTCTGATTTCCCTATCCCGTTTAAGACAGAATTCAAAATTTTTAGGCCCTTCCTTGGGCCCTTTCTATGACATTTAACCCAAAATCACACTCTGTTTAAGACTAGAATGAAATAAGAATACACTAGTTTCTTACTGTATTTTAATGCATTGGCAATCACAATCTGTTTAAGCCATTAGGTCATGTAGGGATACCCTGTTTTGACAGAAAGTGATGAAATAGATACCCCGTTCAAGACAAAACACCCTGAAAACCATACCCTATTGGGCCGCACGTCCCCGTTAAGGTCACATAAGGGAGTACCCCCCCCCCCCCCCCCGGGTCTAGATCATACCGAAAATTACGATCCGTCATTGACCCGGCGTCACATACATATTAGGACCTTACAAATGGTTTCTGTCTCTAAACGAAAGGTGAAGACGTAAGGATTAAAGCCCGGGGATTATAAAAAGCATTCGCATGACAAATGTTGTTTTCCCCTGTATTTCATTCTGACTGCAAGAAATGCAATTCTATCTGGTTGGTTACTTATTGCCTCACTATATCTCTGTATCTATCTATTTGGTAGCCTGCGAACAAGCTCTCTTGGGGATGGGGGGCGGGAGGGGGAAAGTGGATCCACCCCCAAGAGAGCTTGCTCGCAGGCTATCTATTTGGGGGAATTGGCGATGCTGGAGGTTATCACTGTTAAAAGATTGTAGGCTTTACGCACCACACAGTCAAATATGGCCCGAGTATAAGCTGGAAACAGCTTCTTGTTTTAAGGAAAGATCAGCGGCGTTTTATTAATAAGAATGTCATAATCAGCTTTTCCTTTTACAATGAAAGCCTTTAGGCTTATCCTTCTTCTATTATTTGACATGTGTAATGGAAGAACTTCACCATCAAGTTCTCTCAACCAACACATGCAAGGATCTTTGATTTCCGTTTCATTCATTTGGCACTTTGCCGACAA
Source organism: Pavona decussata (assembly GCF_977016875.1). Taxonomy (NCBI): domain Eukaryota; kingdom Metazoa; phylum Cnidaria; class Anthozoa; order Scleractinia; family Agariciidae; genus Pavona; species Pavona decussata. Next base: position 209,507 of record NW_028145726.1, read on the forward strand.
GCAGAGAAGTTATCATATGGTGATATGGTGATACAACATAATTACGTACATGTAATGGTTCTTGACAACTAGCCCCGATTCTGTTGGAGCAACGTCTTTTCAGACCTTAAAAATGGGAAAAGAAATGTAAGTGATTAGCGCGGAAACAAACGCGTAAGTAAAACGAGTTACACAATGATTATCATCACACTTGCAGTAAACAGTAAATTTGGGTAAGAAATTCTATGCAATCATTATTCATCCAATAAACACCAAGGTTGGCAAAAAAAAAAAAAAAACACTGTTAGCTGTCTTTTGTTGGGATCAGTTTGACCAAAACATTAGCCTTCAAGGCTTTGATTTCTCTTTAACTTTATACCAAATCACTGGTTATATTTCAGGGGCACCCAACGGATCGTTTCGGTAAATTATCTGTTCGGAAGGCCCTTAATCCCCTACAATTTTTTAAAAATAATTTTCGCCTCGAACTTTCGTGATATGGGAAATTTAAGGCCTGGTGTTTTCGGATTGATAAAAATGTCGTTTCGGGTACCGAAAAAAGGTCAGCTAAGATTTTCGGAAAGGAAATAAGACCTAAGTTTTTGGGGAAATGGACAAAAATGCCCTAGTAGTTTCGAAAAGACTCAAGTTCCCCTAGAATGACTGAACAGATAAAAAAATTATAGCGCAGCTTTAAATGAATCTACAGAGCTTTAAAGGCACTCCAGATAGCCTAAAATAGCGTTTCAAACACTATTGGATAAAAACCTGTGAATTTCCTGTGAAGAACCTGTGAATTAACCTGTGGCAAGAGAGTACCCTATGAAAAAACCTGTGAATTTTGCACAGCCTAAATTTTGAGCAAAATTTCAAAATTTAGGACCCTGTGAAAAAACCTGTGATTTAAATAAGCCTGTGAAAAACCCTGTGAAAAACCCTGTGAACAAATTTTGAGGGAATTCTATCAAAAACACCTCTGAAAAACCATATGAAAAAACCTGTGAACAAAATAAGGAGGAAATTTATAACAAAGATCATATCTGCAAAAACCCTCTGAAAAACCTGTGAATAATAAAGGAAATATTAAAAACCTGCAAAGAGGTTGACTATATATAGCAATAGAATTATTTCAGTAGAGTTATGACTTAGAGTTAGAGTTATAGACTGCCAAAATCCTGAATTCAAGATTTTGGATGGTCAAATTCCTGAATTCAATATTTTGGATGGACGGCCAAAATCCTGAATTCAAGATTTTAGCAGTCCAAAATCATCCTGAATTCAAGATTTTGGATGGATGGCCAAAATCCTGAATTCAATATATTTTTGGATGGACGGCCAAAATCCTGAATTCAAGATATTTTTGGATGGACAGGCAAAATCCTCCTGAATTCAATATTTTGGATGGACGGCCAAAATCCTGAATTCCAGATTTTAGCAGTCCAAAATCCTCCTGAATTGATTATTTTGGATGGACGGCCAAAATCCTGAATTCATGATATTTCTGGATGGACGGCCAAAATCCTGAATTCAAGATTTTAGCAGTCCAAAATCCTCCTGAATTCATTATTTTGGATGGACGGCCAAAATCCTGAACTCAAGATGTTAGCAGTCCAAAATCCTCCTGAATTTAAGATTTTGGATGGACGGCCAAAATCCTGAATCCAAGATTTTGGATGGAGGGCCAAAATCCTGAATTCCAGATTTTAGCAGTCCAAAATCCTCCTGAATTCATTATTTTGGATGGACGGCCAAAATCCTGAATTCAAGATATTTTTGGATGGACGGCCAAAATCCTGAATTAAAGATTTTAGCAGTCCAAAATCCTCCTGAATTCAATATTTTGGATGGACGGCCAAAATCCTGAATTCAACATTTTGGATGGACGGCCAAAATCCTGAATTCAAGATTTTAGCAGTCCAAAATCTTGAATTCAGGATTAATTATCAGCATATTTTTATATGTTTCTTCTGACACTGGCAACACAATGCAGGATATTGAGCTAGATATCCAACAGTTTTTTAGTCCTCTGTCATTTGTTCTGCTGATTATGTGTAGCTACAGGCTAGAATACTAATGTCAAGTATGGTTATATAAAAATTTCAGCGAGATCTCGCCGAGTTGACCGAGATCTCGGCGAGATTTCAGTAATTCTCGGCGTGACTTTTAAAGGGCAAACCTTTCAGCGAGATCTCGCCGAGATCTCGGCGAGATTTCAGTAATTCACGGCAAGATTTTTAGAGGGCGAAAAACTTCAGCGACATCTCCCCGAGATTGCAGTTGCGTCTTCCATCTCGGCGAGATTCGCGGCGAGATTTTTAGGGGCACTGAGACAGGCGAGATCTCGCCGAGACAAATGCGATCTCGACGAGAAAACCAAAATCTTGCCGAGACAACCACGATCTCTACAAGACACCCAATCTTGTCCCCAGAGCCCGCGCGCGTTTTAGGCCAGCGGTGCTTCCTTGGTGCTGACCAAAAGGAACGCAGCCTCTAGGAACGAGATTGCACTTCGCCAGATTCGAAACGAAGACATGTGAACTCTTCAGTGGTAAAGATTAAGTTATGAGGTTGAATGAGTTAAAACTTCAGCTTAACCCTAGCCCCGTTGAAAATAATGTTTGCTTTCATTTTTTTCATGCTATAACTGGAAATTGATGAGCTTCAATTATTAAATTGATTTAAATTGTTGGCCGAGATCGCGCTTCGGCAGATTAATATTAAGTGCGCGTCTTAAGATAAAAGTGAGAAGAACGCTGCTCATACCGGACGCTCGTTAACATACTTGTTTACTATCATAAAATAAATTCATTGACCTGATGATCTTATCGTTTTATTGTCTAAATCTTTAACTCACCTTTTTAGGCAATAAGGCCGTTATGAACAGTCATGTCGTAATGCCTGCTGCGAACGATTTTTCGGTACAGGAAGCACAATTTTTGAAAACGCGTTCTTTCCCTTTTCATTACACTGTTTTCAGTTGTCGACATTTTTTGATTGTGCTCTTTTCCCTCACAATCTGTCTCTCAATCCTCGTAAACAACTTGCCATCTCCGCGACTTGCCGGCCACTTGACAAATGGCGCGAAAGTCCCCAACAACAACGTGAATTGGGCGATGTGATTGGTTAATTCAATCACGCCACCCGGCGATGCTCGCGTAAGCTAAAAAAAACAGTTTGACTGAAATTTGAGGTTTGCGAGGCCACAAAAATTAATCCTGCTTTTAAACCGCAGAAAATATGAAAAGTTAAGCTTCATGACAAGTTAACCATTCGTTTATGGCTGGAAATCATGATAAAAGAACCTGTGGTCAACCGGAGAATAGCACACAAGGGATATGATGAGCACTGGTCAACTAAAATGATGCTGATTAAGTTAACAAACTACGGTACCCGAACTAACTGAACTAAACTGAACTGCACACTGTGAACTCAGTCACCGCACATTTTTTACGGAATACGGAATGTCCTGGATAATTAAGGTGCTGGAGAAGGAGGACTTAAAATTTGCTAAAGGGATGTTCAAGCTTGTTAAGCTATAAGCGTGTTAAGAATCAACTCAGTGGAGGTGACCATCAAGTTTGTGCGAGAATTGAGATTTTAATGGCTTTCTTCCACAGCCTTGTGTCTCTTGATTGAGAAAGAGGTTAGTTTCTTATATTATTTATCCGTATTTCATCTTACTTAATAGCTTAAAGAAACACTGAGAGTAAAAGAGTTTGTTTAGAAATCGATAGAAGCTTTCACAAAGCGTAATTAGCTACACGAACGATTTCATCTTTTTAACTCGAAACCTCGAAGGTAAAATTTTTGAAATAAATTGTTGGTGATTCACAACTTCTACATTCGTTTTCAATTTGAAGCAGTTAGTTTACATCATAAGCTTACCGCTTAGTTTCGCTCTTTTGTCCAGATTTCCCAGCCGTAATGATTCAAATGATACGGTAGAAAGTAAGTGGCTGTTTACTTACCGAAGTTATATATTCACTTTTTCGTGGAAAATGCTTAGGGGCGTCTGGAGAACGTAGTTCGATTATGATCATGAGTATCCTTCCAATGTTATTCCGCTGATTAAGAATTTCAAACCAAAAAGGTTTACTTTCATGTCTGACGATCAAATTTTCAGTACACCGCTTCGGATGCTCGCTCGCCGAGATCCCGCCAGGGATTCCTCGCCGCATTTTTTTGGCCGTCGAAATTCTTATCTCACTGAGATCTCGCCACTAATCTCTCCGCATTTTTGGCGGCCGAGATTTGGCGAGATCTCGCGGCGTTTTTGGTCGCCGAGATCTATCTCGTCGAGATGAAAATCTCGGCGACCAAAAACGCGCCGAGATTAGTAGCGAGATCGCGGCGAGATAAAAATTTCGGCGGCCAAAAACGCGCCGAGATCTCGGAAAAAATATATACTTCTTGGGAAATTTGGTGGGCATGTCTGTTGTAAGGAAGTTAGGGGTATGTTATGTTTAACACACGAGCAGTAGTACTGTATTGGGAATTAAAAACCATGAGGCGCAGCCGAGTAGTTTTAGATCTGACAAAACACTTCAAATTTTTTGAGCGGCTTCTATTAAAAACATCCCTGGAAAAGCGTGTGTCAAGAGAATTTATAACAGTGATGCTTTGGCAAAATAATTATGTTGGAAATTATCATATGAGAAAACAATAATAATAAGTTTTAAGTTGTAAGCATGAATTTTAAACTTTATTCATGAACCACACAAAAGAACAAAAGACATGAATCACGCAACAGTGATGTCGGTTGACGCTCTTGTCTGGTATTAAATGATAGAAAGTAGGCAAATAATAATAATAATAAGAGGGAGGTTTTATCAGGTTTCAAAACCACTGCACGTGATGTTTTGTCCACCATTTGATAGGTCAATGGGCTTATGAATTATTAATGAGTTTTGAAAGAATGTTAAAATGCAAGATCCTCATTTAAAGACCATGCAAGACTGAACTTTTTTTTTTTCAAATCCAAGCCCAAGACGTCGCATTTAAAAAATCTCAGCACAAGACTCCATCATGTAGAAATCCAGGCTCAATAGTTGTTCTTCACTTTTCGTTACAGCACGACGCTCTGTGGCTCGTACTTAACTTTCTTGATAAATCGAGCCAGTTGTTTTGGTATTACACCTGTAGAGTTATTATTTCATAGACAAATATCAAGACAAGGACATAGAAGGCTGGTATAAGACATGTTCGTTTTGGCAAAAATTATATATAAATGTTTTAATGGACTAAGCATCTTTTGGCCATCGCGATAAATGGAAGAATGAATGATTCAAAAAGTATACAGTCAGTCTCTGGCTCAAGAAAGTCTTTTGAGCTTATATAAGAAAGCAATCCTTGTTGTTGCATCAGGAATTGATATTAGACGGTCATTTACAGTAATATTCAGTCAGTGTTTTTAGAGGCACTGGAAGATATTAAAGTGTCTGTGTTGAAACATATAACACTGTCAAAAGTGACCAGACTGTATGCACATTCTAAGTTTTAAGTTGTAAGCATGAATTTTAAACTTTATTCATGAACCACACAAAAGAACAAAAGACATGATTCACGCAACAGTGATGTCGGTTGACGCTCTTGTCTGGTATTAAATGATAGAAAGTAGGCAAATTTGTAATCAAATCATCTTTATTTAACAGCCTTTATGTATTTCAGTTTACTTTCTTGTATTCAACCCCTGCCAATTTCAGTATTTCAGTAGGTTTAACATTTTGAGATTGAATATTAATTGACTGATGCATTTAACATCTAACCAGCTTTTCAAGTAATATATATATATTTTTTATAGTTATACACATGTGAACTGAGAACTTCAATCAAAATAAAGTCTTCTATATGTTGTGCAGCTTAAGTGTTTGTACTTTGAATAGTTCTCAACATCCACATCATTCGATAAGATAGATTAATTAATAGGCTAAAAAAAACTAAAAAACTGCTAAAAAAGTAATTGGAATTCCCAATAGCAATTGGTGGAACTTTATATAAACAAAAATATCATTAAAACTTTGATGATGATTTTGATGAACTTTGAAAGCTGAGTACACTGAGGTAATTTTGCTGGGGCATCATAATGATGATCTCACGCCGAACTGCTAATATTCTGGTTATTATATAGTCAAGTTAAATTGCCACAAAGCGTGGATGTAATTTAAATTACACTTGTTCAAGACAAGGAAATATTGACTGGTGGATCTTGAAATGAATTGAAACCAAAAGCTGGACTGGATTGCACCAATTACAAGAAGTAAGTAAGGTTTCAATATTTTTTTATATGTTTTACATATTGTGTGTGTTTGGATATCATTCAGTATCTTTCTGAACATGGCTTTTTTGATGTAGTCTTCTGGCATGGAAACGTTTCATACAGCTTTCTAGCTTTAATTTATCAGTGATATACAATTTATTAAATCAGTAATCTCTCTAAATTAAAGAGGAACAAATCATTTTGAATGGTATACGTAGTGGATAACATAAACATTTAACATTCTGAAAAGAGAAAAATTTTGGTATTACTTATTTTTATATCACACAGGTTTTGACCCCATGAAAAAAGTGCCTAGTGTATGTACATGTGTTTGGGAGTATGTACCGTTCTCAGATGCTGTACTGCATGCATGCATGTACTGGAAAATACCCATGCAACCATGCAGTGCAGCCAGTCAGTATATATGTTAACCCTGTAAAAAAGCTTTGAAATTTCACATGCTTTTTCTATGGTTTTGAACCTGTAAACAGCTCCCAGGCATTAATTCCCATTTCACAGGGTTTTTCACATGTTGAGACCCTGTGAAAAATGCCCTGTTCACAGGTTTTGAGATTTTCTACCCTGTGAAAAAAGCTGTGAAAAAGCCTTACAATTAAGCCACATTTCAAAGGTTTTTTCACAGGGTTTTTCACAGGTTGAAATTCACAGGTTTCTTCACAGGTTTTTTCACAGGTTCAGACCCTGTGAAAAGTGCCCTGTTCACAGGTTCTGAATTTTTCTCAACCTGTGAAAAACCTGTGAAAAATCATGTGAAAATTCTTGTTTCACATGTTTTTTCAGAGGTAAATTCACATGTTTCTCACAGGAAATTCACAGGTTTTTATCCAATAGTGAAAGGATCTGAGAGAAAACTCCCATTGGGTGCCCCTGATATTTGCGGACAGATTCACTTGAGTTCATGCTTACCAAAATGTACTAGCTTCTACTAGCTGTTCAGTTTTTTTCGAAGAAAATCCAGAACCTTGCAGACTCAAAGTTTTTCTTGAGACTTCACCTACAAACAGAAAAAGAAAATGAAAGTTAGCGAGGAAGTACAATCAAGATCTTGTCGGCTTGTCACTCTGAAGCGCCCTTTCATACAGATGTCACGCAAGCAAAGAAAATAGATCACGCGATCAATTTAGCCCAAAATAGCAAGTGACCAAGTTAGCAAAGAAGTGCCACTCGATCAATCTCCCAACAAAGCTAGAAAACAATGTGCTTTATATAAAAAGGTCAATTGGAACTTTTCCATGAAAGGAGATGAGATTAGGATGAAGCAAAGAGCACAAATTGTCTGTCACATGCAAGAAAAAAAGTGAAACCATTTGCTGTTAGATCACATTGTTTCACAGCGAAATATAACCAGAAACTGTACAAACGAGAGAAGTTTCGCAAAAACACAACGTAAAATGCCACTGAACAAAGTTCACAAATTGTCAGATGTCATTCGCGACAAAGCAAAGCCAGTGGCCGTCTAGAATTCGCTGATGAATGACAATTTTTGTAACGAAAATAAACAAAAAAGGTTTCGCAATAGCTCTCAATAGCAGAAGAAAGGGAGAAAGTCTGTGAAATCTGCTGTTGAATTACAATGTTTCATCGTGAAAAGAACAAGCACTTGATTGTTTGTCAACAGCAAAGCAACTACATTGATTCTATGAAGAATGAATAAGTGGAAATTTTTGGCAAGTAGACTGATAGTCTTTTCGAATGACTAATCAAATTTCACAAGTTCACAATTTAGATTTGGGAAGTCATCACATTAGGACTTTATTCCGTGCAACTTTGTGAAGGATGAATAAATGGAAAGAAAACTTCTTCTTTTTTTCAAATAAATTGCAAGAGCAGGAAGACTGAAGTAAACTGCTAGTTATGGCCAACTCTTTCACTCGTACTTCGCTAACAAGATTTGTCAGGATTTTAGAGACACTCGCATTTTAGAGAGTTACGAACAAGGAAAACTGTTGCAATCGAAACAGCTGTGAAAGGACCCACTACAGGTCTATTGAGTGCCACATAAATGATTAAGGCACCAGTGATAAAAATAACTGCCTATAGGACAGTCTTTTTGTATGATTGCCAATCAAAATAAAAGGCACAAACCTGCACTGCTGAGAAACAGATTCAGACACGGAGAGACTGTGAATTGGTGTACGCTTGCAAGACGGGAAGTGCGAACTGAAACAAAGGGACACAGATATTAAATTCAGATGAGGTGTGGTATAGAAACGGTGGTGGATCGGTTTGTTGGAGAAAAGGGTTGACGGTGGGAGGGAGACAGAATAGGAATGAGTACAAAACCCAGGCAAAGATTCACTTGAATACATGCTTACCAAAGCGAGACTAATTTTTAATACTCCTGTTCGGTCTTTTTCTCGAAGAAAATCCAGAACCAGGTGCCGCCTCAAAGTTTTTACCGAAACTTCAGCTATAAACAGGAAACGAAAATGAAAGTGCATAAGATAGGAAGTACTAACATAATCTTGTCGTCACGTCAGTTACTTTACACTGAAACTTCCTTTCATAACAGATGCCACGCCAGCAAAGAAAATAGATCACGCGACAAATGTAGCCCAAAATAGTAAGTTAGGGGGAAAAATGCCAGCTAGAAACAATGTTCTTTTCATGGAAAGGTCCACTGGATTTTTTCCATAAAAGGAAATGAGATAGGGATGAAACAAAGTCCCCAAATTGTCAGAAAAGTGACACCAGACCCAGATGGATAACACTGTTTCTGAGCGAAATATAACACGGGGATTTTAAGCGACAATGGTTTCGGAAGAACTTAACGACAGGAACTCTGTGGAACTCTCTGAAATTTGCGAATGAATTACATTGTTTTACTAGCATAACCAATATTTATACACGCATGCAGTAACTGCAAGTTGAATGAGGAATTCTTCACAAAAGCGACGAAGTGATCTGATATATAAACAAAACACCATTCCCCGTTGATAAAAATGCGTCTAACTTTAAAGAAGTTCGTGGAATTTGCTGATAAATCACATTGTTTCCAGGAACGCAATTCTAACTGCAAAAGAGTTAGACAAACAGAACACGTCAAACTTTTCCTATGAGCTTATTCAGGCACAATTAATTAATCTTAAAGAACCATTAATCTTAAAGAACCATGTAAATACAAGTTACGCTCCGACTGTGATGGACTGCTACTTAACACTGTGAAATTCAAGACCTTAACAACGTTAGGAGATCGATCTTTTGCTGTGGCTGCTCCTAATCTATGGAATTTACTGCCCTATGCGATCAGGAGTAGCCCGTCTGTAGCATCTTTTAAACAGACACTCAAGACATTTTTATTTCAGAAAGCTTTTTTATAATTATATATAGTTTCTAGTTTTACGTTTTTAAGCGCTGATGAAAATAGTCTTATTGATATCGGCGCTATATAAGTTTTATTATTATTATTATTATTATAATTTGGAGGAACTAGAAAGATACAGCCTCGATTAGCGAATTTCCTGTAAAAGATATATCTCCAAATATGACGGAGGTACTTACCCAAATTGCTCGTTCAAAGATGGCTTCACATCATGGTTACATCACCCTTCAAGTTATTTATCTTCAGTATCTCACAAGACGGTGAAAAATTCTAAAACATTAAAAATTAAAGGTTTGCTATCAACGTTTTATGTCCAACCCTTTAAAGCTCATTTCGGACAAAACACGCAATCTTGATCGAATGTAGTCTGCTCTTATTAACTTGAATTCAGTGCATTAACCTCTTAGCAAAACGAATCGTTATTTAAGTCAGTTTAGTGCGGAGTGGTCTATTTATGGGAAATACCTAACATGAACATTGCAAGCAACCTCTTCTTGCTGAGGGATTAATTTGACCAAAGTATTGGCCTATAAGTCTTGTCGGCGAAACAGGCTGACTTTGTTTGCGGTAAAGATTAACATGAATGCATGCTTACCAAAACATATTCCTGAGCTTGAAAGAGCTGTTCAACTTTTGCGAGGAAAATACAGAACGGTTGAAACCTCAAAGTTTGTCTTGAAAGTTTACCTAGCGATAGAAAAAGAAAATGAAACCCTGATTGAGCGAGAAAATCCCAACACATTGATCTTGTGGTCTCTTCGATCTTGTCACGCGATCAAAGGAACCAGATGACGCGATTAATTTAGCCTGAAATAAAATGTTAGGAAAGAAATGCCATTCAACAAAGGAATCATTACATTCATAGTTGAGCTAGGAAGCAGTGGGCTTTACAAATTCTTTCCACGCGAAAATGCTAACTGAAACTTTTTCAGAAGAGAGATAAGCTCACAATTGTCAGGGACGCGACGCGCAATAAACTGTGAAACCGTAAGACTCTGGAATCTGCTGATCAATCACATTGCTCCGCAGGGAAATTTAAAAGAAAAAGCATTAGAGAGATAGAAAGTTTGTGCAATTTGCCGATGCATTTAGTTTCTCAAGCTCTTGATACTGTTTACTAGTCCAGCCACGAAGTGCTATGTAATCAATTCATATTCCTTGCGACTCTATGACGAATTTATGATCGAAAATAGTTATCTACAAAGGAATAGCATAGCGATAAGGCATTATGGGCGATGTAAATATCTCGAAGTTAGCGCTATAGAAAGATTTTTTGAGCCACCCGCGCATTAGAGAGGTATAAACAAGCAATTTCGTGGCAGCTGTGAAACGAACAAAGCACACAGATGTAATCACATCAGCTATGAAAGGGCCACTTTGTCCTGGATGCTAGCTATCAAGATTGCTTAGGCTTATGTGTTATAGTACGTTGAAGATACTAGCTAGTCTTTTGCGGATCAAACTAAAAGGCACAAACCTGCATCCAGAGACAGATTCCAGCAAGGAGACACTGACGCACTGATTATGTGTACGCTATCATGCGAGAGCCTTTAGGTGTGGCATAGCAACGGGCGTAGATAACCGTCAATCATCTGAAGTACTTTATCGGAGCAGTTGGGTGCGGTGAGGCGGGGGGGGGGGGGTTGGAGAGACTCAGGAAGTGTATATTATCGGGGTTGTCTGGGTGGTGATTGTCTAACATGCCTCTGCAATAACACTGTTTTCCGAAAGAGGAGGTCTCCTTTGGTGATCAACTAAATTCATTTGCGGGACAGACCCAATTTCTTACCTCAAACAATAACAACTGGACCCGTATGCTTGTGCAAACCAATGTTGCGTACAACAACCTACCAGTTTGCTTCCCCCTAGATCTTGACCCACGTATGTGCGTAATAATTCACTTTGTCGATCACATGCTTGCCGCGTGCTGGACATATCACAGAGTGAGGTCCAACAAGCAACTGACTCTCCTGTTACAATGTTGTTTGACCTCTTGAGTTGACAACGGTGTCAATGGTGTACTAACAAAATATTCTTTACTCATCGCTGACAACGTCATTCGTGTCTATCTCCAGCATCAAATTGCAATTTCCGGGCAACACTCCAAAATGTAAGAAGGAGAAACTTCTATCGTCGTGCTGCCTAAGGATGGTACCTACTAATACCGACGTCATGATTTTTGCGCGGTTTATGACTATGCGGGAAAAGCGGATCTTAGCAAGGGCAATTGGAATCCAAAAAGAAAATTAGGGGTAACCACGCATTTTTTTAGAGATAATCAAGCAACGGTTATTCAAAAAGCCGAAAAATGCAAACAAATGTGTGGCGTTTTTTCCAAATTGAAGCTTTATTATCTCTGAAAAATGCATCATTACCCCCAGTTTTCTTTTTGGATACCAAAAGCAATTGCTGAGCTCGCAACGTATTGATTGGTCTATCTGAAGAGGATTTATTAGTTGATTTGCAGAACTGCTGTCAGAGTGCTCAATAGAAAAACTAGAGCATAAATAGATTAACACAGTCTGGTCAACTGAAGATTTGACTTGGCATATTTATTACTATATAGTTTCGTACCGCACAACCTGTACGGCACTTATCATATAAATAGCCAAATGAAGAGGATTTAGATAGATAACGGATCAATCGTGCTTTCATTCAGTGTTGTAAACGGCGTCGTGAAAATGATTTTGAATTAGCCGCGTAACCTTAGCAACAAACACTGCAATAATGGCATAAAAATACACGGTCACACTCAAAACTTCCGTGCACCGTTGTAACACCATTGTCAGATGGCCAGTGAGACCTAAACCACAAGCTTTGTTTGACTCGAAAGCCACGAAGCGCTCCCTCGCAGACGCTCTTTTGGCTTGTCACGCAATCTTTCCTTCCGAACGAACGGGAGGAACGATTGCGTGACGAGCCAAAAGAGTGTCTGCAAAGGGAGGCTAAAAGCCACGACATTTGGTCACGCGATGACGTGAATAATAATCACGCAAATTACAAGATGACTTGTAATAAAGGTACTTGGTTGCAAGTTCGCATTATTTTACGAAGCAGTGCCTTTAATATAAACTTCTCAGTGTTCGAATAATATGTCTCTGAAATCATTTCCATGAGAGGTCAACTGAAATAGTGCCATGATTACCACAAGCGAAAAAAAGTGCATGGATTGGAAATGGGAACAGAAACTCCTTTAAGTGTATGATATAGCATCTTAAACCATGAATAATTTTTGGAAATATACAAAGAAAAAGTTGAGCCAATTTTATGATAACTAAGGTCGCATTTCCACACCTTTTTCACGGTAGCGATTTCCTCTGTTTTAAATTCATGAATTATTACTTTAATACATTTGATAATACATAATACATTTCAAATTTTCACAGTCCTAACATTTTCACAGTCCTAACTCTTGCCTCTGAAGTTCATAGCTACAACACCAAATTTGTATCAAACCTCAATTTTCATCGACCGAGGATAATGAATAATTACGGAGCTGCCACTTTTGCATTTGCAGGGTCTAAAATTTGGGAAAAAATTCCCTCTAAATTAAAAAAGCCCTCATATAATAGCTTCTACAGGAAGTACAAATTGTACGTTTTAAATACCCGGTGAATATTGGGTATTTAAAAGGTACTGCCCTCACTATTAATTATCATTTCTATTGTTTTTTTATGTAAAAAAAATGTAGTATGTTCCTATTATTGTACTTTTATTATTCTTTAGTTTACTTTTTTGCTCTATTTAGTTGCACGTTATACGCCAGTTAGTTGCACGTGGCAGTGACCAACTCGAAAGCCTAAGCTCCTTTGGCTACTGCGCACATTATACTTTTCACATTTCTGCAATTTAATGCTGTCTTTATGTTACTTTTCTTATATATTGTAATTACCTTCTGCTGTAAACCATTGAAATAGTGCATAATAATAATAATAATAATAATAATAATAATAATAATAATAATAATAAATAATAATAATAATAATAATAATAATGATAATAATAATACCTTAGAAGTATCGTATAAGCAACCTCAGTCCGCAAACAAGTCATTTTTTCCAGAGCAATCTTAAACCTCTGATTACAACAACAAAAACAGTTTATTCATACAAGCTCAAATGTGTTACATTTTCAGTCAATTATTGAATTATCATGAGACATAGGAAAGACCCAATTCGACTTAATAAAACGTTTTTTTTTTTAACTTAAGTCAAATAAAACTCACAGTGAAGAAGTAATCTCTTTGTCATCTCTACTCCATCATCCCTAATAGCTTTAAATGTAAAAAAAAAAAGACCATCCACGAGTCTTTGGGGCAACCATTCTTACGCTTGATTGTGAGTTTGATGTAACTTGAATTGAGCGAAATTAAACTTTGCATTTTTAGTCGAACTGCATTTTTCCTGTATCTATGCAATAATAAGACCTACGTCTACCTTTTTATTTCTAAACCACAATACACATGACGGACACATGACCAACTCAGTTTAAAGCAATTCGAAGTTGAAAATTATTACTCTTATGGAAGACTGCTCAGTTAGCGATTTTCCGGTGTGCGCGCCAAGGTTTGGACCTAATATGTAAACTTTCAACACTACCCTCTGCCCCCCCCCTCCCCCCCCCCCCCTTCCCGCCTCAGCAATTTTGCACCCTCCACAGGTTTCGCTCAGCGTGTATTCAAGATGGCCGTTCAACGAGCACCGCCAACATCCGGGAGAATGGTAAGCTGTGAGCAGTCTTCTCCTGACGTAAACGAAAATTTGACATAATAACATTGTCCTACGTCACCGAAAACGTTACTCTCCGATTACTTAAATCTATTTTTGACACTGTGTTAGTTTTTAACCTTCCCTTTTCTCAACATGACACTGCGGCCACTCATCTGGATATTTTCTTCTTCTTCCTCACTGTGGCAACCTTTCTAATACGACTCTTGACTTTTTTAATGTTTTGTTTGATCTTCGTATCACAATCATCTATAATTCTGTGGTGAATCCTTATCGCTGCCTGAATGCAAATACCTGGTAGCGAAGCATGAGAACGAGCGCAACGCAGTGCCTTATGGGAAGGAGGAAAACAAGAGATACCCTTTCTCCCCTTCTCGTCTTTCCCCGTGCACCCACTACAGTCTCGAGCGAGCGACTTGCAACTCTTTTATATCGTCAGTTGCAAAAGCGTAACTTCTCGATTTTCTTACCCACACAGTACCAACTACGGTTACGTCTAAAAAACATTAACTGGGACACTTAAGGTACGGCATGAACAAAACAAAATTATAGTGCTAAGCATGTAACTGTAAGTAATTTTGGGGTATCCGTGCGATCCAACGGAGCTTGGTAATCAAGCAATGTTTTATAAACCGTTTTTCAACTGTGTCGAAAGTAATTGCCGTTTGTTTGGTTTAGCTTTACTGAGCCCCATTATTGCTTGGCAAAGTTAGCGCCACTTTTTCAACAAAACCAACCGCTCCTCGTTCGCACGCATTTTCCCGCGCCTGGGGCAAGTTCAAAGTACTTGCTTCGAGCGCTGATTGGTTCAATCTCATAGTTCAATCTTACGATTGGCCAGAGTGATTACTTGGCTTTGGTTTAACGACGCTTAATTGAAAATACTCTATGAAACCTGGCGATGAATTACGATTGCATAGCTGAATCCCCGAAAAAGTAAGCGAAATAATTTTAAGGTGATAATTCATAGCAAGCGCTTTACACAGTATAGACAGACTCGTTACTTTTTGAAGCAATCCCCCGCAGGTAGGCCAAATACATTTCCCACAATCCACGGACGGGATTAAGAAGGAGTCTGTTTCAAAGACGCATCGAAACGTGCGCTCAAAGAAAGAAAAGAATATTAATTTTCTAAGCCTTCAAAAGTTAACCTTTTCAACTGCCCAGTCACATGCTTTTGCCAAAAAAAACTGCTTTTGTTTCCGTGTTTTGCGATTTTGCCTTTCAGCAATATTTTTTTCTTAAAAAACAAAAAAACCAAAAAAAAAAAAAAAACTATTTGCCAGGTAGAGAGTTTTTAAATAGTAATATGAAAAGCTCTTAACGCCTATATGACTCACGAATGCGTTTCATATTAGATTATGGTGATATCAAACTACTGTGAGCTTACAGGAATGACTGTATTAGGTATATTGTTGATGTTGATATCGATAAAACTACTCTAAAACGCACTTAACATCGCGAATATACTGTAATCATGTTAATTGCGGTTGTGCTTCCCAGATGCCCGTAAAAGTAGCCGTAACTCTCTGAACTGAACGCCTTACGCTTTTATGAATATCTGAAATAACTTAAGGGGGGATTCAACCTAAACGCCATTTTTCCGCCACTTGACATGGCTTTAATGGAAATGTCTCGTTCACGTTTCAACCAATCCAAAACCTATGTTGTGGGGTATTTGTGAATTTTTGAGTGATTTTTCGGTATATTTGGGAGGAGGTAGTTTTTCTAGAAGGATTGGTAAAATTAAGAGAAATAAGAAATATTGAAGATTTAGTGAAGTTTTAAAATTAGTATTTGTAGTTAATAATTAATAGACGGACACCAAGTTAGTCCACTAGCAACCTGGGGTGCTCTTGGTGGGTATCAACTACTGCCTGTTAGTGTTCCAAAATTCATTTTCTTTCCTCTATCCCTTCTTAAAACCTCTTTAAATTTCATTCAAATTTAGGTGTATTTCCCCCTTAAAACGCGTGAAACTCTCTGATACATACCTGCATCATCACAGAGATGTAAAAAAGAGGACACGCCGATTCCCTGTGAGCAGCAGACGAGGATGTCTAACAGAAGCGAAAGAGGAACTAGATAAGAGCTGATTAAGATAAGGTGCGTTATGGCAACACTGTGGGTGGATGACGTCATTTATTTGGTTCTACTTGTGTTCACTGCTTGGAAACGGAAGGTGGTGCGTTTAGAGGCGAATGGTGGGAAAGGCGGTCTGTGGTTCTCCTTAAATATTTGTGTGGTTGTATGTTACTTCGGTCTTGCTTTTACCAAAATTTCCGTGCATATCTAACAATCTCCTCCTACAAAAGCTAGCAGAAGTCACGCGTTTGCCTCAAGAGAAGCTGAAGAAATTAAATTACCTGTTGATTACTCACAGTAAGGCATCTACGCTGAAAAGGGCGGTGCTACTGCAACTGTTGTAGTCGCTGTGACCCCCCCCCCCCCCCCCCTTGTTCTTTTATGCGGTTACAATGTTGGTGTTACTTACATCTTTTGGAACGTGTCCCTTCTTCAAGAACATGAAATTCAGTTCATGCATCGGCTGCAACATTGCCTTTTACCGCTCTTCACGATTATAGTTAAGATGTCGTCACGGCCATGGGCCTTCTCACGGGTGAGGCAGTCGATTGCCTTGCTGAGCTCTTCCAGCATCTGGTGGGGTGTCCAACTTCTCTATGATTGGCCGGCCTGTAGCGGTATGTACAGGCAACTCTCACCACCGCATTCTGAGTGGCGTATAGCTCGAGATAGTACTGCAACCAGCATTCCAGGTCCTTCCCCTGATCTGTAATGAACCTTCGTGATTTGGACTAAAGGGGACATGTCCGAGATGCTGACTCTCCATCCATCTCAATCGATAGCCACACCCTTGAGTTTGTCGACACGTTTATTTATCCCAGGTCAACCATTGCCAATATGCTGAGGCTGAGGTAGATAACAGCAAAGCGAATGCTGAGGTTGTCATGACGAGGCTGAAACAAGAGTGTAGAGTAACAACCAATTGACGGAGTACGCTAAGGTGCCCGTCTCCGGAACGCACTGTCTCACAGCAGTGAAGCAACTGAAACAAGGCATTCAAGCGGCTCAACAGATTTGACCTGAAGTGCCTCAACCCTGTATACTGCATATCCTGTGATACTGGGACAAACTGATGACCGACATTGATGTTTTGGAGTGGGTAGAAATTCCCAGCCAAGTACGTAAACGTTTAAAAGCAAGATATAATGTACTATGTTAAAATGTGGCTCGCGGTGAAGACTCCAACTCCAATCTCCTTGATTAATAATAATAATAATAATAATAATAATAATAATAATAATAATAATAATAATAAATAAATAAATAAAGAATGTGTTCAGTAATTTTGAAGACTTTGCCACTGGGTCCCAGGCGACGAAACTAATCAGTCTACAATAAACCATACGCAATATATTTTTAAGAATATCTTTACGAAAAAATAAAGAATTTTTGATTTGGTTCAATCTTTGCTTTTGTATTCCCCGTTGTAGTCGAGTTCCGAATGGTTCGCGACCGCGTAGAAAAAGGGGATCTTGGGAGAGTGGAATTCAAACGTCAGCTTCGAGAACGACGCTGAAGCGATTCTCAGTCCGAAGTTCTCTTTATTTTTGATCGGTCAAAGGTCTTCTGTGGCAAACTTCGTTTGATTCGAGCTCCATAGCCGTTAGAATTCGACTGAAGTTTACAATATCTTCCACGACATCGGATTGATTTCGGAGACGAACTTGTAATCATAATACTCAGAAATTAATTTTATCACTGGATACGAAATGGAAGCCGAACAAGAATTATCCCGCTTATGACAACAGAGATCAACAAAAACCACGAGTGATTCTAGCGCTGACGAAGCTGGTGCTTATGTTCACGACCCACTGGCGGATGTAGAATGGACAGCGAGATACCAAGAGGAAATTAAGGCCAACGAAGACAGGGAGCGTATTCTAAAGGACCAAAGGTTAATGTAGAACTCCAGGAATGATAAGATTCGCGCTTGCTTTGCTCATGCATTTTGATATTACACGTGCTCAGCCTGGCATGCTGTCTTCTTACGCTTTTTCTTTTATTACCCGGAATGCCCGCAGGGCAGGCCGTGTCTAGGTTTCGGTCGGGTATCTTTTTTTTCTTCATCGTAGACACAAATGTGCACATTAATTTATGCATTAAACTCTGTCCTTCCCTAGTAAGGATATATTGTTCTTATTGTCTTCAGCAGAAGCGGCCCAATCAAAATCTATTTTTCAGGCACATATCACGAGAGAGGGGACCCACTCATCCCTTCCTGTGTGACGTCGAATCATCATTTGATTTATTCATTAAAACTAGATTAAATTCTTCCCTCTCCCAGAAAGGATCTATTGTCTTGATTGTCTGGAACAAAAGCGGCCCAATCAAACTCCATTATCCGCGCGTATATCACGAGGGAAGGGACCCACTCATCTCTACTTGTGTGACGTCAAAGCAAATCATCATTTGGAAAAGTTGTTTTCGTTCAATGGCGGCCACATGTCTGAATTTAAGACTCCAGATCTGCCGTTTTCAGAAAGAAAACAAACGTTTTTCGAGCGGTAAATCGAAATAATAACTTCTAGGTAGTACTCGAAAGTTGAAACGGTGGAAATTGGGAGAGTTCACAGCGAAGAAACTACGCTTTTACAAACAGATAGAATAATTCAAAGCCAAGGAAGCCAGACCAGTTCAGCGGGGTCATGACGTTATTGCAGAGTTATTCCCGGTATGATTCCCAGTAACACAACAATGAAAATTACGCAGTCTCTCTGAATAAAACCATTCAATTGTTTTAGGGAAGGGAGGATACAGTTGCCTATAAAAATAAGCGAAAAAACTGTATCTCTTGATTTAATCTTATTAGAAGGGAGGATAGTTTTTAAATATCTGCGAAACATATCATGGGGAATAAATGGGGCTACATTAAGCATTTCGTGTAATGCCGATCAAGGGCATCTTGTTATTCTATTTCTTAAAGTGCAAGTATGGCGTCGCTTTGTTTATACAAAACATATGCAAATGTTATCGCTCTTGTGAGCTGGCAGGTTGTTGATCACTCGAGGGTCGTTCGTTGCCTGCTATCGCAGAAGCATATGAACTGTTGAGAAATCGGTAATCCCGAAGCTGTCTTCCACTAGCCCTTTCTTAGAACTCTGACCGTGAACTTGCGAGCTACCGAGCCCCTAAATTATAAACTCTACTTGTTCTTTAAACCCTGACCGCGACTTGCAAGCCATTAAATTAAAAACCTTACTCGTTCTTTCAACTCTCGCTACGACTGGCGAACCGTCAGAACCACTAAATTATAAACTTTTACGGTTCTTTAAATTTGACCGCTACTGGCGAGCTGTCCAGCCACTAGACTATAAATCTTACTAGATTTTAAACTTTTCTCGTTCTTTAAATTTTGACCGCGACTGGCGAGCCGTCAAGCCACAAAATTATAAATCTTACTCGTTCTTTACACTCCGGCTGCCACTGGCGAGCCACCAAGCCGTCGAGCCATTAAATTATACACTCCGACCGCGACTGGCGAGCTACCTGCCTAACAAACTTAACCCACCTTTTCCTTCGTTTCTTGATCTCCTCTGCCCGCACGTCGCCGTAAAAACGCATCGTACGGAGCGCTATTTCTTCCTGCAAGTTTCTAATGTCACTGCAATCTCCTATGACACATCTGGCCGGCATACTTTGGGCCACTATTGATCTAACTTTCTAAAAGAAACAAGTGAAGAGTGCGAAGTCACTTGTTATGTTCTCGAAGTGACGTCATAGCAGCCACTAGACCCATGCTCCTTAAAATTCGGTCGTGAACCAAAATAGCGGCGTATTGTGAGCGACTTCCCGTATTTCAACATGGTATAAAAAGGGAACATTTAAAAATTCAAAACATGCTTTCGCAGAGATACTCACCAAAATATGAAGATGTTTTCTTTTCTTTTCTTTTTCTTTTAAGCATTGAAAGTGAGAGAAGAAATACTTACATAATCTTGTCATTTTGTCAATAAATTTGTATTACGCGTCGTATCATTGAGATGTTACGTGATCAAACAAAATAGCTCACGCAATCAATTTAGTCTAAAAATTATGATATAGGAGAGTAATACCAAACAATAATAATATTCACAGCTAAAAAGGAAAGAGCGTATTAAAAATCCTTTCCAAATAGAAAGGTTAAACTAGAACTTTTCTTGAAACACATCGGAGATATATTTTTTTAAAAAAATCAACATTGTTTGACGAAGGTGACACTCGACAGTCTGATAGGCCTGAAAAACCCGTGTCACTCAGATTCCAGATCAAATTGGAATTTGGAAATGCTTGAAAAGTGATGTACATAAAAAAATTCGAAATGTGAGAAAAAGTGATGTCTTTGTGCCTTTTCGGGTGTAACCTCAAACAGGGAATCTGAGGAATTTGCTGATAAATCAGTTCTGCCAAATAATTAGAGTGGTTTTCAATTGAGTATCGAAAGTAATTTCGCGTTTGCATTGCTTTTGAAGTACTACGCTCTTTGATGGGTTCACAAAACTTGTGCCACTCTCTCAACCAATGGGAAGCCAAACCAAAACCAATCGCGTTTTGGTTGTTCGCGTTTTCCCGCCCTTGGCGCCAGTTACGTGCATTTGCTTCGAATCCTGATTGGCTCGTTGTGTTGCTTACATCTGTTGTGATTGGCCAGAATAATAACTTTCCTTTTGGTTTTACGAAACTCACTGATTAGAAACCGCTCTATATTTTTCATTTGCTTTTATCATTCAGTTTGTTTGTCATTCACTAGGACTTTGTGAAGGATGAACAAATTACCCGGAAGGCGAACTCGTAATGGTGAGGTAGAGGGGTAAAGTGAGGGGATGCTCATTAGGAAATTTGAAATGAAAGTCAAAAGGACTACTGCAAGGACTGACCAAACGACAAATGGCTTTAGTATACGATATTTCGATTGGCCAATACCATTCTTCGTCAGCCGGCCGGCTCTTGAGCCGCTAGGCATTAACAAACGTGACGGACTATAATCTGCTACTTTATATAGTACAACAATTTTTGTTTTTCTGTTCGCTTATCTAGTCACACCATGCTACCTTACATCGTATGTACGTCCGCTTGTTTTTTTTACAACATATTCTGTGAATTTGTGAGTTGTCCTAATAAGCCTGATGAAGACTGGTATTGGCCAGTCGAAAATATCGTACAGTCAAGCCTTTTCATGTTGTTTGATCTGTCCTTGCAGTAGCCCTTTTGACTTTCATTTCTATTTTAATCGATATTTACTGATCACGATCTTGTTTGATCCCACGCTGGGCAAGATTGATCGTTCACGGTTTTTGCAGTGGTATTTAAACCTTAATTTACATTAAAAAAATGTGAGTTACACCGTTGAGGGAGAACAATCTGAGCGTGGTTGAAGGTTTACTCAACTCCTAAAAGATCAATTTATAAATGATGCCCATTTCTTAAGACGATAAAACGAAAACAAATCTTTGCTCGACTCTGGATGACTGAAAACATCTGCACTCCGTCCTGAACGACCAAAGTGATCCCAAAATGGGAAATTTACACCCCTAAGCGAGACGATAAGCATCTCCATTCTTTTCCGCCGACAATCGAGTTCCCCTACTAATAAGTGTCTGCAATTGTCTGTAAATAACTCCTGGAGTAAAATCTAATATGGCAAGAGCTAACATTCTCAGCTGTATTCAAGGGCTTATCAAGCAACTGCTACTCTGAGAGGAAGAAACATAACAGTACTCCTGCTTGATCAAAACAAGCATTTTTTATAAGGATTAAAAACATCTTAGATTGACTGTAGACACTGGCCAGCTGATCTAAACTTCGAGAAAACAATGTCGACAATGAAAGGGCCGACTTAACTTGTCTAAGTACAGAAGACCTCAAGTCTAAATTAGAAAAAGCTGTTAGTCAAAGGCAAAGTAAATGTCAGGATACTTGAAAGCGTTATTAAAGTACACGGACATCCTGAATTTGAAATATAATCGGAAGGAAATCCTCTCTCCTTATTCTCTTTGCCATTTTATCTTTCTTTCTCCTCTCTGTTTGGATGACTGAAAAAGGTTACAGACCTCAACAGATTGAGCAATCCATCACTGACAGACAGCCGAAGAGAAGCCATTTCGGCTCCAGAAATTTTCATGGAGAATAAATTAAATCTTACCTTGTGGAATAATAATCCTCAGAAAGTTAAATAATAAATAACATTAGACCCTAACGGGAGGAGAAAAACTTTCAAGTAAATTTGATATTTCTCTAAAGTAGATGCTACTTGAGTAGAATATAGAGTTGACTACACGCTCACAACTTTTTTTCACGGGGAGCACAAAAATCTGAAAATCGCTTGGGGGAAGGTGCAGCGTGAGCAAGAGAAGGAATGAGGGTTCAACATCCGTGTTGAAAGCTACTTGACAAGAAATGAGAAACGAAGGACTCTGAGAAATCCTTTCTAGATTCTGAAGCCTGGAATTTAACTGGCCTACGATCTAAGGCGAGGAGGTTTTACAGAACGATGCCTGAATCATGCGCATGAGAGTATTGCAAGCCTATCAACCTCACGTTCAATCTCGTATCCATCTATCCAGAGTCCTAAGGCAATTACTGACCCTAGTCAAAGTACCGGCACCACGGCAAGCAACCAACTGCTGGCCAAAGAGCCAAAGATTGTTTGTTTTTAGCTCTCCACTGGGATTCGAAAAATCAATTTGTATTTGTAACCAAATGACGCCATTATAAAATTGGCGTATAGGAGTCACCCAGCCGAGCGCCACCGTCCCTGTACACCATAATCCAAAATGATCAGTTCAATCAAGTAAATTAACTATTAACCCCCTCCCCCTCCCCCCTCCCCATTGAAAAATTTTGCCCTTACGCTTTAAAGGAAATCACCGGTAAGCGAAGTTGCGAGGAAAAAGAAGAGACAACGGTCTGTGTAACTATAGTTTGGCGGGGGCGCGCAAAAAGTCCATGGTGACTGCAAAGCATACGACGCTTTCTCTCTCCAATCGAGTTAGCTTCTCGCAATTTGCCCAACAGTTGCCATATGAAAAACTAAAGCGCCAGTTACGCGGACTAAAGAAGCAGTATGACACGCACGAGATCACAGTGTTTATGCGCGAAGAAAAGGCTAAAAGCCAGTTGGCCCTTTCACATCACGGTCCACCTCGCATTTTCGTGATATCGCTTCCTTTATATGCGAAAGAGACGGTTTGTGACGCGCAAGATTTCATGAACAATGGACGTGTGCCCGAATTTAAGTGCCTGCTATCCGCAGTACTGAAAAAGATGGCGGCTGGTAAATTTACCCATAATTCCAAGCGTACGAAAATCCTTAAAACGCCTGCTCACACAAAAGTACAGAAAAGTTCTCAAAACCTAGCATTCACAATGCTGTTGGTACAGGGACGGATATCGCAAAACATTTGACTTTCTATGTGCCTAATGGCTGTGTTAGGTTCGCGAGGTATTGTGGTTAAATTTACAACCGCCATCTTATTTCCCGCACGGCAGATTGTGACAGTCCAGGCCATGGCAGGCCAAATAGCAACCGATACAATATTTGTATACCTGGCGAGCTCTAAAGACAGTTACGATGGAGCTTCCTTTTGCATACGTTCTGCGCATATCGGGATGGTCCGGTTTCTTTTTGACGGTACCTAGCAAAACATAGATATTCTTGCTCGGTTTTTGACTATGCGGGTAAAGCAGGCCTTTGCAAGGGTAATTGGAATCCAAAAAGAAAATAAGCGGTATTGTTACAAACTGGATCAGTTGTATAATGTAATTCCAGGGAATTGATTGGCTTAGCAGCCACGGAATATATTAGCCATTACACCATCCCTGAGAAATAGAGACCATTAAATTGTCTTCTGGTTGTTCTTGCAAAGTGGAATCAGCAAGATCTAGCAATGTTTCTTGATTTTTTAAATAAAACAATATTAATTTTTCCTCTCACGCTTGTTGGATATATGAGATTATTATGACCAACTGGGCACTACGCGCCTCGTTGGCTATCTATCATCTCATATCCAACGCGCGCTGGGGGAATAATTGTTGAATACAACCACGAATTTTTCAGTAACAACTAAGCTTCGATTTGGAGAAAAATGTCACACATTGTTACATATTTTACAGCTTTTTCGAGTTATTCCTGCCTAGTTATCTTTGAAAAATACATGCATGGTAACCCGCATTTTTTCTTTTTGGGTAACAATAGGCCTTGCTAATCTCTGTTTTTCGCTTAGTCATAAACCACGCCAAAATACTTAGCTTCTGCATTAAAAGGCACCGCCCTTAAGCATCCTGCCATACCAACCTTTACTTTTTAGATGAAAACTGTTGTGTATTTTTCAATTATATTCCTGATCAGTTCAAATTATCATATTATACCTTGGCTTATACATTGTATAAGTGTTTGCAAAAAAACCTGACGAAACGATGCTTAGGAGTCATTTTAACAAGAGGAATTTCCGAATGACAAAACGAAAAGGAACTTACTCTTTGAAACCATCTCAGTTCTTAAATTTTTGAAGATCAAGGGTAAAATAACTGTTCACTTTCAAACCTCTCCAAAGCGATTCTTTTGTATTTAAAAAAACAAACAAACATAATTTGTACTTAAGACATGCTAAGGCTATTTAGTGGGAGGGCTTGAAAAGAAGTATATGTATTGTTTCTCACGAAATTTACTTTACATGTTAGTCCATCTTAATCATTGACTGTTGGATTAAGTTGACACACCTAAAATTCCCGATCAATCGACGAAAACAGATCTAAAAAATGTATCTAATAACTAGGCTCGGTAAGTTATCAGCACTTTTCAAAGTTTAACATATCAGCGACCGTTGAACAGATTTATCAGTGAAGAATGGGACAAAACGAACGGGTTCTATTCTTTGCGACAATTCCGTTGGAGGAGTTTTGTTTACACAAACCTGCTAACCAATGAGCGAAAGCAAAACCTCTAGCCTTAGTGAATGATCGATGGTTATCCCCGCTAACCGTCTCCTTTTCCGTTACATCGAGAGGGCTCCGCTCGAAGGGACCGTGAACAATTTTAAAATAACCGTAATATAATTCTAATCTCTGTCCCTTTTTAAGGCTATCTCGTGAAGCATTCATTTTGCGAGGAGTTAGCAAAACATTTTATTCATCTTAGGCTGCGCAGCTGGCGGTTTCTTGGTGGCCCACGGTAGAGTCGCAAACATGAGCGGCAAATCTTCTCGCGGCCTCACCGCTCTATTTCGTTTTCTCGCGGCTTTGCTGCTCGTTTTTGCGGTTCCTCCGCGGGCGACCAAACCTCAACTCAACCGCGAGCTATTCAGGCTATTTTATCTTGGCGTAATAACTGCTGAAAGAATAATCGTGGTCACAGCTTTTGTGATTCATAATAAAGTAGAAAAAAGATGTGAAAGTACTGGTGCCGAACTTCACGGGAAAATCTGAAGCGGGCTTGGAATGGTGAGTCATTTCTCCTCACTCGTCAAAAATCACCGCTGATCAAAAAAAATAACATGAGATTTTGTATTCATCAAGAGATTCAATCGAATTATTCTTTTTCGCCCAGAGAAGGGATGAAAAGCAACAGCTGCGATGTTTAAACCTTACTTTTTTTTTAATTATAACAGGTTTTCAAATTTTTTTCGATCATAGTCTAGAGCAATACAAGTTCTCATATTACGTCTTTGTTTATATACATGTTCTTAACCCAAGTAACCCTACGTCGAGATGCATGTTAAGTAGACCTGGAAAGTAGTGAGGTTAGTTTGAGCCTACTTGAAAAAACAATCATTAGGAGTCATTCTCTCTTGATTCAATTGAACACGAGAAGATTACGAATCAAACCCCAGATCCACTAAGCAAAGGAAATTAGTCTTTGAACTGTCTCACTTCTTTATTGAAGACCAAGAGTAAAAATAGTGTTCACTTAAGTCTTTTAAACTGAAGCAAAACTTTCGCAATTTACAAAAATACATTTTTAACAACATGCAAAAGTACTTAACAATAAATATACAGCAATTTTACAGAAGCATTAATGACGAAAACATTACTCTTACTTCTACTTGATTAAAACGGACAACCATTTGTACAACGATTAGAAACGGATGTATCAAGGCCTAGTAGGCATTGCATAACTCACTGAAAGTATGTCTTATTTAGTATCTACACGTGCAGTCGAACCTCATGGAGCGAACCTTAACTTTTACTTTTTAAATAGATCATTGAAGTTTGAATATTAACCAGTAAATAAAAAATCTCGCTTGTAAAATACCAGGAAACAAACGTCAACACATAAAAGTAATTCTCAACAATTTTCAGCTTGAGTCATTCCATTGAAAACCATATAAACCAAGTTGTTACTTTAGACCGACGGCGTTTTTAGTGTGCACTATTATTTTTTCGGTTCAAGTCCTTTCTTCTTGTTACTCAAGGCAAATCACAATATGTCAGACCTCTACCGATTGTAAGCCGACCACCTTTACTGGTAGTTTAGATGGTCGCTCACAATAATTGTGTTCCATAATAAACGCATAGCCTTAATGTGTTTACTAGTAGTTCACCTCATGACCTATCATAAACAACTAAATTAGTATTTTCAATGTTTTATTGACCTTGCTAGCACCAGAAAGGTAATCAGCACCGGTTCCACTGATACTGTTCCGAATCATAACCAAATTAGTCAGGGAGGAGTTTACCGTGATGGCCTGGGAAAGAGATTCAGCACCATTATCACCAATACTGTTCCAACTCAAATCCAAATTAGTCAGGGAGGAGTTTACTTTGAGGGCCTGGGAAAGGAATTCAGCACCGGTACCACCAATACTGTTCTCCCTCAAATTCAGATTAGTCAGGGAGGAGTTTACTTTGAGGGCCTGGGAAAGGAATTCAGCACCGGTATCACCAATACTGTTCTCCCTCAAATTCAGAATAGTCAGGGAGGAGTTTACTTTGAGGGCCTGGGAAAGGAATTCAGCACCGGTATCACCAATACTGTTCTCCCTCACATTCAGATTAGTCAGGGAGGAGTTTACTTTGAGGGCCTGGGAAAGGGATTTAACACCAGTATCACCAATACTGTTCTC
Organism: Pavona decussata; assembly: GCF_977016875.1. Taxonomy (NCBI): domain Eukaryota; kingdom Metazoa; phylum Cnidaria; class Anthozoa; order Scleractinia; family Agariciidae; genus Pavona; species Pavona decussata. The sequence continues at coordinate 236,933 of NW_028145726.1, forward strand.
CCTCAAATTCAGAATAGTCAGGGAGGAGTTTACTTTGAGGGCCTGGGAAAGGAATTCAGCACCGGTATCACCAATACTGTTCTCCCTCACATTCAGATTAGTCAGGGAGGAGTTTACTTTGAGGGCCTGGGAAAGGGATTTAACACCAGTATCACCAATACTGTTCTTCCTCAAATTCAGATTAGTCAGGGAGGAGTTTACTTTGAGGGCCTGGGAAAGGAATTCAGCACCGGTATCACCAATACTGTTCTCCCTCAAATTCAGAATAGTCAGGGAGGAGTTTACTTTGAGGGCCTGGGAAAGGAATTCAGCACCGGTATCACCAATACTGTTCGCCCTCACATTCAGATTAGTCAGGGAGGAGTTTACTTTGAGGGCCCGAGAAAGGGATTTAACACCGGTATCACCAATACTGTTCCCAATCAAATCCAAATTAGTCAGGGAGGAGTTTACTTTGAGGGCCTGGCAAAGGGATTCAGCACCGATATCACCAATAATGTTTTCACTCAAATCCAAAATAGTCAGGGAGGAGTTTACTTTGAGGGCCTGGGAAAGGGATTCAGCACCGATATCACCAATACTGTTTTCACTCAAATCCAAAATAGTCAGGGAGGAGTTTACTTTGAGGGCCTGGGAAAGGGACTCAGCACCGGTATCACCAATAATGTTCTCACGCAAACTCAAATAAGTCAGGGAGGAGTTTACTTTGAGGGCCTGGGAAAGGGACTCAGCACCGGTATCACCAATAATGTTCTCACGCAAACTCAAATCAGTCAGGGAGGAGTTTACTTTGAGGGCCTGGGAAAGGGATTCAGCACCGGTATTAAAAATATAGTTCTCTGACAAATCGAAATCAGTCAGGGAGGAGTTTACTTTGAGGGCCTTGGAAAGGGATTCAGCACCGGGATCACCAATACTGTTGTCAAACAAATCCAAATTAGTCAGGGAGCAGTTTACTGTGAGGGCCTTGGAAAGGGATTCAGCACCGGTATCACCAATACTGTTAAGAATCAAACCCAAATGCGTTAGGGAGGAGTTTGCTCCCAAAACTTCAAACAATAGCTCAATAAGTTGGATATCATCTGACGTTTCTAAATGCTTGATGTTAAGGTTCCTACCTAATGTATCAACCAATCCGGATTTGAGGTTTTCCTGATAGTTTGCGCACTGCGATATACAGTGTAAGGCGAATTGCAGATATGACTTAACCTTATCAGATTCATGACAAAACAAATTAACTTTGAATCCAATTGAATTGAATTCAATTGAATTAACTAATGAAGCTACCCTACTTACAAAACAAATGGCTGTTTCTTCACATTGGGAGGCTGCAATTCCAGTCATGAACAGGAACACCTCATGCAGATCATTTAAATATCGTCCATTAGTCACTAAATAATTAAAATCTTCGTCACTTATCTCAAACGCGAGATAAAAGCCAGAAAAGAACTCCTGAAAGCTCTTGTGAAAAAATCCACAACGAAAGCAAGGTTTCCTCTTACTACCACCTGCCTGGATTGTCAAAAATCCAAACTTGATTAAAAGACTGAAAATGGCGTCACCAGATTCGTTTTCTTCGAAATCTAATTCCCCTTTGCGAAGAGCTTGAAAGGCCATACGTCCGAGATATATCAGTTCTTTTTTGTAAACTGATATAAGATCTTCGCTGTTGCTTGACAATCCGTTCTTTCTTTCGTATCTTCTCAAAACAAACAGGACAATTTCAATGTATAATTGAGTTCGATTCTCGGGAAGTATGCCATTGAAATCTTCAAAAAGAATACAGAGTAAAGCTGTATTTAGAGGGTTTACTGTCAGTTGCTTTAAGTCATTTGTCCGAGGATGATTTCGAACACGAACAGGTTTAAATGGCGAAGGCCAAAGCACCTTAAGAAGCTCGTCTGCCAACTGTTTCTTGCCTATTTTCTGGAAGTACTTTAGAATGAAACTTCGTGCATCTCTTGCTGTAAACCCAACAATCTCCCACAGCGTGTCACAGTATCGCTTTACTTTCTTTCCAGCTTCATGACGAGATGTGAGAACAATGTGACAATTTGCAAACTCTTTACTTTTAAGAAGGTCTTCGATCACTTCTAGTTTACTGGAATCCACTTCATCTACTCCGTCGAGCACTAACAGAACTTTAAGCTGATTTTCGCTGATAAATTGAAAGAAAACCTCTTTTGCTTCTTTGTTTACATCGTAAGGGAGAATTTGATCATCAATGGCTTCCTTGATGCTAGATGATTTGATATCACGGCATCTTAAAAGCAACAGCACATCAGTCTCGGGGAAAGACTCGTCCCATTCATCTTGTTTAGTTGCCCAGTCATAAGCCAGCTTTTGACAGTAGGTCGTCTTTCCCATGCCAGGATCGCCCTCAATCAGCACAGTCCGTGGCTTTTGGCAATCTTTATGAGCTTTGAAGATAGCTGTCATGTTGGTGATTTCATCAGTCAACTTTCCTTCTGTCTTTTCTCTGCCAACGATCTTTAGCCTTGTGAAAATGTCGTTCAGATGGAAGCTAAAGTCTTCACACCAAGGAACTGGCAAAAGCCTTTCTTCACAGGTTTTGTTAAGCTGACGGATTCTCTTTATAATGTAAGTTGGATATGACGCATCTAAGGAAATAAAACGTACAATTACAAGAATTACGTTTTAAAACACCCAAGTCATATATATACTCCATGTCTTGCTACTTGTTTGGTCACTAAGAATCCCTGTATAGCACTTCCTATGACGACTATAATAGCTAGTATCTTCAATCCTGTACATCGCTGTACTCAAAGATTAAACTTATATATTCGCAAGAAATTTAACCACTTGAAGGTATGGGTGGTGACAGAACTCCAAGGCATTAGGGGAATGTATCCATATCAGTCGGAGATGTGTACAGCGTAGACATAACCTAACGTGACCACTTTCTTTTCCTCCCTTTGGTGGATTTATAATATTTCGAAATAAAAAAGATCTTAAAAAAAATACACCGCATTTATCTCCTTTGCATGGGTTCTCTACTGTCTCACTGGTAATGGTTTTAAAAACTTCCTTGGTCACTCTTTTCACCTTCTCATTATCGGCGGGAATACTGTCATCCAACGCACAAATGACTTATTAGCGCAGAAGGAGATTAGCCCGAACATGAAGATATAATCTGAATCCTAAAAGTTACAAAAAACTCTCTTTTCGTATGTTTTTATAAAGCAAATTTTAACTCTATCTGACAACAGCACCCCCTTGTTATAAAGGAAAGGGGAAAAACATATTTGACTGACCTTTTTTCACATATTACGTTCTTTGATGATCCTCAACAATAACTGAGTCCGCAACATAGCATTGACGACTTCCATAAAAAGTCTACAACTACAACTACAAGTAAGGCAAAAAGGCGTGTCATATCTTACCTTCATAGTGTGGCCACGTACGGAAAGCACAAGAATCACTCAGAATGTGCGTTACAACAGAAGCTGCCATCACACTAGCAAAAAGACTCCAACTCTCTGTGGTTGACTCGGCACCATCTGCATAATCAGCTATTCCTTTCACAATAAGCCACTCAATCTGATCATCAAATGCTGCTGTAAAAACGCCTGCAATGCAAAGAATTTTTTACAATGCAGTTTTAAGTGGAAAACTTCATAGTGATGGAAACATGGAAAATGATTTAAGAAACACTGGACGTAACGCCACATAATTACTGGTACTTGCAGCAATAGCCCTGATCTAATAAACAGGTTAAACAGCCTGTGTTAGTTTGGTCAGAACGACATAAAGAGACAGTGTTCCTCCCGTGACTATCCTTGACTTGTTAAAGTTTTTCAATATACTAATGGTAACTACAGGATTAAAATAAAAGCGCTTAAGGAAGCCACTTCGCTCACCTAGAAAAAAGAAACTTGCCATTTCTCCCCGACACACGAAATTACGTATATCGCAGATTATCTGTTGCCCTTTTGCTTAAACATCCAGGATAAAGGAAAAAAGCAAGGGCCGGTTTTCAGGAGAAGAGAAGAGTAGTGAAAAACGCTTCCAACAGTAAAAGTGACATTTATTAGAAACATGAAAGTTGTAGATCAAATTAGCCTGGGATAATATAATATGGGCTTTCAAGAAACCATGGGCGGCTTGTGGGGATAAAATACAGGTATCTCAGGTTTTCTAACAGATCAAACATGAGGAAGAGTTCTTTTTATTCGATTTCGAAACCAAGAAATGGGCTGAAGAAAGGAGGCGCAACTGATTTTTCAAAACCAACTTCGAGGTGTTTGGAAATCGGATGAAACATTCTTTTGAGTGTTTTATAAAGCCTCTCAAACCATTCATAAATCGTGGAGCAATTCAAAGCAAAAGTTCACCGAATTTTAAGATAATTAAGCTCACTTTTCCAAACCCACTTCACGGTAGTTATTTCCTTTTTTTCCTTTTCTCTTTATGAATTATGAATGAATTAAAGAATTAGATTTCGTTTATATGTACAGCTCGACTGACTTTATCTACCCCATACTAGAAAAGAAGGCACCGAGGCTAAAAACTCACCTTCTCCTTCCCTTTCAATAGCAATTGCTTCAGGATTGGACTCAGCAAGCTCCTTACGACGCGATTCAGCACTGACCAGTTCTGGGCCACTCAGAAATTCACCATCACAATGGACATTGGGTTCATGAGCTTGGGGATTTTTCAGAGGAGCCTTGAAACCATCAGCTGAATGCTTGATAAGGTAAAGAAACCGTCTACTCACATAGCTTCGCATGCCAGTTGAGAGTTCTTTTAATTTTGCAGAAATAACAACGTCGCCGAGCTTTGCTTTCTCGGGATTGAGACTACTGCAGGTTCCCACTGAAATGACGGCCTTTGGTCGAAGCACAGGTACAGCATTCTTGACCATAATCAGAGAACTACCAGGACCGCTGGATCCCTCATTGGATCGTATTAAGGCCACTTTCACTTTGTTACTGGCTCCTGCGTTCTCAAAATACACGAAGCCAATGTTGTCATACCAACATCGGAAGGGATTGATCAGCTGCCTATAACAAGCCAAGAACTCACAATCTTTAACTGTCAGTAACAGAAAATCAACAGGAAGAGGAGCCTCATCCGGTCTCTTTGTTGTTGTTTCAACATCTTGCAAGGATGGCAGGTGTTCATTCAATTGAGGTGGGTCAATTTCAATACGAGCTTTCTTTGCAATATGACCATTGCTGCTTCGAGCCCATGACATGCTTCTCAGCGAGATGTTACTAAACGAAAAAAAAAAAAAAGAGATGAGGAAATTGTTGTTCATGTCTTTTTAATGATAACACATTCCGTAAACAACGGAGGACAAGTGTAGCTTAGTGACCACTTCAAGTTAATTAGTGACAAAAGGGAATGTACTATCAACGAGAATACTTCACAGCGAGCGAATCATCAGATAAGAGCTGACGTTTTTTGTTTTGTTTTGTTTTGTTTTTGTAATTTGTTTCTACGTACCTTAGAAAGCTTTTGAAATGTTGCCAGGTAAAACTCTGTTCGCCGCACGAGAACTACACCTGCACATGACCTGAAACAAGGTGTTAAGTAGGAGAAATCAAAGCTAAAGATAAACAAAAGATTGTTCAGAAATGACTTTACATTTTCAGAATCAACATTAATTCTAAGCTGTGTACCTATCAAACTTGAAAAAGATTTTATAACCGCAGTTTAAGTCAAAACCAACACTTACAGTCTCTCTTGACAGTCGAACGTTTCTATCTGCTAGTTTTATTTGCTTTGGAAACATTGCAAATGAATTATAAAGCTACATAGTCATACGAGCCATTTTTTTGTTATGGTGAATTGCAGGAATAATGTTCCTGTCATGATGTGAGTGATACATCTAACTCGTACGCATTTTCAGAAAAAATGTTTTCTTAAAGAAACCTTATGACCTCTAAATTCACATTATAATTGTAACAATAACAATTACAATTGAAGGGTAGTTGGAGCTAATCGCTACAGGTAACAGCAACAAATCAGTTCAGTTAATTGTACAACTTGTCATTCTTCATAAACTTAATAGCAAAGGAAAAGAAAAAAAAAAAAAAGAAAAAGAAGAAGAAAAAGTGCGTGGCGCAACCATAGCATACATGTATGTATCTGAATATAAAAAAATTTGGATTATAAAATAAAACAAAATTTCAGGTCAAGCAATTCGAGAGAGATATGCAGAAGTTTGGAAGGTTCCGGCAGAGCCTTTTGGTGAATGTAAGACTTATGCCGCTCTTGTCGTATTTTAAATCAGGGCTTCCTTTTTATCTTACAAACTTACGTTCTTGTATTGGATGTTCAGTTCTGTCAGGGCACAATCTACAATGTGTTCAATCAAACCTTCAAGCTAAATGAAGAAAGGAAGAACAAGAAAATCAAGAGTGAAAACCTGGTGTTGAAAATATTCTCATATTTCTCACTTCTGATAGTTTAAGCTGAACAAATGCACCAGCGTTATTTCAGCAGTGAAGATCTGTCCTCCAAATTTGATGAAATGTTAAGCAGCAAGAACGTACTCGGAAATGCTCCTTTTTAAAGCAAAGCGTTCCTAAAACTTTTGTCACATTTCCACTGAATTTGTTGCATAAAAATATCGGTCAAAAATACGTCCACTACAAAAATAAGTATCTGTTTGAATATGAATACTAATCATTATGGAATTAAGCCTTTGTCCGCCGACAAAAGTTGAAAAAGCCATATTCGAAGATCTTTGAGGGAAGAAATCTGGCTTTAGTTACATACAAAAATGCATAAGCGAGACAAAACGAAAAGTTACTGTTAAAAGCACTCAAATTTGACAGATATTTGAGATGAGCACTTTGACATTCTTAAAGACTATTTTAGTTATAACAAGCTCTAACTTAGTCATTTCAAGAAATGGAAAGATTGTCACTTACTTAGACATTATAGGTTCTTGCTCCATTTTGTTCTTGCTAGCTTGGCATAGTTACATGGACAGTCGCTGAAGTAACTTTGTGTTCAAGAAATTTCTGCTTTATTTCAGCACGGGAGGATGAAGTCTGTAAAACATTTATTAATGTGCATGACGATCATTGATTAACAATGTAGCAAACAGATAAATATTTACGTCCAGATTTAAGTCTTTTCAAGCCCTGTTCCGAATCACGCAAGGAAGTGTTTTCCTTTAAACGAACATAAAGCTAGGTGCTCGCTAAACAAGGACAATAAAATGTGATCTAATCAACAAAATTTTATTCCAGCTCGTTGCTGGAAAATAACTGCTAAGAAGAGCCGGTGAAGTTTTTTTGAATTGTTAATGTGAGGTTTCTTTCATTACTTTTGATATAAAAACATATTTAAAAACAAGAATGTTGGACTTCCTGGATTTAAACGCAAGGCTTACATCAACCTATTCTATCAGCAGATTCAAATGGGTTTTCACTATATTACTAACTGAGTTTTGTCCATATCATTTCTCTTTCTCATTGGGATCAAAAAACCGGTAAAAATAATCAATCAGTAAACAAATACGCAGCCCATGTCACCTATTATGCTATACACTTTGGGATACTAAAGCGTGTCATAAGACTTCATTGACCTACCTACTTGCAATTGCCCAGAAATGTAGTCCAGAATCTAGAATCTGCTGGAGACGCCAAGTGCTTTGCCCTAAAAAATAAAAAATAAAATTTTCTGAATGAAATAAATGAAGTAACTCAAAAAGGTAAGGTTAGTGATTGATACTTAAGCAAACGTTGTTATAAACGTTGGATAAGAAGTCACCCAGTGAAGTGAGGTGATACTCATGAAAGTAAGCAAAAGTTGGCAGGTACTACGAAATAACGTAGATACAAACAATTACATAGGAAGAGACAAAAAAGTTTTTACTGAATCGTAGTGCATGGACAGAAAGTCTGTGGGCTTTGCTGTCGATGTTTAATTCTTTTACTTGAAAAATAAGATTAGAACAAGCTTTGTTGATTTTAACTTTGCTGGATCCAGAAAAATGGTCATGTTGTAAACGATTCCCGTGTGCTCTATTTAGAACACAATGACGCGGCTGCTCGTTTTATTGTGGCCAAATTACTGAAGACCAAAACGTGTACATAATCTAGTGAAGCATATAAACCTTAGGAAACACTTCCAGAGTAGTGCTCAGTCATATTTTTCCCGGGATAGGAAGCCTTGTTTTGGCGATGAAAACGCGACTGGAAAAAAATTGCAGATGTTTCGTGGCTAGTTTTCATATTTCAAGTAACTGGAATAGTAATGTAGGAAAAAAGTTAAGGTGCTTTGGATGACAAATTTGAATATTCCTTTGAATGGAAACTCTTTCGTTGATAACAGCTGGCGTGGCTATTGTTTTACTGTGCGACATTAAATTTCCTCGTCATTGCATCATCCGCTTTCGGCAAAGCATTGGCCAAGGCCAAACTCGCTAATTTTGCATATTTGTCAATATGCCTATCATTGAGAATGGTGTAGAAGCATTAATAATATCAATATTAAAGTTATCAAAACCGAATGACACATTAGAAAGGAGCGATTTGCAAGTTTTGCAATGATACATCACTTTTGGTTGTTTGCGCTCAGCCTTTAAAATAATAATTGCCGACAATCATTTCATGCACGAGAAAACATGTTTGATTTATTAACGTCAAACAGATTATTGATAATTAACTGTTTCAACTGTTCGAGATTTTAACACATTTCTGAGTTGCAGTGATGAAGAATAAAAGTTAAGCATTGACTAATAATTCGTTGTTATCGATGAACCTCGACGCAGCGCATTTTTGATATCGAAATATTCCCAACTCACAAGTCACGCCATATTAATTATGCACAGTTCTAATTAACTGATACTTTTGGAATCTTTATAAGTAAGTCTGAAGTATTCTTCGGTTTTTCATAATTAAAAATTTTAAGTAAGTTTTATTACACTTCTTTTTTTCCTGCCCTCTTTAAAGCAATATACATTCGAGGACTTCTAAAGGGATTGGTCATTTTAGACAATTCAGAGAATATTCGAAGATGTTAAAAAACCATTTACATAAAAGGCACCCACGCTATGATAGATAAGTCTGATAGCTGTTAGTTTGTTGAGCAACATTTCGTCTACTGCTCGACTCAATTAGTCATCAAATTATCAGTGATAATCTGTTTGGAAGTGGTTTGCAAAGCGCCTGCCTTAGAGGAAGATTACATCTCTAGGCCGGTGTCAGTGTCCAACGTAGAGGCCTAGGAGGTATTTTGAAAACTTTTATTGAGTTTCGTAATTAAGGTCGGCTTTGGAAACAAGTGCTGTATGAAAGGAAAGGAAAGGAAAGGAAAGAAAATGCTTAATCATGAAGTTTGGATAAAGTCAATACGAGATGCAGAAAGGGATCTTAAGCCCCGTTTCGGGGGAGGAGAACTTTGTTTCAGTCTAACCGTAATCCCGGTTTCTCAACCACAAAACAGACTAAGGAGGGCAAATATTGGAATTGTTTTAACTATGATAGAGCACTCCAGATGCCTGTAAATGCGACTGAAGATCTAACTAGGGAAGCTTATGCTTTCATTATTGTTGCACTAGAAATCACTAAGCTCTTCATGGCTCGTTAAAAGTTAAGACACATACCTGTATTATAACATAGATGTATAATCGAAGAACGTCAATATTCCGCGTAATCAGCATACAGGCGAGGGTGTCTAAATGAAGAGAAAGAGAAATTCAATCACAGCTGATTTAGATAAGGTGTGGCATAGCAACAAGTGACATGTTTTGATTACGTTTTGGGTGTCTTGCATTTCTACTATTTAAACTGGTGGAAGATCACTGTCGACATTCCTGCTCAGGTCGTCAAAACTGGATGATTCATTGGGAAAATGGGAGCTTTTCAAACTACAGCTTAAAAGCACAAATTGGATTCAGCCGAGTAACGACGTCTTTCATACATGACAAAAGATGTCTGATTCAATTTATCAACGGGGGATCATCACACCAAACAAGCCAGTGGCAAAAAAAATAACTGCCTCTCATGTATTTCATCTGTTTATTATTCTCATTCATAATTGCCGCTTTTTACAAATAAAGTTAGCTTCTAATAGTTCTTTGTCGTAAATTAAACGAGGGAACTTAACTTTGTTAAACTATACCAAACGCTGCGTGTTCTGTGTTGCTGAAATATTCACAATTAACAGGCAAAAGTCACGCTTATTATCCACACAGTGTTAGAAGGATTTTAATTAAAATAGTTCTGAATTTCGGCTTTATAAATAATTAGTAATAATAAGCATAAAGATCATTATAAGGAAGTCTTAATGCTCTATCAATGATATAAACCACCAAAAATTAAAAGAAAAGCCATTTTTTAACAAAAGGCTAAATTGAAAGCCATTTGAGCTGTGAAAAATATTTTGTGAAAAAGATGAGACTTAAACGTATAAATGAATCTCCTGACCAACTGACAATTAAGCAATGAGTTTCACAGTCTTAGAACAGCTGTTTGAAATGCTTGCTCTCCTTAACTCTTAGTATTAGCGGGTAGTACAACGAGAAAGTTCTGCAAAGCTGATCTCAAGGAACGTTCAGGTTTATAACTACATAAGGCTCCTTTATATATTCCGGTGCTTGGTCATTCAGATAAATAAATGTATTGTATTTTTCACTTTGCTTGATTTTCAAATAATTTATTTTGTTCTAGCAAATAGTTCCTTTTTTTCCTGTTCTATGCAAAAACATATATTTAAGTATATGAATGCATCAGAGCCATTGTAATCAGTTTAGACGAAATCAAAAATATTCTCAATGGCTGAAAATATCATTTATTTACATCAATGGATTTCATGCTATCATGAATTAATGTTGATTCGAACGGATTGGTGTTCAATATTTCCTTTACCGTCCATTTTATTTCGGAGTTACATTGTAATGATTAGAATTTTTTTTTGTTTGGAAGAATTTTGCAACGGTTTGGTCTGATAGAAAAGTATTTTGATAAGAGTACTAAACAAAACTAATTACTTGATCCGAATATTGATTAATGTTGGCAACTGATAAGGCAATAACTTCACGATATTCATCACAGTTAACGTTGCCTCCAACGTAGAGAAGTCTTACATACTATGCTGATATTTTACGACGTTTCAACGATTTTCGCTTTCGTGACAAGTAAAGCTTAACTGTAATATGTAAAGCACTTGATAACTATACTATATGACTCAGACAAGAATGCGTTTGGTGCTAGTTAAGTGATTTCAAATCACTCTGACCTTAGGAAGGACTGTGTTAGCTTTGTGTTAACGTAAGAGAGGGTCCATGTTAACGTTGATATCCGGTTACAACTTTCCTAAATAACTTAACAACGCCAATATTACATCATGTCAGTTATGGTGAGGCTTGCCAGATGCTCGTAAATGCGATCCGAACTAGTACTCTCTTACGCTTTTATAAACATCGACCGGAAATAACTTCTTTTTAACGCGTGGAACACTGTGATACATACCTACATCATCACATAGATTAAAAGAAGATGACAAGCTGTTTATCAAGAAGCGGCAGACGACGGCGGCTGACAGAAGTGAAAGAGGAACGCGGCTTAGAGCTGATTTAAATAAGGTGTGGCATAGCCAACAGTGCGTTTTGATCACGTTTGGAGTTGTATAGCATTTCTACCATTTAAAGTGGTCGAAGACCATTGCTGACATCCCTGCTCATGTCTTCGAAACTGGATGATTCATTTCAAAAAACGAACCTTTCAAACTGCAGCTTAAAAACACATATTGAATTCAGTCTTTCAATTCAACAACTCATTAACAACGTCTTTCATGCACGAAGGAAGATGTTTGATTTATCAACGGGGGGTCATGACGCCAAACAAGCTAGTACTCCACACAAACAACTTTCGCTCATGTATCTCACCTGTTTATTATTCTCATTAATAATTGCTACTTTTGATGAAAAAAAGTTAGCTGCTGATAGTTCGTTGAACTTTGTAAACGCAGGAACTAAACTTTGATAAACTTTACCAAACGCTGATTGTTCTGTGTTACTGAAATATTCACAATGCACAAGTCACGCTTATTAACCACGCAGAGCTAGAAGCGTTTTTCATTATAATAAATCTGAATTTTTTTGGAACTAATATGAAATAAGTCTGTATCAAAAGCATCATACGGAAGTCTTGAAGCTCTAACAATGATCTAAAACACTTAGCACCAAAAAATAAAAGATAATTGACAGAAAAATATTTTTAACAATAGTTTAATTGAAATCCATTCAACTACACGAACTGAAACACTCAGTAAAATGATGAGTCCTAAATGTCTGAAAGTAGTCAATGAATCTACTAAACGAAAACAACCAGGCAATGAGTTCTACAGTCTTAGAACAACACCTGCTTGAAATGCTCGCTTTCCTTAACCCAGTTAGTATTAGTTAATGGTACAACGAAAAAGTTCGGAACGCTCAGGTTTATAAATACATATAGCTCCTTTATATATTCCGGTGTTTGGTCATTCAAATAAATAAATGTATTGTCTTTTTCACCTTGCTTGATTTTCAAATAATTTATTTTGCTCTAGCTCATTTTCTTTCCCGCTCGGTGCAAAAACTTATATGAAAGTGTATGCATCAGAGCTATTATAAACTGTTCAGACGAAACTGAAAGTATTCCAAAGGGTTAAAGACATCGCTCATTTGCATCAATGGCTTCCATGCTATCATGAATTAAGTTGATGCCAAAGTCCTTTTTAATAGAGCCTGAATTACCTTGTAATGATTAGAATTCTTGTTGTTTCGAAGAAGTTTGTAACGCTTCGGTCTGATAAAAGAGGAGTACGTTAATAAGAGTACTAAACAAAACTAATTACTTGATTTGAATATTGATGCATGTTCGCAATAAGGAAATAACTTCAGAATATTCACCCTAGTCAGCGACGCTTCCAGCGTAGGGGAATTCTACTCACTTTTTCCCGGACTTTGAACGATCCTCGTATTCGCAACAAGTAAAGCTTAACAGTAAAATGAAGAGCTCGTAATTACTAGATGACTACATGACTCACAATTGCGGTTCATAACATATAAGTGATTCGAAACCACTCTGCCATCCTTAGGAAGGACTGTGTAAGGTATCATTTGCATGTTGAAATCGTTACAACTACACTAAACATCGATCCAAACGAACGAGAACATTGCAACCATGTCAGTTATGGTGGAGCTTACCAGATGCCCTTAAAAGCGAGTCCTTAATTTTCTGAACTGATCGGCTTACGCTTTCATGAATATCGGAAAAAGCTGTTATATTTAAGCGCGTGTAACTCTGAGATACATACCTACATCATCACATAGATGTAAGGAAAAGGACACACTGATTCTCTGTAAGCGACAGACGAGGGTGTCTAGCAGAAGCGAAAGAGGAGCCCGATCAGTGCTGATTCAGGTGCGGCATGGCAACAGTGTGGGTGGATGACGTCACTCATTTGGTGCCAATCATGTTGACTGTTGGGGAGGGGAAGGTGGTACGCTGGGAGGGGAACAGTGGGAAAGGCAGTTGGTTGGTCTCTATGAATATTTGGGTGGTGGTGATTTACTTCGGTCTCGGGTCTAGCTAAATGAACACGCATATGTTCTCCTTCAAAGGAAGCAGCTCTTGTTTGGTTGCCTCAAGAGAAATTGGCAGAACAATATCGGTTGCTTGGAAGAAAGCGACGGTGAACCCATGACACGAACAAAGGCGTTGCCCACAACGGCAAAGACGACGAGGCAACGGTAGCTGTTGCTGTTGCTGTCATTCCCCTTGTTCTCATACAGTGACGATGTTGGCGACGCTTAAATCTTCTGAAGCGTGTCCCTTCTCCAAGTACCGGAAGAGCATTTCATTCAGCGGCTGCAACAGTGCTTCTTACCGTTGTTTAGGACTTTAACTAGGTTGTCATAATAACAATAATAATAATAATAATAATAATAATAATAATAATAATAATAATAATAATAATAATAATAATAATAATAATAATAATAGATAGAGCGCCCTTTCCCATGGGTCCAAAGGCGCTATTTACAAAGTCAAAGTTAAAATTAGTTTGAAATAATTTAAAATAGTTAGACTGCATAAAACACCAAAAATCATCACATGAATCTAAAAGGCGCGTATAAAAAGAGGGGTTTTCAGCCGTCTTTTAAAAATGTCAAGTGATTTAGCATCTCTAATATGTTGAGAAAGACTGTTCCAAAGAAGAGGCGCAACAACAGAAAAGGCACGACGGCCACAACTATTTGTGTTAAACGCAGGGACCACAAGTAGATTCTTCTTTGAAGACCAAAGGTCGCGTGATGGATGGTAGTTTATTCAAGGGATGAATTATTCTCTATTCGCTTTGGATCTACCAGATGGAAGCTATCTCCACAACTTTTAAGTCATTTGAAAGTGAATTCATTACAGCAGTACCGTGGAAAACGAGCTGGAAGGTCTAAACGGCTACAGAGTGATGATAGAGCGATACCAGTTCTTAATCGACCGCGTCGAATGATAACTCTACGGCGTACTAGGAAGCGGACTCTAACATCTCTAATTAACTGTGATTCTTCAAGGCTCCCCTACATTTTCTCACTTGAAACCTACTACAACTAGATGTCATCACAGCTAAGGGCTTTCCCGCAGTTGAGGCAGTCGATGGCTTTCGGCTTAGCTCTTGCAGCATCGAGTGGGGTGTCCACCTTCTTCATGATTGGTAGTACTGGAAGGGTAGCTGCGCAACTCTTGCCAACTCGTTCTAAGTGGCCTTTAGCTCGAGGTAGTACTCCAACCAGCATTCCAGCTGCTCGCCTTGATCAGTAATTAATGAACCTTCCTGATTTGGACTAAATGGGACATGTCCGGAATGCTGACTCCTCTCCATCCATCTCGATCGATAGCCACACCTTTGAGTTTGTTGGCTCGTTCACTTTCCTAGGTCAACCATTGTCAATACGCTGAGGCTGAGCTAGATAACAGCAAAGCGAATGCTGAGTTTGTCGTGACCAGGCTGAAAAAAGAGTGTAGAGTAACAACCAATTGACGGAGTACGCTAAGGTGACTGTCCTCTCAACGCACTGTATCACAGCAGTGAATCAACCGAAACAACACGTGAGACGCGGCACAACAGACTTCGCCCGCGATTCCTCAGCAGCACCAACCGCATAACACAAGCTGATGACCGACATTAAATGTTTTGTAGTGGGTAGACATTCTTAGCGTAGCATGCAAACGTGTAAAAGCAAGATCTAACGTACTATGCTAAAATATAGGTCGCCGGCGAGCATTCAACTACAGGCAAGCACGCAATAGAAGCGAACTATGTAATAAGAATAAGCTATGCTATTTTTCCGCTTCTGCTCGTGGTTTTTCTGTGGTTTAGCGGTTATTGAATCTGCCTTGAATGCACGTGACCGAGGTTCGAGTAATCGCCGGTGAACGATATGTTCACAGGTTTACTTACTTTGATCCTTTCATATAACAATACAATTCCCTTTCTTGACACGTTGGTAACTAGAGATTCGGATGGCTACCTCTCTACCAGTGAACAGGAAGCCTACACACACTGATCAGTACCTCGCGTATAAATCACACCAAAGGACACCGTTGATCCTGCAAAAAAAGACGGAGTAGTCTACAAGATTCCCTGATAGTGTGCCAAGGTCTATATTGGAGAGACGGAAAGATCTATGCATGAATGGATTAACGATAGAGACATACGGCTTACTCGAACCCAATCCTCCGCCGTTTCAGAACACGGCAATGCGACGGGCCACTATCCTCTCTGGGACGAGGTTAATTTTGTTGACCGAGAACCACATTGGTACACCCATAGGGTTAAAGGTGCTATTCACAGAAGTCTTCACCCTGACAACATCAACCGGGATAATGGAATTGAAATTCCAGAAGCATGGATGCCCACGATCAAACAACACAGCAGCCGATCGGTACCAAGGCGGACCGCCGAGGGAACAATTTTTAGTGTGAACGACAAGAATTGAAATCCTCCAATCAACAACAGCTTAAGATAGGATCGAAACGCACCAATCAACACAAACCAAGGTGCTTCTGATACTGTTACGCAGTCAGTCAACACCATCGCCTGATGAAGACCAGCAGTATAGCGGTCGAAACGTCGTGATTCACATTTATGTGCCTCAATCGTGAGAGAAACGATTAAATTCAGCTATCATCCTATTGCGTGTTTTAAAGACGCTTATACAACGTAAAAAAGTACTCGTGTATGGGAATAACACTGAAAATCGATTCATTTTGCAGAAAAGGAATATGTTCAATAATTTTAAAGACTTTACCACAGGGTCCCCAGCCGACGAAACTACCCTCCGTGAAAATAGACCATACGCAAACTATTGTTAAACTGCACATATCCCCCCCCCCCCCCCCCATTTTTTCCGCGATACAAGAAAATTAAAAGTTTTAACCAAATCAGAATCTTGATTTGATCAAGCTCGGCCCTGAAGTGATTCTCAGTCAGTTCTCTTTATTTAAGATCGGTCAGAGGTTTTCTGTAACAAATTTGGTTTTCGATTCGGGCTCGATAGCCATCAGAATTCTACTGAAATTTACAATGTGATGCACGTCATCGGATTCGGAGACGAACTTGGATCGAAAAGACAGGGGCACCCAACGACAATTTTCTTTCAGATCCTTTGAAACGTTATTTTAGGCGATCTGGAGTGGCTTTAAAGCTCTATAGGTTCATTTTGAGCAGCGCTATAACATTTTTATCTGTTCGGTCATTCTAGGGGAACTTGAGTCTTTTCGAAATTAGTAGGGAATTTTTGTCCATTTCCCGATAAACCGTACGTCTTATTTCCTTTCCGAAAATTTTAGCTGACCTTTTAAAACAACATTTTATGAATCCGAAAACACTAGGCCTTAAATTTCCCATATCACGAAAGTTCGTGGTGAAAATTCCCTTTAGAAAATTGTAGGGGATTAAGGGCCTTCCGTACAGATAACTTACCGAAACGATCCATTGGGTGCCCCTCAAATGACTCAGAAATTATACTAAATGTTATCGCTGTATGCGAAATGGAAGCCGAACAAGAATTATCCCGCTTATGACAATAGAGATTACCAAAAACCTCGAGTACGTGATTCTAGCGATGACGAAGCTGAAGGTTTTGCTGACGGCCAACTGGTGGATGTAGAATGGACAGCGAGATACCAAGAGAAAATGAAGGCCAACGAAGACCTCGAACATATTCTAAAGGATCGATTACAGGTCATGCAATACAGAAGTTAAGAAATGATAAGATTCACGTGAGTGAAAAGTGCTTTGATCATGCATTTTTTAAAATATTATACGTGTTGACATGCTTCCTTCTCACGCTTATTCGTCAAATTATTTATCCGCCAACATAATGTCACTGTACTTTAGATGCAAGTGTGGAAATTGTGGCGTCACCTCGCTAACACAAGTGCAAAGGTTATTGGTCACTCGACGGACGTTTGTTGCCTGCTATCGCAGAAGTATGAACTTTTGGGAAAGCGGTTAATCCCGAAGCTGTCCGTCGCTTTAACTTTTTCTTTGAACTCTGACTGCGACTGGCGAGCCACTAAATTATAAACCTTACTCGTTCTTACAAACTCACGCCACGACTGGTGAGCGGTCAAATCACTAAATTATAAACTTTTCTCGTTCTTTAAATTTTGATCGCGAATCAGGAGGGTCGTCGAGCCATTAAATTATAAATATTACTCGTTCTTTACACTCCAAACGCGACTGCCGAGCCAGCTAATTATAACAGGCTTTCAATTTTTTTTTTCGACCATAGTTTAGAGCAATACAAGTTCTCATATTACGTCTTTGTTTATATACATGTTCTAAACCCAGTAAGTGAAGGAGTCTCATTCATAACTGAGCTCTCCTACATCCAGATGCATGTGAAGTAGACCTGGAAAGCAGCGAGGTTAGTTTGAGTGTACTTGATGAGACAATGATTAGGAGTCATTCTCTCTTGATTCAATTGAACACGAGAAGATTACGAACTGATCAGACCCCAGATCCACTAAGCAAAGGAATTTAGTCTTTGAACTGTCTCACTTCTTTATTGAAGACCAAGAGTAAAATAAAAAAGTGTTCGCTGAAGTCTTTTAAACTGAAGCAAAAGTTTTGCAATTTACAAAAATACATTTCTAACAACATGTAAAAGTACTTAATAAATATACAGCAATTTTACAGAAGCATTAATGAAGTAAACATTACTTTTACTTCTGCCTGATTAAAATAAACAATCATTTGTACAACGATTAGACGAAATGTATACTGTATATCAAGGCATAGTAAGCATTGCATAACTCACTGAAAGTATGTGTTATTTACTACCTACATATGCAGTCGAACATCACAGAGCGAGCACCTCTCTTAACCTTTTACAACCAAATAGATCATTGAAGTATGAATATTAACTAGTAAATAAGGAATCTCGTTTGTAAAATACCGACCAACAAACGACAACACACGGAAGCAATTCTCAACAATTTTCAGTTTGAGTCATTCCATCGTAAATCCTATAAACCAAGTTGTTACCCTAGACCGACGGCATTTTTTTGCGTTTAAGTCCTTTCTTCTTGATATTTAAGTCAAATCACAATATTTTAGACGTCTAAAATTGTTAGCCAACCACCTTTAGTGGTAGTTTAGATGGCCGCTCACAAGATGTTCGACTGCAACTGCTAAACGTGTTTAGTTCACCTCATGACCCATAATAAACAGCTAAATTAGTATTTTCACTATTTTATTCACCTTTCTAACATCAGAAAGGTAATCAGCACCATAACGACCGATACTGTTAGCCCTCAAATCTATCATAGTCAAGGAGGAATTTACTTTGAGGGCCTGGGAAAGAGATTCAGCACCGGTATCACCAATACCGTTCTGACTCAAATTCAAATAAGTCAGGGAGAGCTTTTCTTTGAGGGCCTGGGAAAGGGATTCAGCACCGGTATCACCAATACTGTTGCAACTCAAACCCAAAGTAGTCAGGGAGGAGTTTTCTGTGAGGGCCTTGGAAAAGGGTGCAGCACCGGTATCACCAATACTGTTCCCTCTCAAATCCAAATTAGTCAGCGAGGAGTTTACTTTGAGGGCCTGGGAAAGGTGTTTAGCACCGGTAGCACCAACACTGTTTTCACTCAAATCCAAACTAGTCAGAGAGGAATTTCTCTTGAGGGCCTTGGAAAAGGATGCAGCACCGTTATAACCAATTCTGTTCCTTCTCAAATCCAAATCAGTCAGGGAGGAGTTTACCGTGAGGGCCTGGGAAAGGGATTCAGCTCCGGTATCACCAATATTGTTTCCTCTCAAACTCAAACTAGTCAGGTTGGAGTTTAATGTAAGAGCGTGGGAAAGGGATTTAGCACCGGCATCACCAATACGGTTCGAACACAAATCCAAACTAGTCAGGGAGGAGTTTACTGTGTGGGCCTGGGAAAGGGATTTAGCACCGGTATCATCAATATCGTTAAAACTTAAGTCCAACTCCGTTAGGGAGGAGTTTACTCCCACAAATTCATACAATAGCTCAATTGGTTGGAAATCTTTCCTTATTACTAATTTTTTTATGTTAAATTTCCTAACTAATGTATCAAACAATCGGTAATTGAAGTTTTCGTTGAATTTTGTACACTTTGATATATAGTATAAGGCGAATTGCAGATATGAGTTAACCTTACTTGCAGATACATGACAAAGCAAATTAACTAATGAAGCTACCCCTCTTTCAACACAAACCGCTGTTTTTTCACATTGGGAGCCTGCAATTCCAGTCATGAACAGAAAAACTTCTTTCATTTCATGCAAATATCGGTTATCAGACATGAAGTAAGAAATATCTTCATCGCTAGTCTCAAACGCGAGATAAAGGCCGGAAAAGAACTCCTGAAAGCTCTTGTGAAAAAACCCACAACGAAAGCAAGGATTCATCTTACTACTACCTGCCTGGATTGTCAAAAATCCAAACTTGATTAAAAGATTGAAAATAGCGTCACCAAATTCGTATACTTGGAAATCTAATTCCCCTTTACGAAGAGCTTGAAAGGCCAGACGTCCCAGATATATCAGTTCATTTTTGTAAACTGATATAAGATGTTCGCTGTTGCTTGACAATCCGTTCTTTCTTTCGTATCTTCTCAAAACGAACTGGACAATTTGAATGTACAGTTGAGTTCGATTCTCGGGAAGTATGCCTTTGTAATCTTCAAAAAGACCGCAGAGTAAAGCAGTATGGAGAGGGTTTTTTGTAAGTTGCGACAAGTCTCTTGATATGAAATCAGCATACCTGAATTCGGTAGACCAAAGTTGTTTTAAAAGCTTGTCAGCCAAGTGTCCCTTGTCCGATGTGCGGTTCTTGAAGTACTTTAGTATGAAACTCTCTGCATCTCTTTTGGTAAATCCGACAATCTCCCACAGTGTGTTACAGAATCGCCTTACTTTCTTTCCGGCTTCATGACGAGATGTAACAACAATGTGACTATTTGTAAACTCTTTACTGGTAAGAAGATTTTCAATCATTTCTTGTTTACTGGCTTCCATTTCATCCATTCCGTCGAGCACTAACAGAACTTTAAGCTGATTTTTTTTGATATATTGAAAGAACACCTCTTTTTCTTCTTCGTTTACATCGTAAGGGAGAATTTGATCATCAATGGCTTCTTTAATGCTAGATGATTTGATATCACGGCATCTTAAAAGCAACAGCACCTCAGTCTCGGGGAAAGACTCGTCCCATTTATCTTGTTTAGTTGCCCAGTCATAAGCCAGCTTTTGACAGTAGGTCGTCTTTCCCATGCCAGGATCACCCTCGATCAGCACAGTCCGTGGCTTTTGGCAATCTTTGTGAGCTTTGAAGATAGCTGTCATGTTGGTGATTTCATGAGTCAATGTTCCTTGTGTCTGTTCTCTGCCAACGATCTTTAGCCTTGTAAAAATGTCGTTCAGATGGAAGCTTAAGTTTTCACACCAAGGAAATGGCAAAAGCCTTTCCTCGTAGGTTTTGTTGAGCTGACGAATACTCTTTATAATGTAAGCTGGATATGGCGCATCTAAGGAAATAAAACATACTAGAATTACGTTTTAGCACATCCAAGGTTATGTCATATATATATTTCATTATATTTCATAATCCCTGTGATTCCTATGACGACTATAATAGCGAGTATCTATAACCCTGTACATCGCTGTACTTAAAGATTATTTATAAAGTTAAACTCGGTAGAAATTTGACCACTTGAAGGTATGGGCTGTTGCAAAACTCCAAGAAATAAGGGGAATTTATTGTGATCCATTGGTTCGCAGCTGGTCAGCCTAGACACAGTTTAACGTAACCACTTTCTCTGCCTCCCTTGTATCGATTTATAATTTTTTAAAATAAAGATCTTACAAAATTACACCGCAAGTATCTCCTTTGGATTCACTACTGTCTCACTAGTAATGATTAAAAAAAAAAACATCTTTCGCCACTCTTTTATATGCGGGAATACCTTTGACCAACACACAGTTGACTTGATTAATGTCCGAATCATGAAGTTATAAAAATATCTGTTGTGGTATGCTTTCATAAATGCAACATTTTAACTCTAGCTGACACCAGGAGCCGCGCTTGATATAAAGAATCAAAGGCTCCTGTGAGCCGACTCGTTAATGCAGAAGTGAATAATGGTAGCCGTAAAGCGGTACTCGCATCAAACTACACTACAAGGATTTGTGGACGCCATGCCGCTTTGCCGGATGCGTTATGTATAAACAACTAAACTAAACAATTAAATTACACACGCACTCTGATTCCTTCCGATACGCGAAGCGACGCAAAGGCGGACGTGTGCGTTTTTTGGTGGTTTTGCGTGGTTGCCAATCGACAAGGTAGCGTTTCAGTTTTTCTTCCAGGAACCTCCGTAATATTTTTTTCGCGTCGTGTTGTTGCCGAATGAAACTAGATATATGTGAACGATTTTGGTTGCCTAGCACGTGACCTAAATCTTGCTGTTTACAGCATGGTAATTAATATTCCTATATTGGGAGAGAGCGGATGGTAAGAAGAGGGGGGGGGGGGGGGGGAAGGGGTGGGATTAAAGGTAACGGGAGGAGGGAGATTTAGACCTTCCTTCCCACATGCCACACCCCTCCCCCCATCCGCTTCTCTCTCGTCTCTCGGATACGTCTTGAGTATCAAATTTACCAATTTAGTGGTCCGAAAACGGTCCATTTGCAGTTTAATAGTGACTGTTTGATAACAAATGACGCCATTGTGACGTCAGAATAAGATTTTGATGTTATTGTCACTCGTGGTTTTTCGTGGACACTCGTGGTCACTTGTGGTCACTCGTGTGTACTTTTATACGCGATCCTCAAACTGGACCCCAAAATAAATTTTAACGCGGCATCTGTCTGGGCAAATTTCATTTGCTAATTGCGAGGACATGTGTTTCTTTACATTACTTTTAGTTGTCACGTTTCATCAATAAAAATAGAAAAATACACAAAGAGCTTTCTTCAATAAAAAAAGTATATATTCAGATAGATCTTTTTACAGGCCTTAGCAGAAAAAGCGGATACTCTTTATAATGTAAGTTGGATACGACGCATCTAAGGAAATAAAAACAAACTGATGGCGCTTTTAATCCACCCATAGTTTACGTCATAATGTTCTTTTACGCAAATTTGTTGTGTTACCATTTTTTTGGTTACCAAGAATCTCAGTACATTCTATGATGACAATAGATGTGAGCATCTGCAAGACTGATTTTAGTGTAGTCAAAAGATAATTTATAACGGCAATATCGGGGGAAATTTGATGACTGGAAGGTATGGGTTGTGGCAAAATTCCGAGTCATTAACAGAACGTATTCTGTCCCTTATCAGTCGCAGCTGATACAGCCTAGACACAATACAATCCACTTTCTTTGGCTCCCTCGATTGGATTTATATTTTTTAGAACCAAATCTTTAAAAATTCACACCGCAATTGTCTCCTCTGGATACACTCTTGCCTTAATAGTAATAAACTTTAGTATCTTCTTTGGCCACTTTTTCAACATCTGGGGACTTTCAACCAACACACAGTACAGTTGACTTGATAGCTCAGTTGGAGAGTAGCCCGAACATGAATAGATGATCTGAACCGTGAAGTTGAAAAAATCACTGTTGTTGTATGTATTTATTAAGTCAAAATTTTAACCCTAGCACCAAGAGCCACTGTATAAAAAGGGAAAAACACGTTTGGCTGAATGTGATGACGCTTTTCGACCTATGATTCTTAAAAGTTACAGTGACACAATGACGTCAATGGCTTTCATAAAGGAAAATAACTCAACTAAAAGTAAGACAAAAACTTGTCTGACATTGTACCTTCATAGTGGGGCCACGTACGAAAAACATTAGAATCACTCAGAATGTGTGCTACAACAGAAGCTGCCATCACACTAGCAAAAGGACTCCAACTCTCTGTCGTTGACTCGGCACCATCTGCATAATCAGCTATTCCTTTCACAATGAGCCACTCAATCTGATAATCATTTGCTGCTATAAAAACGCCTGCAAGACAAAGGGTTTTTGGACAAAGCAATCAAGTGAAAAACTCATAAATGGAAGGGTACAAGTTACTTTCATGAATTGCATATGCCGCGTGTTTAATGGTCTTAGCTGACATGACAAACGATGTGACCGGATGTAACGTAGCCAAAATCCTTTACGTGTGAAGATACGCTATTTCTTACAAATGCTACACTGGTTGAAAGGTATTAAAAAGATCTTAATGTCCTAACGTTTCGGCTACTTGCATAAGCCTTCTTCAGGGGTAATAAAATACATGCGAAGTGACAAGTTTGTTTAAGATCGCGTAGTTGCTAGTAAAAACGGAATATATTAGCGAGTTAGTTTTTGTCCAATAACGTCAAGGCCCTGTACTCTCGGGGCAGGTACATGCCGTCATCGCGCCGGATTGAAAACAAACATGTGGTGAGCTGGGTTAGTAAGCAACTCGCAAGTCGCATAGAAATTAAATGCATTTTGCAGGCAACTGTCGGTAATTTTCCATATTTAACATACTTCAAATTATACACAAATATTTAAATCGTTGCCATACGACAAATATTCGTGGATAAATTAATTTTGAACATTCACAGAGAATTCACGTTTACTTAGAGACTAGAAATCATTTCTGTAAGAGAAATATTCAGAGAGTTATAAATTGTTTTAAACATTTTGTGCTGGACTTGTGTAATTCGTTCGCAATTCACAGCGCATAAGTTTTGTAAACACGCTTTAATTTTAAGCGCTAACTGAAATATTTCGGGCCACAACCAAACATTATTTTTCCTGTATTCTTTTCTTAAATTTCAGTTTGAATTATTTCTTCAGGAGAAATGTTCCTATAGTCATTAATTGTTTTGAACATTTTGTGCTTGTCATTCGCAGTGCATATTTGTAAACAATACGCCCTAATTTTAAAGTAAACGTTCAAATATATTTCGAACCATAACCAAACATTTTTTTCCCTTTATTTCTTTTCTTGTGACGTTTGTTATAGGACTATAAATATTTCCATATGAGAAATATTTACAAAGTAATAAATTTTGAAACAAATATTTTATTTTTATCCGAGCGGCCAAATTGCACGCGTGGAAACATCACGTGGTAGCCAAATTTTTTTTATTGTACGCATTTCAAACTTTACACAAGTGCATTAATAGTTTCCACAGGAGAAATATTTGAGAGAGAGAGCGTAATTTTTTCATCCACAAGTGTTTTATGCTCTCGAACGTCATCGGAATTCAGCAATGTGATCTCGCGCGATCAACCAGGACAGCTTATGGTTCAAAACATTTTTCGCTGACGCGTAAAAATATATAACTCAAGACAGGATAAAGAATTTGTAACGTTATTACGTTCATACAATAAACAGAGTAGCATGTATATAAATGCTGGGGACTGGGACTGAACACTATGTAGTAAAGACGTGTCGTGTTGAGCTCCTAGAATTAGCCTTACTTGTCATCACTCGCGCTGTATGTCTGGTGTACGACTTAGATCAGGAAAAAGAACAGGCAAAGCAGGAATTTTTGAGCGAAAACCAAAAGAAAACTCAAAAGTGACGAAGGAAGAGTCGACCATGAACGACTTGAAGAGCTCAAATCCCTTCGAAGTGACCTTACAAAACAAATGCAAATAATACGTGACGAACAAGCAACTTTTAAAAACACCACCGATGCCAGACTTGCGAAGATTGAAAACGTCATTTCAAAAATTGATGAAATCGACCAGTTGAAGCCGAAAGTAGAGAAGCTTGAAGAAGATGTTGGCAGCTTGAATACAGCGTTAAATGAAACATAGAAGGCTTTTCAAGAATGTAACACGGAGTTGAAGAAAAGAGTAAAACGCTTGGAAAGATATTCACGATATTTTAATATTCGGGTGCTGGTTGTGGCTGAAGAGGATGGCGAAAATTACTTTACGATAATACAGAATTACTTTACTCTACTTGGTTTCCATGATGACTTAAGCGAAATAGAAAACGTACACCGTGCCGGCAAAAAACGGGATGGCAAACCCAGACAAATCATCGCTAAACTCTATAGCAGACCTTTCAAGAGAGAATTTCAATTCTTCGTGTCAACGTCAACGGAATTCGATTTGTGGAAGATTTCACTCCTTATGACTTCGAAACCCGAAAAAAAGCACTCCCAATCATGAAAGAGGCCTTCGACAACGGCAGGAAGGTGCGATTTACAAGAGGAAAGCTTTTCATAGACGGTAAGGCGGTACCTGTTGAATAACTGTTCTCAAATTCATTAAAAATTCAAAAGCCAAAGACAAAGGAAATCATGCACCATGACGTGTTTGTATATCTGATGAAAAACTCCTCGTTTTTGCATCCTTGATTTCTCCTTCAAAATCAGTTTGTTTGAGAAGTTATATCAAACACTCGTCACAGTGTTTCATCACAATATCAAAATCCTCGAAGTTCGTCAAAAATACTCCGCCTCGCGTCGTATTTTCAACTGTCTTTCTCGGTGTTTGATATGTGATGAAACACTGTGTCTCGTGTTTGATATGTTACTTATTAAATTTGCTTACTTCGGAGCACAACAACGGCAACGCTCTTTATAGTCGATACCTGGCGATGAATTCGCTTGTGTTCAGACGGCCTGTGTTAAAGGGTACAGAAGCGAACTTTGTAAGCTCTAGGAAATTTTCGTTACTCTATTTTTTAGTATTCACTTTTGTTTTAAGATTAATTCTATGTGTACTAAATTTTTCGGTTTGGTTTGACAACAAAAGTTTTAGTTGTCAGCCTACAACTATTAACATATCTTTATTTCGTGCCTACAATTATTTACTTTCGATATAGTCTTAGGTTTAGCTTTCCTTTGTTTGTATTTTATTCTGACACATGGTAGTTGGTAAATTTCTCTCTCTAAATGTAAGAGTGATCAGGAACTTCCGTAAAAGAAGGACAATTTTTACTTGGCGTAAAAAACAAAAAGTGGATGTCATTTTTCTGCAGGAAACACATTCTACAAAAGATAATGAGTTATTCTGGAAAAGGGAATGGGGCGCTCCTTGCTTTTGTTTGCATGGGGCTAGTAACTCTCGCGGGGTAGCAATACTAACAAGGAATAATTTTGATTGTACAGTTGAAGAAATAGTCACGGACGTAAATGGTAGATGTATTATGCTCAAGGTACTCTTGAAAGGTGAACGGGCTATTTTAGTTAACATATATGGTCCAAATAAAGATAATGGATTAGTTGATTTTTATTATTCGGTTCTCCAAAGCATAAAGACAAATGATTTTGAAACTGAAAACAACATAATGGGTGGGGACTTCAACTGTCCGTTGAACCCTATTGTTGACAAAAGGGGTGGGATTCTTGTCCCCAGACAGTGTGTAATCAATGCCATAAAACATTTACAATGGGAACTTGATTTGCATGGTATTTGGCGTATCCCACAAATTCCACAAAACGGAGTTATACTTGGAGTCAATCACAACCTTTAATTTTTGCTAGATTGGATTACTGGTTTATTTCAAACTCTTTATCAGATAACGTTTGTGATGTTGATATCATACCATCAATAAAAACTGACCACTCCGCAATTATTATAGAATTTAAAGATGTTGGTGATACTGTCAAGGGCCCTGGACTTTGGAAATTAAATTGTTCTTTATTAAGAGATTCGTTGTATGTTGATGAAATAAATCGTTTGATTCCCACCTGGATACAAGAAGGTAGGGTAGATCTGTCTGATCTGCGTTCAGTATGGGACTGGGTTAAGTATAATATTAAGAAGCATTCGAGAAAATATTCTATGAATAAATGCAAACAAAGACAAGAAAAAGAGCAACAACTAAACGAACAACTTCAAGCAACGCATTTAGCTTTTCAAAATGACTCATCTGAAGAAAATTTGGTTGCTCTAAATGTCTTCAAAGAAAGGATGGAAAAAATGTACGAAGTAAAAGTTGAAGGTATAATTGAATGTAAGATTCCGAGCAAGCTGGCATGAACACGGGGAAAAGAACTCTAAATATTTTCTTAATCTAAAGAAACGGAATCACATTAGAAAACATGTTCGAAAACTTCAGCTAAGTGGCGTTATCACTTCAGATCCTTTTGAAATTCTACAAGCAGGAAAGGAATTTTATGAAAGTCTGTATAAATCTCGCCGTGATGGTATGCAACAAAATGAAGCGTACTTTAATTAATTACGAAGAACTACCAATACCAAGGCTTTCGGAAGAGTTTAAACAGTTTGGCGAAGGATTCATCACCTTAGAAGAATGCTCAAAGGTATTGAATTCTTTTGCATTAAATAAGGCTCCTGGGAATGATGGATTACCAGTAGAATTTTATCGAACTTTTTGGGACTCAGTCGGAAACCTTTTTTTGGAATGTTTCAATAAGTCTCTTATAAAAGGAGAAATGAGTCCATCACAGAGACAGGCTGTTATTACGCTTTCTGAGAAAAAGGATCAAGACCGCTGCGACCTTAAAAACTGGCGACCAATTTCTCTTCTAAATGTTGATGCAAAAATAGCCTCTAAAGTCATTGCGAAAAGACTGAAGCGTGTTCTAACGGATTTAATACACGAGAATCAATCAGGATACAAGTAGTATATGTTCAGTGGAATTAAGCCCCGTTAGTGGATCCCCTTGGATCCCCTTGGATCCCCTTGGATCCCCTTAATTAATATTCCTAAGCGTCGAGTCCATGACGTCATCTATTGTTATAACCTAGGGAAAAAATGCGTTCCTCCATACTAATGAAGTGTCGAGGTTTACTAATGAGCGTCACTCTTGCACAAAGGAAACAATAGACATGCCCAGGCTTGCCCGCTCTATACCCACCCTGATTGGATCTTAAGATTTGTATGGTCAGTTTGAATAAGGATAGTCAAGACTCTATTGTTAGAGTTAATAAAAGCGGTTAGATTTCGTTGATCGTGTCATTTCACTGTTCGATCTAAAGCTATATTTGCTTCGTTTTCCTTCGGTTTATTTCAAACGTTCTCTCGAGATGGCTTACTTTGACCTAAACGCTATCAAAAATGCAATGATTACTTCTTCATGGAACTCCCTCATAAAAGCGTGGTACGATGTAGAAAGGGTGTCTCAAGAAATTTCTACCCTGATTCTGTCTCCCGAACGTAATCTGGAAGCTGTTACTGAAGGTTTAAAGCGATGGAAGGAACACGCTGGACTTTTAAGTTGGAATGTAACCGTTCATTCATTATTACTGCACGACGATGCACGCAGTAGCCGCTTGTTGAGCACAGCTGTGTGTTGCTGGAAGGCGGTCCAACTTCTGGTCATTCAATTCGAGAAATTGTTATTTAATCAGAAAGAGAAAGGCGTGGAAGATACAGTGTGGTTGCAAATTCAAGGTTTGGTGAAGAAATTTGGAGTCCTTCTGCTTAAAAGATTCACAAGAGAGCAATGTGGCCTAGATGATTTCTCACTTGAGAGGAAAGGACCTGGTGATAATGACCCTGGCGAGAAATGTTTTACAAGACCTGGTATCCCCTATCCAAGCAAGAAAACAAGAAGAACCCCAAAAAGTCGCCATTGCTCGAAAATGCGAACCCCTTTCAAAGACGCTCTCAGCGAATTCTTTGCCGAACGAAGAAACCCTCCGAAACTAACCGTCGAGATTCCCAAGACAAGTTCACGACCAAAACTGCAAAGACAAAATGGGGTTATAGAGCAGTGATGAGGATGCGTTTTACTTGATCTGTGATACTCATGCTGACAGTTTTCTTGAAAAACAATTTGATTTTATATCAATGTTAAGAGTCCTAATAAAGCGTTGATGCGTAAACCTATCTTTGTGTGTCTTTTTTTCTCCTATCTATCTCGAGAAAATGAAAAACTATTAAAGTCACGCACCGTTAGTCAGTTAATTATGCGGGTTCACGAACCTAAAGTTGCATAAAAATTAGTTCAGATCTGCTGAAAAACCCCAAGGGAGTATCTTGACGCATTAGTATATAATCAATTTCATATAACTTAACAAGGATCAATTAAAACACGCGACTTATAATTGCTAGCAATAGAACCAGACAAGAGATACCGTTTTAAAACCTTTATTAAAAAACAACGAGAAAAAAGAATCAAACACACAGCCATTTGAAAGGAAAAGGAATGAAAATGAATCATTTGACTGACTATTACAAATCCGTTTTTTGTTTTTCGTTTTATTTCGAGGAATAATAAATATTCCCTCCGTCTCTACACAATTTTCCTATAGCTTCTAAGCCAAGAGTTCGACTTTCTTTGTTTCTTTCGGTTTGCCTTGTTCTTTGTAGTCTTTGTAGTAGTTTTTTCTTTAAAAGAGGCCTCATTCCTCCGATGTCTTGACAGTTCGTACACCGTTTCTTGTGACTGTACTGGATTGTGAAAGTGATTTTTTCCGGAATTATCCGCTTCACTTTCGTAAACTACGACTTTAACTTAAGGTTGCAGTTTCGCCTCTTGTAAATACTGTCTTCGCTGTATGTGATCCAACTGATGAACATCCGCGAGATGGTTAGCTAATCTGACAAGGTACTTCGCCCCGCAAGATAGAATCGGACAGTTTCTGCAAATTCTCTTGTAAACCATGTTGACAGTTTGGTGACTGAACACAAATGACATCTTTTTCGCAAACAGTCAGGTTATCTAGAGTGTCAGAAGGGCCAAACACAGACCAGAAAGGCCATAACCAGGCCAAACACAGGCCTGAAAGGCCATAACCAGGCCTGAAAGGCCAAAACCGCGCCAAAAGGGACAAAGGAGACGAACGGGCCATTTGTAGTTATATGTTTTTATTATTATTATTATTATTATTATTATTATTATTATTATTATTATTATTATTATCATTTTTCTCAGACACACGCGTGGGTGTCGCGCGTCGCTAGTCACGCAACAGCTCTTAACTTTGGAATCATCATCTTTATTTAAAAGTGTCATCACAAATAACAGTGTCTAATTAAAAAGTTTTGATCTTGCTTTAGTAATTTGTATTTCAAATTTCAGATTTTTTTTAAATTTTTTTGTACAAGTTTACTATTATTGTTATTATTTTCAAGTCATCAATCAACACACTTAAAGTTGCTTGTTTACAGTTTTATTGAAATGCAACAATACAAAGGTCCAGGAAATAAAAAATAAAAATAAAAAATAAAAAATAAAAAAGAAATTCCATAACATTCATAGTAGGTTTAGTCTTGATCTAGTGGAATGGGCTGCTCAGTTTTCGTATAATCGATTGAGTAAGAATTTTCGCTTATCGATAGCAAGTTCCGTCGATTCCAACCAATCAAATCCTTCTGTGTCTTTAAGCTCTTTTTGAGTTTCCATCACTTTTTTAAAGGTGGGATCTTTTTTCATTGCTCGCATCCATTGTAGATTCTCTAAGAGCACTTTTCTCAGCTCTTTTCTGTAAACAGGAACGAGAGCGTTTACGGCTTTACTACGAGCCACATTTTCTGAATCGCCGTTTTCTTGGTATTGATTGATCAAAGCGTTAAGCTGGGTCTTGTGGCGGTTCTCGGCTTCATCAAGAATGCGTGACCACGGCTGTAAGTTTTCTGTTTCTTCTTCTTCTTCTCTTGAAGACTCCGTTCCTTGACTAGAAGCTTCGCTTTCTTGGGAGAAATCGCTTTCTTCACTGTCTTCATCATTTCCAGCACCTTGTTGCAGGTATAAGGTATAGTTTGTGCTCGTCATCTTTGGTTTGAACCGCACGCCTTCTGACAGGAAACTAAACTTCAGAAAGTAACGCGTCTGTTTTATAGAAAATCGATGAAGGCGGGGTTACTAAGCGTTCTCCTTCATAAATAAAAGAAGACCAGAAAGGCCATAACCAGGCCAAACACAGGCCTGAAAGGCCATAACCAGGCCTGAAAGGTCAAAACCACGCCAAACGGGACAAAAGGAGACAAACGGGCCATTTTTAGTCATGTGTCTTTATTTTTCTCAGACACACGCGTGGGTGTCGCGCGTCGCTAAGTTTTAATTGCCTTACAAGCTCTCTGTGATAATTCCCTTGTTCCGTTCATGGTTTTGAAACAGGTCTCTAATAGTTTCCGATATTCTATTTCAATATCACTATTCTACATTTTTTCCGAGGGTGTTTGGGGTTCCAACAGTAAACTTGCTAGCCATGTTGTTAAGGAACTGACGGTCTGAGAATCTTGCGTGTAGCCGGTTCGGGTATTGTTATAAACACTGACTCTGGGACTACCCAATCAGAGTAGGTGTTGGGTGTGACTTATTGTTTGTCAAACAAAAGACACACGAGATAGTTCACATGCAAATTTTTGAGCTCGAGTCAAAGATTTGTTAAACATAATTAGTGACTAACGCGGTGTAAAGATGAATAAAACTTTATTTCACTCAAATCTTTCAAAGGATCTCAAGACAGCTCTATTTTTACACAGACGGTAATGCAATATTTTTAATTAGAACAAACAGGAAGATCTTGGTTCCTTATATTGTTAAGCATAGCAATACATTTTGATCTGCGTAAATCTCGTGCAAAAGCTCTAGAATAAGAAGATAACTGTTTATCTCTTTCTATCTCTTTATGTTCTTCGGGGCTGATGACATAACCTTCAAAAGGTACGTGTTTGCCTTCAATATGTCTTTCATATAAAACCTTCAACACTCGGAAACTTTCGGGATGATGGCCGTCATCACTTGCGTACTTGAAATACGCCTGACGCAGTAAATTGTCTTTCTCTAAACAAAGTGTAGGATCTGGGTCGTCTCGAGAGTCTTCTTTCATTTTTTGGACATAAAACTTGTAAGATTCCCATACTTCGTCCATCCATTTTCTGTATCTAAGACCGTGAAATATTTTAGGACTTCCTAGACTGTTGAATCCATTGTCACACATTAAAAATCCTTCGTTCTCGCGTTCCATGTCCTCGATATCTCGCAGTTCAGTGTCCGTAAACTGTAAAGCAAAATATAATTTAATTACAACCCAGCTTCTTCACACATCGCTTTTATTTCATTGTGTCTGTAAACGAAGTTAACAAGGGCTTCATGCAAATGTAAGTCAAAGTAACCCGCATAATTAAAATTGCTTAACAGTGCGTAAAACAGTCTGTTATCGTGCTAGAAAAAAGTTTGTAAAAAAAAAAAACTTACCGAATCGCTCAAATCCACCTCCAAATCAGCCTCCCCGCTGCCAGTTTCAGGCAGTTCCTCGTTGTTTGATCCCTGCAATGAAAGATAAAGTTGTGTTTAAAAGAGAGAGCTAAGACACTTGTTGGACATTCAAAACTTCATCCAACGGTTTATAAATCAATTACATAAAACGCTTTAACAATACTTACAAGTGCTTCGCGCTGAGAATATTCGGCCAACATTTCGTCAAATGCGCTGATAGTTTCCTCATTCTACGGCGAGTAAGATAAAGTTATAAAGATTAGTAAGGCAGGGTCAGTGAAAAGTATTAACACAAAACACATACTAATACTCATTGAACTTACCGTATCAGCTGCTACGCGATTTTGAACGCAAGTGGACGCATGAATCGACTCCTCTGACTCGCGGTTCTCACCAAGCTATTAAAATGAAATGAAACATCAAAGATCAGAGAAGAAACAGTATTGTGATGGATTGAATCAATGAAGGCAATAACGACCAATGCAATATAAAACTTACTTCGATATCTTGGAGTGTCAATTCTGTCAATCGTGCAAACGCCAACGGAACAAAATTCTCTGGGATTTGGACGGCTTCCGTCAACATCTCCCAGTCGCGGACAGTTAAACAAGCGCTCAAGGCAGCTTGAAGATCAATAACGTTTGTGAAAAAAGCCATTTTCAACGGTACTAAGGTTTTGAAAATCGAAAAAAAGTTTTCCCAGCGAGTTTAAGTTGAATGAAGGAATGACGCTTTCGAAATCTACCCGCTTTTTATTCAAAACAGACAATATAAATCTTAAGATCCAATCAGGGTGGGTATAGAGCGGGCAAGCCTGGGCATGTCTATTGTTTCCTTTGTGCAAGAGTGACGCTCATTAGTAAACCTCGACACTTCATTAGTATGGAGGAACGCATTTTTTCCCTAGGTTTTAACAATAGATGACGTCATGGACTCGACGCTTAGGAATATTAATTAAGGGGATCCAAGGGGATCCAAGGGGATCCACTAACGGGGCTTAATTCCACTGAACATATACTACTGATACATTCCGGGTAGAAATATTTCTGATAATATTCGCTCAATTCTTGACATAATGGAATATACAAAAGACAAAAACAAACCTGGTATTTTATTTTTTATTGACTTTGAGAAAGGTTTTGACAGCTTAGAATGGGACTTTCTTAATAAATGTTTAGAACTATTCAATTTTGGGCCGGATTTTATAAAACGGGTAAATATTTTCTACAAGAATATTCAAAGTTGGGTTATAAATAATGGTCTGTGTTCTCATTACTTCAGTATAGAGCGTGGAGTGAGACAAGGAGACCCTCTCCCTTCTTACCTGTTCGTAACAGCGGTTGAAATTTTGGCTATCTCCATAAGAAATAGAGACAGTATCAAAGGGACGAAAATCAATGGTTGAGAGACTAAACTTTTGCAGTTCGCGGATGATACGACAGCTATTTTATCGAACTTGAACTCTGCTAATGCCCTTTTAAACTTACTTGGAAATTTTCAGAAGGCCTCTGGTTTAAAACTGAATGTTAAAAAGACTGAAGCAATGTGGATTGGTTCTCTTAGGAGCTGTGAAGATCAACCACTTGGAGTTAAATGGCAAACATGTGTTAAATTCTTAGGGATATATATATAACGTATGACGTCAAGCTATTAGTTGAGAAGAATTTTAACAAAGACTGAAGAAAATTAGGAATACGATTAACCTTGGGAAGTTAGAGGGCTGTCCATCCATGGTAAAGTTACTATTATAAAGGCCTTTTTGCTTTAAAAAATGATCTACCCCAGCTCTGTGCTACCTACTCCGCCGGAAATTTGGTGTTTCAATTCTTATGGAATGGAAAAGATAAAGTCACTAGGCGTTCTACTTGCGCGCCCTACGACTCTGGTGGTATCAGAATGATTGATAATGAAAACATGATAAAAGCCCTAAGGTTAAGTTGGTTAAAAAAGATTGTAGATGATGGTTACAATAGACCATATTCGTATTCTCGGTATTGAACTGGATCGAGCTTGCAATGGAGGCTCTTGCGGGGGAATATATTAGAAACTATTTGCATGTGAAAAGATTCCCCCGCATAAGCCTCGTGTGCAAGCTAGTTCTAGTTCAATATCGAGAATACGAATACGGTCTATTGCTTCTGGAAACTTTATCTAAGTGAACTCTTGAGTAGTCACGGAGAGTGATGTCCAATGCACACAAACGGAATCCAATGGAATTGATTGGCAGTCAGTTAGTATACCATTGGTGAAATGCATCTCATTAAGGGGACTTAGACTATTTTCGCTACGGTTCGGTTTGAGTAAAGTGGGATTCCGGTCGTCTATTGGTATCAATCGTACGATGGTACCAATAGAGTAACTTGCAAATCATTAAGGAGCTAGAGACTTAGACTATCTTCGCTACGGTTCGGTTTAAGTACAGTGGGATTCCGTTCATCCATTGGTACCAATGGTAGATTGGTACCAATAGAGTGACTTGGCATTGCATTGGTACACCATTGGTGAATTGCATCTCATTAAGGGGGCTTAGACTATTTTCGCTACGCTTCGGTTTGAGTACAGTGGGATTCCGTTCGTCCATTGGTACCATTGGTACGATTAGTACCAATAGAGTGACTTACCATTCCATTGGTACACCATTGGTGAATTGCATCTCATTTACGAGACTTAAAGGGGAAGTATCACGCAAATTTGTTGTGTCATTTCAAAACCCAAAATGTTTGTCTGTCAGCAGAAACCACGAAATAATTGTCAAGTTTGTTATAAATTATTACCCCAGTGCAATAAAACTGGCGATTAGTGCCTCTGGTCAGAAAAACAGAATAGGCAGTTATGGATTGAAACTTGAAAACTGTTAGGCTAATTTTTTTCAAGTTCTCGTATTTCTGTTTCCAAAATGAGCTAGAACACTGATCACGAGTTGTTCCTTTCAAGAATTGAGTTGATTTCTTTCCTCTCGTCATTTTAGAATTATTTGGCAGCTGCTTAAAGGTCTTATTTTATCATTTTAACAAAAGACTGATAAAAAACCCCATGATACTTCCCCTTTAAACTATTTTCGCTACGCTTCGGTTTGAGTACAGTTGAATTCCGTTCGTCCATTGGTACCAATGGTACGATTGGTACCAATAGAGTGACTTGGCATTCCATTGGTACACCATTGGTGAATTGCAACTCATTAAGGGGACTTAGACTATTAATTTTTCGCTACGCTTCGGTTTGAGTACAGTTGAATTCCATTCGTCGTACCATTGGTACCAATGGTACGATTGGTACCAATAGAGTGAATTGCCATTCCATTGGTACACCATTGGTGAATTGCATTTCATTAACGAGACTAAGACTATTTTTGCTACGCTTCGGGTTGAGTACAGTTGGATTCCGTTCGTCCATTGGTACCAATCGTACCATTGGTACCAATGGTACGATTGGTACCAATAGAGTGACATGGCATTGCATTGGTACACCATTGGTGAATTGCAACTCATTAAGAGGACTTAGACTATTAATTTTTCGCTACGCTACGGTTTGAATACAGTTGAATTCCGTTCGTCCATTGGTACCAATGGTACGATTGGTACCAATAGAGTGACATGGCATTGCATTGGTACACCATTGGTGAATTGCAACTCATTAAGAGGACTTAGACTATTAATTTTTCGCTACGCTACGGTTTGAATACAGTTGAATTCCGTTCGTCCATTGGTACCAATCGTACCATTGGTACCAATGGTACGATTGGTACCAATGGAGTGACATGGCATTCCATTGGTATACCACTGGCGAAATGCTTCTCATTAACACATGTAAGCCGTTTGAAACTTGAACAAATGATCGATTGGTACCATTGGAACCAATGGTACAAATGGAAAAGTAGTCAGTCGATTGGTTAACCATTGGAATCTGCATCTCAAAGCAAACGTCATGACTTGAGTATATGTTGATCTATAAGCAAAATAAGCTAATTCTTTAATGCCATGAGCCGAACGAAGCGCGCTACACGTGAATATACCTCGTGCTTTAATCCATGATTCTGAACAAGCGCGCTACACATGAATATAACTCGTTCGTTAACCCATGAACCGAAACAAGCGCGTACGCATGAATATAACTCGTTCTTTAATCCATGAACCGAAATAAGCGCGTTACACATGAATACCACTCGTTCTTTAATCCATGAACCGAAACAAGCGCGCTACGCATGAATATAACTCGTTTTTTAATCCATAAACCGAAACAACCGCGATACGCATGAATAGAACTCGTTCTTTAATCAATGAACCGAAACAAGCGTGCTACGCATGCATATTACCGGTACTTGTTCTTTAATCCATGAACCGAAACAAGCGCGCTACTCGTGAATATACCTCGTTCTTCAGTCCATGAACCGAAACAAGTGCGTTACACACATTAAAAATATAACTCGTTCTTTAATCCATGAATCGAAACTAGCGCGCTACACATAAATCAAAATCGTTCTTTAATCTCGAAAACTCAGACCTCAGACCCTAGAAAACTCAGACCCCCTGGATGTCTCGAAAACTCAGACCCAAGAAAACTCAGACCCTCTGGGTGTCTCGAAAACGCAGACCGAAAAATAGAACAAGTTTACACTGCGTGATGCTTCAAGCCGATTTGTTTACTGTTCGTAAAATCTGCTGAGAAAAGAAATACAGCTCACAGTGGTAGATATCTGCACTGATCAAGAAAATAATACTCAACATTAGCATCGATTCTTGGTTTCTTTATGAGTATAAGCCAAGTTTATCCAAAATGTGTTGTTTTCGAACGCGAGGTGTGTTGCGTGATGGCTGTGCAAACAGCGTCACGCGACAGACAGGGTCCTTATACTTCGAGGATCTTCGAGAAATTCTCTTGAATTGAATTGTGAGCAGAACAGACCATTGATAGTCAGCAAGGAGAAGTAATTCTTGTTACAAGGAAAATCTTCCTCGTTTTCCGCCAAAAAAAACACGTACATTTTCTATTACTTAATCATTAAATTTTTGGTGACCTGTTTTCGCGCCAAATTTTCGATTTCATGCTTGATTCGATCAACCATGGCGATTAAAGGTCTCTCGTGAATGATTCAGAATTTCACTCACTCCGATGCGAAGATGGCTTTTAAATTGCCTTTTATCACAAAGAAGGCAATTGTACCTAAGGTTACTGATTTACCGCAATTTCGGTATGAAGATCTCGAGGAAACTGGTTTCGTTGGACGTGGTTCGTTCGGAGTCGTTGTCAAAGCTAAACATCTCGTACAAGGTTACGTCTCGGATACAGTGGTTGTAAAGAAGTTATTGGAGGAAAACGAGGACGACCGGAAGGAATTCATCAAAGAGGCTAGAATGCTTTATAACCTTCAGCATGAAAACGTTGTGTCATTCAAAGCATTCTGCCAAAGGCCTTGTGCTATTATGTTGGAATATGTATGTTTTGATTTTTCGCCCTTCAGCGATGACATTGCTAAGAAAGTTCATAGCCTTCGAGAATTTCTGGGTTTTGTTAATACCGTAATTTACCACTAATATTGATTGATAACGTACGTATTGCGAAACCATCACGCAACGCACCTCGAGCTTATTCGGCTAAACAATCGAGAACAATCACATTTTGGATAAACTTGGCTTATACTCATAAAGAAACCAAGAATCGATGCCAATGTTGAGTATTATTTTTGATCAGAGCAGATATCTACCACTGCGAGCTGTATCTCTTTCCTCGGCAGATTTTAAAAACAGTAAACAAGCCGGCTTGCAGCATCATGCAGTGTAAACCTGTTCTATTTTTGGGTCTGCGTTTTCGAGACACCCTGAGGGTCAAAGTTTTCGAGACATCCAGGGGGTCGGAGTTTTCTAGGGTCTGAGTTTTCGAGACACCCAGAGGGTCTGAGTTTTCTAGGGTCTGAGGTCTGAGTTTGTTTTCGAGGTCTGAGTTTTCGAGACACCCTGGGTTCTTTAATCCATGAACCGAAACAAGCACGCTACATATGAATATACCTCGTTCTTTAATTCCAGAGCCGAAACAAAATAAGCGAGGAACACATGAATATAATTCGCCCTTTAATCCATGAACCCAAACAAGCGCGCTACACATGAATAGAACTCGTATATTCATGTGTAGCGTTCTTGTTTCGGTTCATGAATAAAGAACGAGTTATATTCACGTGTAGCGCGCTTGTTTCGGTTCATTGATTAAAGAACGAGTTGTTTTCATGCGTATCGCGCTTGTTTCGGTTTATGGTTAAAAAAACAGTTATATTCATGCGTAACGCGCTTGTTTCGGTTCATGGATTAAAGAACGAGTTATATTCATGCGTAGCGCAATCGGTTTCGGTTCATGGATTAAAGAACGAGGTATATTCATGTGTATCGCGCTTGTTTCGGCTCATGGATTAAAGAACGAGGTATCTTCATGTGTAGCGCGCTTGTTTTGGCTCATGGATTAAAGAACGAGCTACATTGATGTGTAGCATGCTTGTTAGGCTCGTGGATTTAGGAACGAGATCGAGATATATTCATGTGTACTGCGCTTGTTTCATGTTGTTTCGGCTCATGCATTAAAGAACGAGGTATTCCGCTTATAGATTAAGGAAGATTTAAGTCATGACGTTTGTCTTGAGATGTAGATTCCAATGGTGAACCAATCAACTGACTACTTTTTCATTTGTACAAATGGTACCAATCGACCATTCGTCTTCGTACGGCTTACACGTGTTAATGAGATGTAGTTTAGAAATGGTATACCGATCGACTGAGGAGCTTACCATTCGTTCCAATGGTACGAATCGTAAGGCTTCTTTGACAAATCGTAATCTTTTACCAATGGTACGATTGGTGAGTGTGTTTTGACGAATTGTAACCGTTTTTGTATTCGATATGAGTGATTCCAATAGTTAACCAATCGACTGACTACTTTTCCATTTGTACCAATGGTACCAATGGTACCAATGGTACTAATCGACCATTCGTTTTCAAACGGCTTACAAGTGTTAATGAGATGCATTTCACCAATGGAATTCCGATCGACTGAGGAGCTTACCATTAACTCCAATGGTACGAATCGTGAGGCTTCTTTGACAAATCGTAACCTTTTACTAATGGTACGATTGGTGACGGTGTTTTGACGATTCGTATCCGTTTGTGTATATTGGACATGAGAGTCACGGAGGATTGTTTTTACTTAATTGTAACTACGACGTTGATAAATTAAATACCTTACCCGATTTTTATTATGAGCTCTTATTATGGTTGTCAGAATTACGAGATGTTGCTGATTGTGATGGTGAATATAAATATATCGTTTGGAACAATAGAGAAATTAAGATAGACGGTAAGAGCGTGTTCTATAAACACTTTTTTAAAAAGGTTTAAAGTATACCGAAGACTTATTGTACGAAAAGACAAATATTGACTCTTTTAATACTGTTAGAGCAAGAAATGCTTTTAAATTCTAATTTTTTGGCGTGGACAGGATTAAAACAGTTTGTTCCTCTGAATCGACGAAAAAATTCACTTTCAATGTCGTTCTTGATTTGGAAAATTTTAAATGTTGTTACTACTATCGATTCTTAATAAAGCTCAAGTATGAAAGGCCTAAGAAATGGGTCAAGGTAGGGGAGAATTTGATTTGAAAGATAATTATATCACTGAAGCATTTTTGCTGCCCATGAGAGTTTCCAGTGAGCCCTACTTACGACCTTTTCAATATAAAGTATTTAATTCTATTCTTTTTACCAATAACATCCTTTTTAAAATAGGCTACATTTCAAGCTTTAACTGTTCCTTTTGTCAAGATATCACAGAAACTAGAAACCACATATTGTTTAGTTGTCCCTTTTCACACTCTTTTTGGATGGACGTTGTTGCGAACATTCTTAAGAACATTAGTAGTTGCAGTTATCTCTTACTGCGTGACGTTATCATATCTAGTTAATTATGTAATAATTTTAGGGAAAACCTATTTATGGAGTTGTAGGCACAAAGAGATTAAACCGTCTGGTAGCCATTTTAAGAAAATTCTTGAAAATAAATACGAAACTGAAAAATGTATTGCATTTAAATCCAATAGAATTGTTTTGTTTCGCAATAAATGCAAAAACTATGGAGAGTTGCTTTTAAGTGGCTATAATTAATTCATTATTTTTTTAAGTTAATTATGAATTTTATCTGGTAAGTAATTAAACAAGTACACACACGCAAAAAAAAAAAGAAAAAAAACCCTTTGTACAACATTCATAATTTATTGTGTCTAGAGAAACTTATGTAGAAGTATTGTAATACAAAAACTGTACACTTATATTCTGTCAAGCTCTCCCTGGGCTTTTTTCTTTCTTTTCTTTCTGAGTATTTTAATTTACGATTAAGGTTGTATTTTAAGCAAGATTGTATGTTAAATAAAGATTCCATTCAACCAAAAAAAATGTATATAAATGCTATTAAAAAGGAATTGTGGAGCTCCGCTTTTAGGCTTGGCTAAATATATATATTATCTACGGCTCGACTCACTTTAGCTACGTTATGCTAGAAAAAAAGGCACCGAGGCTAAAAACTCACCTTCTCCTTCCCTTTCAATAGCAATTGCTTGAGGATTGGACTCAGCAAGCTCCTTACGAAGCGATTCAGCCCTGACCAGTTTTGGGCCACTCAGAAATTCACCATCACAATGGACTCTGGGTTCCTGAGTTTGGGGATTTTTCAGAGGAGCCTTGAAACCATCAGCTGAATGCTTGATGACGAGAAGAAACCGTCTCACACAGATTCGCATGTCAGTCGACAGTGCATTTAATTTTTCAGAAACAACAACGTCGCCGAGCTTGGCTTTCTCGGGATTGAGACTACTGCAGGTTCCTACTGAAATGACGGCCTTTGGTTGAAGCACAGGTACAGCATTCTTGACAGTAATGCAAGCACCACCAGGACCACTGGATCCCTCATTCGATCGTATTAAGGCCACTTTCACTTTGTTACTGGCCCCTGCGTTCTCGAAGTACACGTAGCCAATATCGTCAAACCAACATCTAAAGGGATTAACCAACTGCATGTAACAAGCCAAGAACTCACAATCTTTAACCGTCAGTAAGAGAAAATCAACTGGTAGAGGAACCTCATCGGGTGTCTTTGTTGTTGTTGTAACATCTTGCATGGGTGGCAGGCATACATTCAGCTGTGGCGGATCACCTTGAGCGCAATTCCCCTTTGTACTGCTAGCAGTGTTACTTGCGGCGTTTGACATATTTGTCTAAGAATTGATTCTAAAGACACAAAGATTACAAGAATACAGATCAATTCGCTTTCAAACGCATGAACTTGCACATATGATGACGAATTTGTGTTTTAAGAGCGTCAAGGTCATTTCAATCATGAAAACTAGTAGTGCTATTTTTTTTTTAAAAAAGCGTGAGGTCGAAGCGTGATCAATGACCATTTTTAACTAAAATCCTAACTATGTTACATTGAATGCTTGACATCATCTTTACAACAAACCATTACATAGCAAAACGTGACTGTTTTGTATTACATGAAATAGTGAGCTGATGTGTATGTAATAGGGATACATGGAAGAGACCAGGGGGAATCAAGTATACACGAACGAATTGTAGTAGTAATTATAAACAATCGGATTGTGTCTACTTCATATACTAAGAGGACGTATACCACGTTTGCGACGAGGACAGAGGATTTACGAGATGTCTTCTTCGAACGAAAACGGCGCTAATGTGATTACCAAGTTCGTCGGCTGTTGTAACTCGGAACAAACCACATTAGGACCGAGGTGGAAAAGATGACTGACACCTTTTGAACTGTTCGCCGGCGACAGAGGCTTGATAATTAACGAAAACACGAACGCCAACAAAAAAAGGCGACGAACGTTGGTGCTTCATTTAGCGGGACCAGATGTTCAGGAGATCTTCTCAACAGTCGCAGTAGAAACAAGCCAGGCGACCGTTGACGCAGCCTCCGTAACAGCCCTGGATGGATACCTCGTACCGAGAGTTTACTTCGCCTTTGCACGCGAATCATGTCGCCAGCTACAACAAAAAGAAGGTGAGACCGTTGTACAATTTGTGACTTGATCAACAAAAGAAGCCAGAGATTGCAATTTTGGATTGGATGTTGATAACCAGATAAGGGATGCCGTTTTGTTTAAGTAAACGTCTAAGACAGTGCAAACAGAGTTTTGGGAAAACCGATAAAATCCAAAAGTAAACAAAGTAAGCCGAGTGAATCCAAAGGAAGTGTTTGCTATAGATGTGGTAAATTCGCTTGGGAACCAAAGTGCCCTGCTCGAGGTCAGACTTGCAAAAAGTGTAAAGGAAAGGGTCACTTGGTAAGCATGTGTAAAAAAAAAAGAAGAAGAAGAAGAAGAAGAAAACAACGGTTATTCAAGTGCAAGAAGAACAAACCAGTGAACACCAAGTCGTTTTTAGGCTTCCAAGTGGGTTAGAATCAAACGTGCTTACTGTGTTTGTGGGTGAAGTGTACGTAAACCTGGAAATGTTGGTCGGCTCTGGAGCTTCAAACTACATAATTGATGAAGAAACATGGGAGAATTTAAAGGCCAAGAAATTAAAATGC
The DNA here is from genome assembly GCF_977016875.1 of Pavona decussata. NCBI lineage: Eukaryota > Metazoa > Cnidaria > Anthozoa > Scleractinia > Agariciidae > Pavona > Pavona decussata. Next base: position 280,160 of record NW_028145726.1, read on the forward strand.
AAATCAGATGCTATTCCAGTTGATGGAAAGCTGTACACGTATGCATCTGACAAGCCCCTACCGTGGGTAAAAGGTCGGTTTACCTGTGAAGTAACGGTGGACCAAGGGAGATCTGGAGCAGAATTCAATTCTTAGTGATTAACAGAAAATGAAGTGCCACTCCTTGGCAAAGACACTACCATGAACTTGGGTGTATTAAAGACAGTTGTCAACATTGCCAAAGTTGCTGAAACCACACAAACTCTCCAAGAGCAGTTCTTAGAAGTATTCAGCGATGTAGGAAAACTGAAAACCAGACAAGTTACACTGCATATTTATCTTGAGGTGAAACCAGTAGCTTAACTCCTCAGGTGTGTTCCTTTTAACTTACAAGACAAGGTGGAAGGGAACGTTCAAGAATTATTGGACCATGACGTCACGGATGATGTTAATAGGCCCACACCATGGGTGATTCCCGTTGAAATTGTTGCCAAAGCAAATGGAGAAATACGTCTTTGCATCGATATGAGGCGCGCCAATAAAGCCGTTGTACGTGGTCGACACCACATACCTACAATTGATGAGTATAAACAACATGTATGGCTCAAACTAGTTGGATCTTAAGAGGGGACATCACTAGCTGGAGCTTACACCATAATTGCGTCAAATTACGTTTGTGATACATAAAAGCTTACACAGATACAAGCGACTACCATTTGGTGTGAGTTCGGAAAGTGATCAGTATCAGCATGAAATATCAACAGCATTTGGCCGGAAACGAGGTTCTTGACAACATTTCTGATGACATGTGCATGGCTCAGTGTCAGTGCAGGCAACGCATGAACAGCGTCTTCGCAAAACTATGGAACGCCTCCAAGAGCATGGACTCTCAATGTCGAGAAATGTCTATTTAATGCGGACAGATTAGAAATCATGGGATCCCCCTGTCAGAGAAAGGAACGGGCCTAACAGAGGAAAGGGTCAAAGCGCTGCAAGAAGCAAGAGAACCAGCAACTGTGAGCGATGTTCGTAGCTTTTTGGGTCTGGCTAACTATCGCAACAGATTCATTCCACACTTTGCGACTCTAGCAAAACCGCTGATGAGGCTCACCAAGTAAGATGTACCCTTCTGCATTGGACCTGAGAAAGACGTTGTCTTTGAATCGCTAAAGCAAAGTAAAGCGTGGCTGAAGTAGGAACATTAGCCTATTTTGATGAGGCGGCTCCAATTACAAAAGTAATTGAAAGATTGAAGTCCCATTGGACTTTGCGTCGTGCAAGTACAGAATCCGAATGGAGACTGGCTAACAATTTTTTTATGCAAGCTGCACCTTGACAGAATGCGAACGCATGTATTCCAAGACAAAGAAGGAGGCCACTTGCCCTTTTTTGGGCATGTGAGGGATATCATGCTTACACCTATGGCATTACGTTTGATGAGATGACTAACCATAAACAGTTGGAGGAGATTATGGTCCCCGTCTTAAGCCGTGTGCCCGCATCGAACGCTGGTTGGTTCGCCTGAAGCCGTAAGATTTCCGGATCGCGTACACCCCAGGGAACACAACATTTCAGACCCGTTGTCTCTCGCCTGCTTAGACACAAGAATGAAATGTACAACCATTGGCGTGAGGCAGAAGAGTATGTGCGGTTCATAGCCATCAGTGCCACACCGAAAGCTCTTCCTACAAGGCAGTTAGAAGAGGCATCAGCGATGGACGCGGAACCTCAAGAAAATTAAGGCAGGGGTCTCTCGTTATTTACTCAAAAAAGCAAGGGGGTGGTCAATCTTCTGAAGTTTTAGCCGTTAGGTCGTAAGACTTTGGCAACATAATATGCTTACAAATGTCAACATATTGACGTACACAACTTATGCAAATTAGGTCACGTGACTTCTTACGGATACAAAATTCAAGAAAACGTTTCAGCAAAAATGGCACCACTTTTTATTGCCTCCTGGGGGCTGCCTGTAGTTTTAAAACTTTACCACTGTTGGGCACTTCATTTCTGTGCCCGGGCCTTTTAAAAAATTTCCTCAATTTCGAAAATAAACGGCTAATTTTACTTTGGAGGGACTGGGAACTTCATTTCTGTGCCCGGGCCTTTTAAAAAATTTCCTCAATTTCGAAAATAAACGGCTAATTTTACTTTGGAGGGACTGGGAACTAGTAAAAAATGCCGTTTATTTTCAAAATGAAAGAAATATTAAAAAAGGCCGAGCACAGAAACGAAGTGCCTAACAGTGACAAAGTTTTTAAACTACCGGCAGCCTTCAGGAGGCAATAAAAAGTGGTGCCATTTTTGCTCAAATGTTTTCATAAATGTCTCGGCCGCAACAGGTCACGCGACCTAATTTGCATAAGTTGTGTACGTCAATATGTTGACATTTGTAAGCATATTATGTTGCCAAAGTCTTACGACATTACGGCTAAATGTTCAGAAGATTGACCACCCCCTTGCTTTTTTGACTAAGTAATTAGAGACCCATGCCTTAATTTTCTTGAGACTGAGAAATTCGAGGGAGGCAATCAGAACCTGTCGATTTGAGAAATGTAAGGCTTATGCACCTGAGGCGGGTGAACTATGTGTAATCGGGCAGTTAATCCTGAGGTCTGCTATGGACAAGGCAGCAGAGAAGTTCGGCAAGTCGTGCTATTGATGTCAGCTGATAGCACGTCCAGATCCCCCGAGCCATTGAGATCCACAACACTTCCACAAAGTTCCTTGGAAAGATTTGGCAGTGGACGTATTAGTACCACTTCTACATTGACACTCGACTTTTGTTGCGATTGACTATTACAGTCATTACTATGAGTAGGCGATACTGAATCGATAACCTCGACTAAAGCAATTGACAGCTTAGAAGAAATTTTCAGCTGCCATATACTTCAGACATTGGTCCACATTTCCACTCCCAAGAGTTCCACGGCTATTTTATCGATAACGGAATCTCGCATCTCAAGGTGACACCAAGGTGTCCCCTGAACAAATGGAGAAGTTAGAGAGAGAACGCTTCTTTGATTAAAAGAAATCGTTTGCTCAAGCAGAAGGGCCAGATTGGAGAAAGGAAATCCGGAAATATGTTGCCCAGTACAGAGAAATCGATCATGCCACAACTGCTAAAAGCCCAGCAAAAATGTTGTTCAGTCGCGAAGTGAGAGGGAAACTACTGGAAGTGTATTCTAATCATCACCAAGACCTGGAAGTACGTGTCAGAGATGCATAGCTTAAAGCGTTCTTACCAGTTATTATGTATATGAGCCCAGAAATGCACAACCGTCCGAGATTCAAGTTGGTGACCAAGTACTCATGAGACAGGATAAAACCAATAAGTTATCCACAGAGTTTCATCCAACACCGCGTCTGAGCAAGGGCAGTCAGCAACTACAATGAGTGTGCAGGTGACAGTCATAATTCAGTGACAAACCACAGTATGTTGACGAAATCAGGACGCGGACAGCATCAGAGACAGAGTAGGCCAGTTGCCAGTGAAATATAATGACTTTATTTTAAAATAGTGACTGATAGCAACGAATCTGCATGAACGATTACGTCATGGACTCTGTTGATTACACGTTGTTAAAGGACACATGCGGTTATGATCTATTGTTTAAGTACATCGACAATGCTGGTATTTTTATAGTAATTCTTATTTTCGGTTACTTTAAGTTTTGTAATTCCTACAATTGTTTGTTGCATATTTTGTGTCTTTAAGAAAGGAAGGCTGTGCTATGCATTGCATGAAGTAGTGAGCGAGATGTTTATATGTAGTAACATGGAAGCGGCCAGGGGGAATAAAGGAAATATGATCGAACTGAACTAATGTGCCAAAGAGTGTCTCTTATTTATGTACTAAGAGAACCCACACAACAGTGATTTTTTAGTTGGTTGTAAATGATTTCTGTACATACCTCAGCAAGCTCTTGAAACTGTATCAGGTCAAAGTTTGTTCATTACACTGTAACTGCACATCTCCATGGTGCAATCGTGCTGTGCTAAATGGGAAAAACAAACACTGTTCAGAAAGGAGGACAACGTAGTGAATGTGTAGCTATCCTAGCTAACGTTTGTCTGACTTTGTAGTGCCTGTCACGCTTTTCAATAACACTCGTTGCAATTTGCTAGTGGTAATTTTTCTGATAATGTTTGGGCAAGCCAGGGGTGAGACCATGTTTTTCACTCTTAGAGAATGTCAGTTAGCTCTTCAAATCAGGTTTTCCTTCATTTGGAATAAAACGAAACATACAACAAAAAAGAAAACGCATTTTAATGGCATCTATAGCGTACTAGTAACTAAACAACGCAAAGTCCTAACATTGAACGTTCTGAGACAAGTATATGTGATTTACTTGTCATTCCACTCTAACCTCTTATCAGACGAAAGAGACCCAGCCACCCCTCCCCCTAACCAAAGTTGGAATACCCAGAAGACATTTTCGTTTAGAGTTCCCCAATGTTTTCACAACTTTGCTGTGAGGGAAAGGGTTGTAGGGCATCAAGAAGTCTCACTCTTTTTGTCTAGGGTTGTTGTTTCATGGCATAACTCCTACAAGTCTCCTATAGCTCATTAATCAAGCATCTGAACTAATTATCAGAATGTCATATTTTAATTTCAACTCCTGTTGAGACAACAGGGATTTCTTTTCTCCAAGTATGCCTGTGCCAGTTACTTATGAAATAAATTTTTCTCTAAATGATCTTGTTTTTCAATTTTATCACTCTTATAGTAAAATTAAAGACATTGCTTAAGACAGTATATCTACATATACATAACATTAAGCACTACCCTGCATTAATATACATTACGTACTTACTTTCAATGATGTTTAGTCCAACACAGTCCAGAATCTGCTGAGGGCTGAAATAACTGAGGTGTTTCCCAGACCTTCGTTATAAAAATGAAAAATTGAAAGATTTAAAAGCGAACGATAAACCTGAGCACGATTTGAATTATTGAGGCAGCATTAAGTTTGATAAGAAACTGAACAACGAAGTGATGTAGGGCTTCAAATCTAATTTTTCGTTAACTCCACCAATGGTCATTTATCGTAAGTACCAATTAGTATTTTGCCCACCAAGAGTGAGAACAACCGTGACCTCTCTCCCTCCCTCTTATCATTTCTATATGGGAATTCCTTTGAAATATTGGACAGATCGTCAGAGTTTAAAAACATCTTGTTTACTTTCATGAGAATCACAGGTTGAAAAGTGTAAGGCACGCTCACAGCGTACCAATAGTCATTTTTTCTAAGCACCAGTTTGATCAAAGCTCGAATTTGTGAACGGAATCTTCGTCACAATAATTGACAAAGCGATTTAATTGGTTTATTAGTGTTATTCATTTTCCAAATATAATACATAAGAGATTGAATGTTCACGCGCTTTTGGCAAAAGCCCGGGGGTAAAGATATGGGAGGTACACGGTTCGATCCTCGTGTCTTTCTGCTTTTATACTGAACTACTAACTGACATCTCAGTTTCATACCAGCATAGTTGTAATTCTTTTTCAGTTCTTTCCAGCACAATGCAGGCTGACGGCCTGAGTAAAACTTTTCATATCTGTAAAATAAGGGAAAAGAAAACAAAAATATGTCAGGTTCTTCTTTTAACGAAGCCTAATGTGATCTCCTTATGGTGACTCACATGTCACACCCCTTTTGCTTTACTCAATGTCACGCAAGGAAAGGAAATTGGTCACGCCAATTACGCAAGCAAATTAACATGACAGTGTAGTCTAAGCTGGACCAAGAGTAAATGAGGTACTTATTAAAGTTACAAGAAAAAGAATGTTATTACATGAAACCATTTCCACTTAAGAGAAGGGAAAGCGTTGTATAACTGTTTACCACTGAAGAGATCAATGGAAACGTTCTTCGGGAGTCTTTATGTTCCTCCTTTTGTGCAATTTGCTTCAGAAAGCAAATTTAGAAACACAACTTAAAACAGTCCAAACATCCGAGGAAAAATTTCGCTTTAACTTATTCATTAATGTCCAGATTAAATGCTGGCAGTAAAGTAGTCTGTAAATGGAAAAATGAACCCGCCCGCCTCGATTAGCACTGCTCTCATCGGAGCCAGGGGATTAAGGATTTATTGTCAAATAATAAAATATTGTTGTTGTTTGTTGTTGTTATTGTCAGTTCTCATGACTGATGCAGACGTGAAGCGGTAATATAAATCAGTTCTATCATAAATGCGTTAGCACATATTCAATATTTTAGTTTTAAATTAAGCACAGCTTAAATGGGTTAAATGTGGATATACTTACCCGTATTCGTCGCTCTTCGTTTGGCGTTTGACTCGGTGAACAAGAATGTTCACATTGTTTATCCTTTATTTAATCTCACAGGATGAAAAATCCTACGAAACTGAGAAGAAGAAAACAAATTGTTTAATAATTGCCGTAGCTACACTCTCTTTCTTTTTATAAGAGCGTCTTTATTTTGCTAATGGAAATTAACCAAACTACTTAAGGGCATGTTTTGTATAACATTAAGGACGGTGCCTACTATTGTTACTGCGCATACGTTCTGCGCATCGAGAGATACTCGGGTTTCAATGGGTGGTGCCTACTAATACAGGAATATTTTTGCGCGGCTTAAAACTATACGGAGAAAGCAGAACTTACCAAATGCTTTTGGTATCTCAAAAGAAAATTGGGGGTAACCATGCATTTTTCAGAGATAATTAAGCTTCAATTTTGGAAAAAATCCCATACATTGCTTTATATTTTGGCGTTTTTTAGAGATATTACTGCTAAATTATCTCTGAAAAATGCGTGGTTACCCCCAATTTTCTTTTTGGATTCCAATAGGCCTTGCTAAGATCTGCTTTTCTCGCATAGTCAAAAACCGCACAAAAATATTTCGGTATTAGTAGGCACCGTCCTTAAGTGATGGTGACACACATCTCGGTTTGTCATAATCAGCAGTTCTTGATACCATATCTCAGCAGACAATGCATTTTGATAGGTTTTCTGGTCACGTCCTCATTGATTTACTGAAATACATGTAGTGTATACCATGTAATTTACGAACATCTTAAGAAGGTTTTCAGCCTCAAATCGCAATAAAATATAAGAACGTTCAGCCTCAGCTCCAAAATTAGACTTTCTTATAAAAAAGTGTATAAGTGAATCATTTATGGCATGTTCTTTCTTGTCTGGTTCAAATCCACGTAAAAATGAATTCCTTAGAGTTACCAAGAGAACCTCTAGCCCTCAGAACAGAAACATATTGACTTAATGCTTGCATAATTTTGAGGAAAGATCAGCGGCGTTTTTTTTTTTAAATAAGGATGTCTTAAGTAATCATTTTTTTTTTACAATGAAAGCCTTTAGGCCTATCGTTCTTCTATTATTTGACATTTGCAATGAAAGAACTTCACCTAACACATGCAAAGATCTATGATTTCCGTTCAGTTGTATGACCGGACCAATGTCCCAGCATATGGCGGACCATGGGTGACCTAAGATCTCCTAAGTAATACTCTCTTTCTCTTGGGTCTGTTCTGCCAGCCCTCTGTCCATATGGATATTGGATATGGCTGTAGAAGGACATTGCACGAGTTACCCCCTTGTAGCTTTCACTATCTTATGATTTTGTTGCTACCTGACAGAGCTAGAGATGGATCTGGGAAAATATCATGGGCCGTAAACTTTTCTTAGCATTGTTCGCTTATAGTCATTTTTATGGTTCTAAACTTAGGAGCAGATTTAACATAGAATTAAGAAATAATTGAAAACAATAAAGCATTATTACCATAATATTAAGGCTTTCATTGTCATTGACTTCTTGTCATCAAGTTTTCCACTTAAAACATCAAAGATATTTTTACATTGCATTTAACTCTTTAACGGTACAAGGGTTCAGCATAGCTTTTAACAAGGAGAACTAAACTACACCGCTAACTATGACATTCTTTCGCTCTCTCACTAAATTAAAAGCGCGCGCGCTAACAATCAATCTCAGTTTCGAGATAGTCTGGGTACTAGGGTATGACGTTGCCGTTGGAATAAAACGTCGTGTTCAAATAATGTCGCGAGCCCGGTTAGATCAACAAACTTAACTGTTTTATCAAAAGAGCAAGGTAAAAAGACTCAGTTAAAGCTGTGAAAGTTATAAAGGTCAGCTGTTAATTTGCCGTTCTTCAGCTCCGTGTTTCAACATTTTACATTTCCAAGTTGTTTCATCTACGAAAAGACTTAGTCCAGCCAGCTGTAATAATGCAAAATAAGAACTGTTCTTCTGCAGACGCCGGACACTCATATCAGGTACAAAGAAATATAAGTTTATAATTTGCTGAAACTGCATAGAATGATACTTGTCAGCTCAGGCACGTAGGGCCAGCTGTGGTGCCGCAGTTTGAAACGTGTGGTAGAGAGATTCACCCTGAATTTATTCATAATTTTCTCCCTCGCTAGGATGTTTTCATATTTCCTTCGTGGTTTTCGATGTTTGGCATTTTTTGAACTCTCTACCGGGTCTGTTCACTGTGCCCCTGACGAGATTGACAGACCTTCTGAGCAGACGTAGCTTTATTTTGCTTTAGTCACTCTATGCTGTTTCTTAATTATTTTTTTGGTGAGCTCACTAAAATACGTGCATTAAGTTTTTAATAATTACCTAACATTAAGTAATAACTGAACAAAAGCTTGTCGTTTCTCACTCGTTCCGAAAAGATAAGCATTTTAAGTTTGAATTAAAATATCAGAAAATCGATGCATATAAACACCTATGACTATAAACAAAAGAGCTGTCCACTCGATCGTTCAGCTGTTCATCTCGTTTCGCGGGTTCGTTCACTCGGTGTTTCGTTCGTTCGTTTGCTCGGTGGACCTTTTGTCCGTTAACTCGATCATTCGGCCATCCGTTCGCCCGTTTGGATGTTCGTTCGCTCGGGCTTCCGTTTGTTCGTTCTTTTGCGTTTCTGGTTTGTTCAGTTGTTCCTCCGCTTGCCAAGTTCTTTTTGCTATCCATGGGCATAAACATGTTATAAAGAATAAAATTAAACCATTGAAAAGCTGTATGAAAACATTACGAAGAAGCCCTCAATTCAAAAAACAACCGTGTAATTGGCATTTGGTGCTGTTCTTTCGGTCGTGCGGTCATATCTAATGTCTATATGTACAGAGGACTGAAAATTAAAACTCTAATAAGAGATACACACTAATAGCCCTTTTCAAACTAATTATAACCGTGCAATTGGCTTCTTATGCTGATCTTTCGGTTATGGGGCTGGGTCGACTTTCGGTCATGTGGTTTGTTCATTTCGGCTGGTATACATGAGTTTTTTTTCGTCTGATTATTCGGTTAGTCTCTCAATGGCCCTATTGGTTTCAGCCTTATGTTCACTCCTCTTTCCGTCTGTCTGTTCCTTCCCATATAAATCCGTATGGTTCAGTTATTTTCACTAGTGCTACTAGTGACACGGTTTTTTACAAACAAATTAACTTCTTATATGGGCTTAATCCTAAAGTTTAAAAGCTATATAATAATTAAAACATCAGAAGTTTTCCCTTCGTGTTTTAATATTAAAGCTGCAATGCTATAGAGAGAGACTTCATCTCTCTCCTCTGATCTGGCACACAAAGGGAAAAGAAAAGTAAGTGATGAGCGCGGAAACAAACGCGTAAGTAACACGAGTTGCACAATCATCAGACTTGGCCAGTAAACAGTAAATTTGGGTAAGAAATTCTGCGCACTTATTATTCATCCAATAAACACCAAGCTTGGTAAAAAAACAAAAAACACTGTTAGCTGTCCTTTTTCGGGACCACTCTGACTTAAACATTGGCCTTCAAGGCTTTAATTTCTCTTTTACTTTATACCGAATCACTGATTATATTTGCGGGCAGATTCACTTGCATCCATGCTTACCAAAATGTACTACCGGTTGCTTTTAATAGCCGTTCAGTTTTTTTCCGAAGAAAATCCAGAACCTTGCAGACTCAAAGTTTTTCTTGAAAATTCACCTACAAACAGGAAAAGAAAATGAACGTTAGTGAGGAAGTACAATCATAATTTTGTCGGCTTGTCACTGAAGAACCCTTTCACACAGATGACACGCAAGCAAAGAAATTAGATCACGCGATCGGTCAATTTAGCCCAAAATAGTAAGTGACCAAGTTAGCAATAAAAGTGCCACTCAATCTCCCAACAAAGCTAGAAAACAATGTGCTTTATATAAAAAGATCAATTGGAACTTTTCCACGAAAGGAGATAAGATTAGGATGAAGCAAAGAGCACAAATTGTCTATCATACGCAAGAAAAAAGGGAAACCATTTGCTGTGAGAACACATTGTTTCACAGCGAAATATACCAGAAATTACACAAACGAGAAAAGTTTTGCAAAAACACAACGTAAAATGTCACTGAACAAAGTTCACAAATTGTCAGTCTCAGATGTCATTCGCGAGAAAGGAAACCAGGGGCCCGCTGGAGGTCGCTGATGAGGTCTGATGAACCACATATTTGTAACGAAAATAAACAAACAAAAAAAAAAAAAGGGTTCGCAATAGCAGAATAAAAGGCAGAAAGTCTGTGAAATCTGCTGTTGAATTACATTTTTCACCGTGAAAAAAACAAGCACTTGATTGTTTGTCAAAAGCAAAGCAACTACATTGATTCTATGAAGAACAAAAGAGTGGACATTTTTGGCAAGTAGACTGATAGTCTTTTCGAATGACTAATCAAATTTCACAAGTTCACAATTTAGATTTGGGACGTCATCACCTTAGGACTTTATTCCGCGCGACGTTTATGTGAAGGATAAATAAATGGAAACAAAACTTCTTTTTTTTCAATAAATTGCAAGAGCAGGAAGACTGAAGCGAACTACTAGTTATGACCAATAACGATCTTTCAGTCGTACTTCGCTAAGAAGGTTTGTCAGGGAGCCACTCGCACTTTAGGGAGTTACAAACAAGGAAAACTGTTGCAATCGAAACAGCTGTGAAAGGACTCGCTACATGTCTATTGAGTGCCACATAAATAATGAAGACCCCAGTGATAAAAAAACTGCCTATAGGACAGTCTTTTTGTAATTGCCAATCAAAATAAAAGGCACAAACCTGCAATCAGAGACAGATTCAAACACGGAGAGACTGTGAATTGGCGTACGCTCACAAGCCGGGGAGTGCGAACTGAAACAAAGGGACACAGATATTAAATTCAGATGAGGTGTGGTATAGAAACGGTGGTGGATAGTTTGTTGGAGAGAGGGGAGTTGATGGTGGCAGGGAGACAGAATAGGAATGAGTACAATACCCAGGCAAATATTCACTTGAAGACATGCTTACCAAAGCGAGACTAACTTGTGATACTCCTGTTCGGTCTTTTACTCGAAGAAAATCCAGAACCAGTTGCCGCCTCAAAGTTTTTACTGAAACTTCATCTGCAAACAGGAAACGAACATAAAAGTGCATAAGACAGGAGGTACTCACTGATAATCTTGTCATATCAGTTACTTTACACTAAAACATCCTTTCATAACAGACGCCACGCCAGCAAAGAAAATAGATCACGCGACAAATGTAGCCCAAAATAGTAACTTAGGAAAAAAATGCCAGCTAGAAACAATGTTCTTTTCATGGAAAGGTTCACTGGAATTTTTCCATAAAAGGAAATGAGATAGGAATGAAACAAAGTCCACAAATTGTGAGGTGAGAGATTCAGGAAGTGTATAGTATCGGGGTTTTCTGGGTGGTGATTTTCTAACATGCCTCTAAAGTAATACTGTTTTCCGAAAGAGGAGGTCTCCTTTGGTGATCAACAAAATTCATTTGCGGGACAGACCCAATTTCTTTCTTCAAACAATAACAAGTGGACCCGTATGTTTGTGCAAACCAATGTTACACACAACGACCTACCGGTGAGCTCCCCCCTACACTTTTGGACCCTTGTAATGTGCGTAATAATCCACTTTGTCGATCACATGCTTGCCCCGTGTTGGACATATTGAGTGAGGCTGACTCTCCTGTTACGTTGTTTGACCTCTTGAGTTGACAACGGCGATACAAAATATTCCAAACTCATCGCAGACAACGTCATTCGTACCTACCTCTAGTATCAAATTGCAATTTCCGGGCAACACTCCTAATGCTAATACTTAATGTAAGAAGGAGATTTAGGCAATACGTTGAAAAATGTTTTTGATGCCGGTCTTGAGGATTCGTAGGCAGCGAAGGAACAATCTGCGTGCTTGGGTCAGAACCCTCCGCCACAACATTGGTTGGAAAAAATGCTCAAAAAAAATAATTTTTTTTATTTAACCACCGGCTTGTTTTGAAACGTATTGATTGGTCTATCTGGAGAGGATTTAGATAGATACCGGATCAATCGTGCTTTCATTCAGTGTGAAAATGGTTTGAATTAGCCGCGTAACCTTAGCAACAAACACTGACAACAGCACAAAAATACACGGTCACACTCAGACTTCCGTACACCGTTGTAACACCATTGTCAGATGTGCCAGTGAGACCTAAACCACAAGCTTTGTTTGACTCGAAAGCCAGGCAGCCTCCCTTGCACACGCTCTTTTGGCTCGCTACGCATTCGAGGGAAAACTAAAAGCCACGAGATTTGGTCACGCGATGACGTGAATAATAATCACGCAAATTAAAAGATAACTTGTAATAAAGGTACTCGGTCGCAAGTTCGCATTATTACGAAGCAGAGCCATGCATTAATATAAATCTTTCAGTGTTTGAATAAAATGAGTCTAAAATCATTTCCATGAAAGGTCAACTGAAACATGCCATGATTACCACAATTCTTTTGTATTAATTTAAAGGATTTATGAATATGCATTTATTTAAAATTTAATTCAATTTACACCTCTAATTCCTCATGAAAATTACAAGTAAACTTGTATAAAACAGAGTGACTTAAGGACGGTGCCTACTAATTAAGAAGTTTTTGTTTTGCGTGGTTTATGACTATGAGGGGAAAGCAGCAGGGTACCTGTTGCAGAGATGTGTTGTAATAAAATGTTTACATTTTAAAGACATTATATGCACTTAATTTATGACAATTTAAGTGATATTTTATGGTCTGATTTTAGCTTTTTTGCAGAGATTTTATTGGGATTTTGTGTTCTGGCTGCTGTATTCTGTTTTTTAAACAGCCGTTTTATTTACAGAGAAAATGTGAATAATTTACAGAGATTAAACTGTATACATTTTACAGACATTAAATGTACTTTTCGTTGACATTATGTGTAGTTTATTTGTGTACATTATACTAACATTTTATGCGGTAATTTTTGATTGATTTTTACAGACGTCTTATTGACGTTTTATATTCTTCGTTTTACAAAGTTTTTTTCTGAGCTTTTTTTTTACAGAGAAAATGTGCAGATTTTACAAGGATTAGTATATACGTTATAAAATGTCTGTAGATTTCGGACAAATTTACAAGGAAAAAATAAGGATTTTACAGACATTTCATGCGATCTTAAGGCACAAAATGTGGTGAAATTTACAGAGATTTTATACGGTTTATAAAATCTCTATAAGTGTGCAAATTTACAGACATCGAAATTTACAAGTAAAATGTAGACATTATCCAGAGATTTAGTTAACTTTATTGAAGTCTGTAAATGGTCCAAGTTTTCCAGTGATTGTTAAATAATTTATTGCCTTCTATATTTCTTAATTAACTTTGCGAAGGAACAGGCTAAGGTTTATCGAAGAAGGGACCTCGTATATTTAGTTGTTTAAGTGTATTTTGTAAGTCGCTGCCTTGACGTGTAAGTGTTAATTTTTACTGTTGTGTTTTGTGTGTGAATACCATTTATAATGCAAGCAAATGAAAAATGTGCGGTTTTATCCCTTAATGTACGCGGAATAAGGGACAATGTCAAAAGGAGGAGTATTTTTTCATATCTTAGAGACCAAAATGCCTTGTTTTATTTTCTTCAAGAAACTTTCTCAGATATTAATGTTGAAGCGCTCTGGAAAAACGAATGGGGAGGTGAAATTATTTTCTCTCACGGGAGTCACCATAGTAGGGGTGTTTGCATTCTCATCGCGCCGTCATTACAGCTCAAGATAGATTACACATATAAGAACAATTCAGGAAGAATAGTGCTCATTAACACTACTCTCAAGTCGTTAAAGTAAACACTCTGCAATATCTATGCCCCTAATGGCCAGTCTGAACAACTAGAATTTATTCAAGAACTAAATTGGTGTCTAATTGACAAATCGGAGCTTACCACTCTTATAGTTGGCGGTGACTGGAATTGTTCTTTGTCAAAGAAAGACAAAACGGGTGGTGCACCGTGGAAGGCAACCAATTATAGAAATCTTATACTAACAACCATGGAAATGCTTGATTTAGTTGATATCCAACGAGCTAAATACCCCAAATTGCGTAAGTACTCGTATGAGTCCAAGTCGCTGGGTGTGAAATCAAGAATAGACTTCTTCTTGATCGCCAAAAATTTGGAGAAATATGTTAAGACTTGTGCAATTGTGCCAGCAATTGCACCAGATCATAAAGCGGTACAGATATCACTCTCGTGGCCTAAGGAAACTAGTCGAGGACCAGGCTTTTGGAAATTTAACAATTCCTTGTTGACTGATGAGAGTTATGTGAATACAGTTCGCTCCGTTTATGCCCAAACTTGTGAACTTAGATCTCAAATCGAAGACAAACGTCTTTTTTGGGAGGTATGAAAAATGGAAATAAGAGCGGCAACAATCACATTTGCTAAAAGAAAGGCTCAAATGAATCATAATAAGGAAAATGAAATCAAGCGCCAGCTCGATGAACTAGACAATTTAATTTGTAACAACTTCCAACACCCGGATATAAATAACATATTGGAAAAGTATTCCAAACTTAAAAAGGATTTTGAGTTAATTTACGAACAAAAAGGAAAAGCAGCGATGTTTCGATCGAAATGCCGTTGGCTGGAGAACGGAGAACGCCCAACTAAATAATTTTTTAACTTAGAGAAAAGGAATCACAATAAAAAAATCGTTACTGAACTTGCGGCACATTTTTGATATCGAAATATTCCCAACTCACAAGTCACGCCATATTTACTATGCACAGTTTTAATTAACTGATAATTCTGGTATTTTTCGGTTTTTCATAAATAAAAACTTAACGTAAGTTTTATTACACTTCTGTTTCCTGCCCTTTTTAAAGCAATACGACACTAGAGGTCTTCTAAACGGATTGGTCACTTCAGACGATTCAGAGAATATTCGAAAATGTTAAAAATCTGGTCATTTGAATAAACGGCACCCCCGCTATGATAGATAAGTCTGATGGTTGATAGTTGGTTGAGCAACATTTCGTTTACTGCTCGACTCAATTAGTCATCAGAGAATAACCGATTGCAATGCAGTATTATCAGTTATAATAGTTTGGAAGAGGTTTGTAAAGCGCCTACTTTGGAGGAAGATAACATTTTTACTGAGGCCCGAGCATTAAACATAAGCTAACTTGCATTAATTGATAGAAATGGTACATCGTGCTAGTTAAAAAAATATCTAAATAAGCACTGGTTTGTTCATTACAAAAAGCGCCTTGTCCAACGTAGAGGCCTAGGAGGTGTTTTGAAAAGTTTTATTGAGTTTCGTAATTAAGGTCAGCTTTGGAAACAAGTATGGTATGAAAAACAGTTGGCATTTGGACGGCTAACACAGCTAGAAAGGAAAGAAAATGCTAAATCGTGAAGTTTGGATAAAGTCAACGAGATGCAGAAAGACATTTTAAGCCCCGTTTCGGCGGAGGAGAACTTTGTTTCAGACTAACCGTAATCCCAGCTTCTCAATCATAAAACAGACTAAGTAGGGCGAATATTGGAATTGTGTCAGCTCTGATAGAACTCTCCAGACGCCTGTAAATGCGACTGAAGCTCTAACTAGGGAAGCTTATGCCTTCATTATTGTTACACTAGAAATCACTTGGCTCTTCGTGGTCCGTTAAAATTTAAACACATACCTGTATTATCACACAGATGTATAGTAGAAGAAACGTCGATTCCGTAAAATCAGCATACAGGCGAGGGAATCTAACAAGAGTGAAAGAGGAACTCGATCAGAGCTGACTTAATAAGGGGTGGCATAGCAACACAATGTTTTGATTACGTTTTGGGTGTTTAGCTTTTCTACCATTTTAACTGGTGGAAGACCGCTGCTGACATTCCTGCTTTGGTCTTCAAAACTGGAGAAGTTTTTCAAACTACAGCTTAAAAGCACATATTGGATTTAGCCTTTCAAATAAACAACTCATTAACAACGTCGTTCATACATGAAGAAAGATTTATGATCTGTCAACGGGATATCATGACGCTAGTTACATAAAAATAACAACTGGCTGTCGTGTATTTCACCTCCTTATTATTGTCATTCATAATTGCCGCTTTTTTCGGAAAAGGTTAGCTTCTGATAGTTCTTTGTCGTAAATTAAACGAGGGAACTTAACTTTGTTAAACTATACTAAACGCTGAGTGTTCTGTGTTACTGAAATATTCACAATTAACGCACAAGAAGTCACGCTTATTAACCACGCAGAGTTAGAAATATTTTTAATTAATATAGTTATGAATTTGCTTTATAAATAATAAGTAATAATAAGCATAAAGATCATTATAAGGAAGTCTTGATGCTCTAACAATGATATAAAAATTGAAAGAAAAGCGATTTTTTTAACAGTAGGCTAAATTGAAAGCCATTTAAGCTGTGCAAAATATTTGTAAAAAGATGAGACCTAAACGCTTAAAGCTGTTTAATGAATCTCCTGGACGAATGAAAATTAGACAGTGAGTTCTATAGTCTTTGAACAACTCTTTGAAATGCTTGCTCTCCAAAACTCTCAGTATTAGCGGTTTGTACAACGACAAAGTTCTGCAACGCTGATCTCATGGAACGTCCAGGTTATAACTACATAAAGCCCCTCTATATATACTGGTGCTGTGTCATTCAGTAAATAAATGTATTGTATTTTTCACTTTGCTTGATTTTCAAACAATTTATTTTGTTCTAGCTCCTTTTTTTCCTGTTCTATGCGAAAAAAGACATTTAATTATATGCATCGGAGCCATTATAATCAGTTCGGACGAAACCAAAAATATTCTCAACGGTTGAAAACATCGCTTATTTACATCAATGGCTTTCATGCTATCATGAATTTAAGTTGATTCGCACGGATTGGTCCTCAATATTTCCTTCACCGTCCGTTTTATCTCGGAATTACGTCGTAATTATTAGAATTCTTGTTGTTTGAAAGAAGTTTGCAACGGTTTGGTCTGACTGAAAAGTATGTTGATAAGAGTACAAACTGACTAATTACTTGATCTGAATATTAATGCATGTTCGCCATAAGGAAATTACTTCACAATATTCATCCCAGTCAGCGTTGCTTCTAACGTAGGCGAGTCCTACATTGTTTTTCTTGGACTTTGAACGATTTTCGTATTCGCAACAAGTAAAGCTTAACAGAAAAAGGAAAAGCTCGTAATTACTAGATGACTTCATGACTCACAATTGCGGCTCATAACAAAAAAGTGATTTGAAGCCACTCAGTCCTTAGGAAGGACTTTCTTAGGTATCATTTGCATGTAGAAATCGTTACAACTACACTAAACATTGATCCAAACAAACGCCAACATTGCAATCATGTCAGTTATGACGGAGCTTACCAGATGCTCTTAAAAGCGAGTCCTTAATTCTCTGAACTGAACGGCCTACGCTTTCATAAATATCGGAAATAGCTGTTATATTTAAGCGCGTGGAACTCTCAGATACATACCTACATCATCACATAGATGCAAGGAAAAGGACACGCTGATTCTCTGTGAGCGGCAGACGTGGGTGTCTAACAGAAGCGAAAGAGGAGCTCGACCAGTGCTGATTTAGGTAAGGTGCGGCATGGCAACAATGTGGGTGGATGACGTCACTCATTTGTTGCCATTCGTGTTGATTGTTGGGGAGGGGAAGGTGGTACACTGGGAGGGGAACGGTGGGAAAGGCAGTTGGTTGGTCTCCGTGAATATTTGGGTGGTGGTGTGTTACCTCGGGCTAAATGAACGAGCATGTGTTCTCCTTCAAAGCAAGCAGCTGTTGTTTGGTTGCCTCAAGAGAAATTGGCAGAATAATATTGGTTGCTTGGAAGAGGGCGACGGTGAACCTTAACGCGAAAAAAACGTTGCCCACAACGGTGAAGAGGACGAAGCAACGTAGCTGTTGCTTTTGCTGTCATTCCCCTTGTTCTCATTCAGTGACGATGTTAGCGACGCTTTTATCTTCTGGAACGTGTCCCTTCTTCAAGTACCGGAAGAGCAGTTCATTCAGCGGCTGCAACAGTGCCTTTTACCGTTATTTAGCTTAGCTCTTGTAGCATCGGGTGGGATGTCCACCTTGTTTATGATTGGCAGGGCTAGAAGGGTATCTAAGGCAAATCTCGTCACCTCGTTCTGAGTGGCGTAAATCTCGAGGTAGTACTCCAATCAGCATTCCAGGTGCTTACCCTGATTAATAATGAACCTTCCTGATTTGGACTAAAGGGGACATGTCCGGGATGCTGACTCCTCTCCATCCATCTTGATCGATAGCCACACCCTTGAGTTTGTTGGCACGTTCACTATCCTAGGTCAACCATTGCCAATTCGCTGAGGCTGAGGTAGATAATAGCAAAGCGAATGTTGAGTTTGTCATAAAAGGCTGAAAAAAGAGTGTAGAGTAACAACCAATTTACGGAGCACGCTAAGGTGACTGTCTATCAGACCTGTCTCCTCCGTAAACGCGGTGTTTCGCAGCAGGGAAGCAACCAAAACAACATGAGACACGGTTCAACAGACTTCACTCTCGATTCCTCAGGCGCATAAACCGCATATCACAAGCCGATGACCGACATTGATGTTCTGTGGTGGGTAGACATTCTTAGCGTAGCGTGCAAACGTGTAAAAGCAAGATCTAATGTACTATTTTAAAATATGGCATGGGTCGCCGACGAGGACTTCAACTACAGGCGAGCACGCAATAGAAGCGAACTATGTTATAAGGATAAGCTACGCTATTTCCCCGCTTCTACTCTTGGTTTGCCTGTAGTGTAGTGGTTATCGCGTCTGCCTTGAATGCAGGAGACAGAGATTCGAGTCCTCGCCGGGTGAACTTTATTTTCACAGGTTAACTTACTTTGTCCCCTTCATATAACAGATCATTACAGTGATCATATGTGGAGATATGGCTAATTTCTTGCTGTCTGTTTTATTCCCAGCATGTTTGCTCTCCTAAACGAGAGGCGTGTCAGATGAAGTTTGTTGTTGTTGTTGGCTGAGCCAAGTTCAGCGGATAAGGAACCCAAATGGAGTGAAACGTAATTTCAAGCAAAAATAACAATAATCCTATTGTGTGCTTTTAAGACGCTTATACAATTTAAAACAAAAATAT
Organism: Pavona decussata; assembly: GCF_977016875.1. Classification (NCBI taxonomy): domain Eukaryota; kingdom Metazoa; phylum Cnidaria; class Anthozoa; order Scleractinia; family Agariciidae; genus Pavona; species Pavona decussata. The sequence goes on from NW_028145726.1 coordinate 299,548, forward strand.
TCGCGCATGTGAATAAAACTGAACACCAATTCATTAAAAAAAAAATAAGAATGCGTTCAATAATTTTGAAGTCTTTGCCACAGGGTCCCAAGCGACTGTCGGAAACTGCTCCACAATAGACCCTTCCCAATCTATTTTTAAAGTGTACCTAGCCCCCAATGTTTTCTCCAAACAAATATATTCATATTTTGGTTAATATCTCTACTAAAAAAAGAATTTTTAATTTAGTTAAATCTTTGGTTCTGTATGCCCCGTTGTAGTCGAGTTCCGAATGGTTCGCGACCGCCTGAAAGGAGATCTGGGTAGAGTGGATCGAGAACGACACTGAAGCGATTCTCAGTCCGTAGTTCTCTTTATTTTCGATCGGTCAAAGGTTTTCTTTGGCAAACTTCGTTCGATTCGAGCTCCATAGCCATCAGAGTTCGAGTGAAATTTACAATGTCTTCCACGTCATCGGATTGATTTCGAAGACGAACTTGTATACGATACGAAATGGAAGCCGAACAAGAATTTATAATCTGGCTTATCACAACAGAAACCAACAAACACAACGGGTGATTCTAGCGATGACGAAGCTGCTGCTTATGTTCGCGACCCACTGGCGGATGTAGAATGGACAGCGAAATCCCAAGAGAAAATGAAGGCCAACAAAGGCCTCGAGCGTATTCTAAAGAACTAAAGGTTAATGTAGAACTAAAGGAATGATAAGACTCGCGCGTGCTTTGGTCATGCATTTTGATATTACACGTGCTCGGCCTGGCATGCTTTCTTCTCACGCTAATTCTTTTGTATTTCTTAAATTATTTATCCGCGAACATAAAGTTGCTATACTTAAAGTGCAAGTGTGGCTTCGCTTTCTTCATACAAAACATGTGCGAATAATATTGCTCTTGTGAGCTGGAAGGCTGTTGATCACTCGGAAGTCGTTTGTTGCTTGCTATCGCAGAAGTATATGTACTGTTGGGAAAGCGGTAATCCCGAAGCTGTCTCGCACTAACTCTTTCTTTGAACTCTGCTGCGAACTGGAAAGCAACCGAGCCACTAAATTATAAACTCTGCTTGTTCTTTAAACCCTGACCAAGACTTGCAAGCCACGTAAATTATAAACCTTATCCGTCCTTTCAACTGTCGCCATGACTGGCGAACCGTCAAGCTACTCAATTATAAACTTTTCTCGTTCTTTAAATTTTGACCGCTTCTGGCGAGCCGTCAAGCCACTAAATTCTAAATCTTACTCGTTCTCTACACTCCGACTGCCACTGGCAAGCCACCAAGCCGTCGAGCTATTAAATTACACACGCCGACCACGAATGGCAGCCACCTATCCAACAAACTTAACCCACCTTTTTCTCTTTTTCTTCGCCTCTGCCCGCTCATCGCTGTAAAAACGCATCGTATGGAGCGCTATTCCTTCCTGCAAGTTTCTTATGTTGCTACAATCTCCTATGACACATCTGGACGGCATATTTCGGGCCACTATTGATCTAACTTTCTAAAAGAAACAAGTGAAGAGTGCGAAGTCAGTTGTTGTGTTCTCGAAGTGACGTCACAGCAGCCACTAGACCCATGCTCCTTAAAACTCGGTCGTGAGCCAAAATCGCGGCGTTTTTTGAGCGACTTCCCATATTTCAAAGGGGTTTAAAAAGGGAAGATTTAAAACAATCAAAACCTGCTTTCGCAGAGATACTCACCAAAATATGAAAAAAAAAATCATTTTCTCTCTCTTTTACGCATTGAAAGTAAGAGAAGAAATACTTACATAACTTGGATTTCTTCGTTTCTTCGCCTCTGCCCACTCATGGCCGTAAAAACGCATCGTATGGAGCGCTATTTCTTCCTGCAAGTTTCTAACGTTACTACAATCTCTAATCTTCATAACCAAGAAATCCAAGAAGAATGCTCGTCTCTTCGTTTTATTTGCATTTTGTAAACGATGCTTATTCTACGCAACGAGCAATACAAACAACTGATGAGTGGTCATACCAAGAAGATCGATATGAACATATGGCCGCCGATATGAACATCGATGAGTACATCAAGAACATATCTTCATATAGGCTGTCCTTCCTCCTAAAGCTGGTATTGTGACGATGTCTTAACTTTGCTCTCCTACAAGGAATATCACCGAGAGAAATCCAAGCAACCTTCGAAAAGGCTTATTGGAAACCAGAGCCGAAGCTCAGCAACGATAATAAAGAATTAGCAGCGGCAACATTACGATCTATTGCCCTTAATTACAGCGAACGCAAAGGACCAGCACCACCGAGAGCAATGCTGAGAGCAATACGTCAACTTAAAGTGCCACTACGATCAAAATTTTGCATCCCTTTTTTTCTTCAGCTTTGGAAAGTAGAAGTGATAAATACTTGCCACGCCAAATTTTACATTGAAATTCCAACGGGAAGACCAGTTATTTTAAACGCGAAGTTCAGCTTCGCTGTGCCGCCATTACTCGAACGACGAATGTGGCCGTGAACTACATAGAGAGCTGGATCTAGTTGCACCGACAGGAATATGACGTCATACGCGCACAACAACATGGCCTGCTTTCGAATGTTCAATCTCGCTGAAAGAAGCCACTTCTTTTTATTTTAGTGGCTCAAGGGCCGTCTTTACAACGCACACGTATTGTGGGCACCCGAAAGAAACCTAATGGTGGTTGTTTGAACATTTATGGTTCTGAAAAAGGGGGTAATTTCTTCGGACAAATCGTCTTTTTGTACATCGCACCGAAGTACTCAAGACATATCCTCTCGACGACTTCGACAGCTGCTTCGAGGGAAACTCAAACGCAAGGACTGCCATACAATGCTACTGCCTCGATGCTTACTTTTCCAGGGTAAAGCGAGGGACTAAGTGAAACGGTTAGGCCAAGATAACGGATCGGAAATGAACTTTTTTCGTGAATGCGTGCAATGAAAGCAAGTGGCGCGGAGTGGTGGTGTGTATGTTTTCTTTATAGCTCATTGTAATGCTTTGTTTGTCTAGTGTTCATTACGTCTACTTCCTATAAGTGCCATGCTTTGGTAAAATAAAAGTGCATAGATACTCCATTTTATTGCAAAAAATAATAATAATAATTGCTTGTGGTATAATATTGACAATCAACTGCCTCGAGTTTTTCGAATGCTCTCTTTGTACAAAGCACCCAACACATTTCTGAAAGACTTGTATGCCGGCTGTAGAATACACAGCAAGGCGAGATTTTCGATATGTATTAAATGAGCAATTGTAATTAAACTGATTGTGACATTGACATGAAAAATTCATCCCTATATATTGAAACAATCACATGATATGTGAAAGTACAGGTCAGAAGAAATTTACAGGCAACTTTCCAGCTGATGTGGACCTGTTGACACTCCAACTTGCAAAATTCTTTAATGTAACCATCACTGATTCCTGTGAGTCAAGAAGGTATTTTGGCAATCCTATTTGGTCTGTGTTATTAATTAATTTTAAAACTATTATTGAGCAATTTTTTTAAACATCACTTGTAAATATGCTTTGACTGCACCTTTGTTGTGCAGACTTGCAGTGAATATTATGTATGATATGTATGTATGATTATGTAAATATCCCGTAATTCAGCTTATGGCTGCAATGGTTATAATAAAGTATCTATCTATCTATCTACCCGAAAGTTATCTTCTGGGACAAGTCAAGATAATATCTACAATTTAAACCATATTGGTTTGTACTAAAGAGAACAAATGAACCAAACTGACAAAATTATGAGAGAGTATTTTGTCCAATACCCTACTCTAAAGAGTGTGGAAAACTACCAGTGCTTGGTAAATTTCATCTTTGTGCTTAAATTATTAATTTTGTATTTGTGCCTTCTTTTTTTTTCTTGGCAAAGTCTGTTATATGAACAGCCAATTTTATAGCATTTTTTGTACAACATAATAAATTTCTAACAAAATTATTGCACTGTTTTGGTATATACCGGAGACAGTACAAAGGCGTCAACAAGGTCACCTAAGCACACCATGGTAAATAGGACTACCCATGGTAAATAATGCCATAGTAAATCTCACTTAGCTTTTAGTTTAGATCTGTCAACGACACTTCCTGAACCTTAACAGTTACCCCAGTTACAGAAGATACCTTGTCCAGAAAAATGGGCCAGGATCTTACACTAAGGTTTTCACTGACATAATGAGCAAATTTATAAATGGAATGGAGAGGAGGAGAACTACCAGCAATTTTTTTCAATATTTAGCATTGATATCATATCAATATGACAAGTAGGTACTAGTAATACATGCAGACTGTGTGTGTGTGGTTGTTTTAAAAGTTGCTGTCATACCCATGTCATCAATGCTGCAGGCATGGTGAGAGTAGACAGCAAGACAGGCCTCTGACTTCAAGGGTAAACTTATCTTTATACAGGGAAGGTTTTTGGCCAGTGGGATCATGGCATGCATTCTTGTGCTCTGAGTATTCTCATTGTTGAATATGGTTATCAGAGAGGGACACAGCAAAAGGCGTACCTTTAAATTTGATTCTAGAAACTGCTAACATAGCTGATAGGAGAGTCTTCAAAAAAATCTCCTGGATATAGGTCAAGCACATTAATATAAACAGTGAAGGGATTATGGAAATTGTTTACTGATGGCCAATAATTTTGTTGGCTTGTTCATAGTGAGAGAGATTTGAGTGTTATGTCATAACAGCAACAATAAAAACAGAACAAAAAAGCCCCCCCCCCCCCCCAAAAAAAAAAATAAATAATAATAATAATAATAATAAAATGAAATAAAGTAAAATATGTGGTATTATTGGGATAAAAAATGGCTTTGATATTTAAAGCTGGTCCTGTTCTTGGTTCTGGTTATTTTCTGAAGGCCAAAGTAAAAACCCACAGATATCAACATCCAACATAAGAAAGCCAGGGCTATTAGACAGAAGGAAAAAGCTAAACAGAATAGAAAAACAACAAACTCATAGTATAAGAATAAAGCATGAAAATGTTTGTGGGGTCATGTAAGATAAAAATTACAAGATAGAAAAAAATATTAAAACGAAGTTCATGTCGCTGAACAGAAACAAAAAATAAGCTGTGGTTTGTGGGGAAATTTAGGTTAAAGTATTTTGGCTCTTAATTTAAAACACCAAAGAAAAAAGACATTAAATCTCATTTTTGGTTGAATATCCAAGAATAATAAGGTATATCTGTGGAAAGGATGGTCATTCTTTCATAACTATAATATTTCAATTTTATGTCTGTGAACATTGTGTGATTTTGTGGGAAAATACACAATACTGTTACAGCACAGTGTTATGCTGGCTCTTCACACTCAACATGTAAAATGATTACAATTATAGTGTCAGTTTTAAATGAGATCAAGAGGCTGGTTTGCTTGCTTCATTCAGATTCACACATCCTCGTTGACCAAGGAACAAACATTATTGAAATAACAAAAATGGGTGAGATATGATGCAAGCCTACTAAGGTTTCCTCCTTAGCTGTCCTCCTAAACTTTCTTATTAATCTTTTGTTTTCCAGCTGCATTTGAGGGCTTTACAACAATTTATTGTTGAATGTTACTTGAACTGTGGCTTTAAAATATTCGGCCCCACATGATTACTTCATTTACTGCTTGAAAGTTGTTGTAGAATGAGGAAGGGATCTAACCAGGTAACACCTGGTAGATTGCAGCCCTGTAGTATTGTAATATTGCAAAATAATTTATATTCTGTAGATTACAGCTATAGCTACCCACTTTTCAACTGAAGTTAATTATACATCATTTTAGTTTTGTCAAAGCTTTATTGAACTATAAAAAAAACGAGGTTAATAGTTCTTTTTTTCTTGACTCATTATTACAGCTTTATTTTATCAACATGTATTTGTCTGGAGTTATCCATCCTATTCAATAATTTGTTGCTCAAGTGCTTCTGCGAATAGTGATTGGGTTCTGTTTACTAATCCCAAATAGAAAACATATCCAGAATATTAAATAGCCATATGTCTACCTCCAATACAGTTGCTGAGTTAATGCCGGAGTGAATTCGTTTCTTCTTCGGCTTTACATGTAAATCCCAGGCTTGAATGAGCTGTTCGCGTGTCTTCGAAGCGTATTCTTTGCAGTCATACGACTCCAAATCTACCGCCAAGGAAATTATAATCCAAGATATTCGGTAAAATTGTCCTTTAGATCGCTTTTCACCAAACTGGATGGCGAATCTTACAATAATCTTGCCTATTCACTGACTTTAGGAGTTACGATTACTGAGGTTTACTGAGTTCTTGCAAGGAACGCACGATGTTCGATGCGCGTATGACGTCACACAAAGATCTCATACAAGCAACCGCATTTTAGAATCACCACGGGCGTCACTTTGCCGTCGGAGTAATGGCGGACGGGTTTTCGACGGTTTTCGGCCACGAATTCCCAGGATCAGTAAGCTTGTATAAAGCTAATTGATAGCTATTTTTGCAATAACGAACTCACTAAATGGATTGGAACACGAAAAGGGCAAAAAAAGAAGAAAAAATTTTCGTCGTAGTGGCACTTTAAGAAGAGAAATGACATCATTGTTACCAAACCTGATAAAGGCTCAGGCGTAGTGGTGATGGACAAATCTGACTATGCACATCTGTTGAAGAAGTCATCCATTAACAACGAGGCGAAGTTCGCGCCCATAAGTCTTGAAAGACCAAGAACACGAGGAAGACCTCTGAAGCATTACCATCCATTGCTTTAGAAAGAGAAGGTATTATTATTTTCGGTTGTGCAAAGGATCTTGCCCAAAACCATTGCTGATTCAGTAATCCAAAAGGGCTTGAGACTTGCCTATCTCTATGGTCTACCCAAAACTCACAAGAAGGAGTTAGCCATGCGTCCACTACTGTCTGCTACGCGAACATAAAATTACAAGCTTGCAAAGTGGCTGGACGAAAAGCTGATCAGAAACCCTTGTCCGTCAATGACAACACCATTAGTGACATCTCCCAATTCGCCGACGAACTCCGGAAGACGAAAAACAACGACCATGACATCTTAGTGTCGTATGACGTATCCTCACTATTCACCAACGTACCAGTAGATGAAACCTTTGAGAGCATCGCAGAAAGAGCCTTTACAAACGACTGGTTCAACAAGGAACATGATCTCAACATCCCAAAGTCGGATTTAATAGAGCTGTTGAGAATTGCAACCAAGAATCAGCTTTTTCAATTCGAAGGCAACCTGTACGTACAGGTGGACGGTGTTGCTATGGGTTCGCCACTGGGACCTCTCATGGCTAACGCATTCGTGTATAACATCGAGAAACAGCTAGAAACCGAAAACAAGATGCCTGCTTTTTACAAGCGCTACGTAGATGATACGCTTAGCGCAATGCCTGATTTTGAAACAGCCTGTGAGTTCCTAACGACATTGAACAACAGTCATCCTTCCATCAATTTTACAATGGAGCTTGAAGAAAACGGCAGGTTCCCCTTTCTGGGAATGGATTTAATCAGGAATGGATGCCGGTTAGACACGAAGGTGTACAAGACGCCAACGGACACCAGGCTACTGTTACGTTACCACAGCGACGTGGACGGTAGATATAAACGATCATTGCTAAATACCATGCTCAACCGAGCATTTAAGCTCTCATCTACGTGGAAGCTTTTTCATCAGCAATGTGAACGTCTCAAGGAGACCTTTTCCCGACTGCGCTACCCAGACAAACTTGCGCAGTCTACCATCCGTCAATTCATTGATTCGAAAGTGTCTCAGTATTTGCACACCCAACAGCAAATACCTGAGGAGCAAGAAGCCCCAATCAGAATCGTGCTGCCATTCAAAGATCAGAAATCTGCAAACGCAGTGCGCAGACAACTTGGAGACCTCAGTGGGAAGATCAAGGTGGATATCAGCCCAGTGTACACAAGTCGGAAGATCAAAGATGAAATAAAAGTGATGGAAGACAAGCCACCCCTTGTAAATCAACAATGCGCTGTTTATCATTTGCAGTGTAGCCTGTGCGATGCAGGCTATGTCGGCTACACTTGCCGACACCTTTACCAGCGAATTGAGGAACATAAGGGATCGGCAATCGGAAACCACCTGAGGGAGCAGCACAATATGGCCCCAAATGACATTGCGAAAAGTTTTTAAATTTTAAGAAAGTGTCAGAACAAACTTGTCTTATTTTTGAAATGCTTTTTATCAAAGAACTGAAACCATCACTAAACAAACAGTGTGATTCCATCCGCGCTAAATTATTTGTTTAGATCAGTTCTTTACAAGCCTCATTATTGCTTCATTGTTTCATTGTTTTATGTCCTTTTTTAACTTTATAATACTTATCATTGACATTTTTGACACATTTTAGCGTTCATGACATTCTTACCGATTTTTAATTCTATGAATATATTTATGCTAAGGCTTTTATTTTTTTACTCGCACTTAAAAATGGTCTCGAAGTGGTCGAAACGTCGTGATTTTTTAGCGTGTATTTTCATTACAAAATCTTGTCATTTTGTCAATAAATTTGTGTTACGCGTCGTATCATTGCGATGCCACGTGATCAACCAAAAAAACTCACGCAATCAATTTAGTCTAAAAATTGTGATGTAAGAGAGTAATATCACTCTATAAAAGAAATTATGATATTAATAGATTAGAAGGAAAAGAGCGGAATAAAAATCCTTTCCATAGAGAAAGGTTAAACTAGAACTTTTCTTGAAACACATCGGAGATTGGCTAAAAAAAATTAACTTTGTTTGACGAAAGGTGACACTCGACGGTCTGATAGGACTGATGAACCTGGGTCCCTCAGATTCTAGTTCAAATTGGAATTTGGAAATGTTGTGTACATGAAACAAAGTTGAACTGTAAGAAAAGTGATGTCTTTGTGCCTTTTCGGGTGTAAACTAAAACGAGAGTCTGAGGAATTTGCTTATAAATCCGTTCTGCAAAATGAATAGAGTGGTTTTCGGTTGAATGTCGAAAGTAAATTTGCGTTTGCTTTGGTTTTGCATTACTACGCTCTTAGATTGGTTAACAAAACTTGCGCCTCTTGCTCAACCAATGTGAATCCAAACCAAAGCCAATCGAGTTTTTGCCGCACACGTTTACCAGCCCTTGGCGCCAGTTACATGTATTTGGTTCGAATTCTGATAGGCTCGTTGTGTTGTTTACATCCGTTGTGATTGGCCAGAATAATAACTTTGGTTTTGGTTTTGCGACACTCAATTAGAAAACGCTCTATACTTTATTTGTTTTTTATCATTCAGTTTGTTTGTTATTTACTAGGACTTTGTGAAGGATGAACAAATTGCCCGAATGCTCGTCAGAAAATGTAAAATGAAAGTCAAAAGGACTACTGCTAGGACCGATCAAACGACGTGAAATGGCTTGAGTGTATGATAATTCGACTGGCCAATACCAGTCTTCATCAGCCGGTCGGCTCTTTAGCCACAAGGCAGTAACAAACTTGTCGGACTATAATCTGTTACCATATATAGTATACAATTTTTGTTTTTCTGTTTGCTTATCTAGCCACACCATGCTACTTCACATCATATGTACTTCCGCTTATTATTTTACAACATATATATTCTGTGAATTTGTTCAGTTGTCCTACTAAACCTGATGAAGACTGGTATTAGCCAGTCGAAATATCGTACACTCAAGTCTTTTCACGTTGTTTGATCAGTCCTTGCAGTAGTACTTTTGACTTTCTTTTCTATTTTAATTAATTTTCACGATCTTGTTTGATCCAACGCTGAGCAAAATTGATCGTTCACAGTTTTTGCAGTGGTATTTAAACCTTACTTTACATTAAAAAAATGCGTGTTACACCCTTGAGGGAGAAAATAATTTGGGCGTGGTTCAAGCATTACTCAACTCATAAAAGATGATTGTATAAATGATGCGCATTTCTTAAGACGATAAAATGAAAAGAAATCTTTGCTAGCTATCGACACTAAGAGATACCTGGATGACTGACAACATTAGCATTCCATCCTGAACGACCAAAGTGTTCCCAAGATGGAAAATGTATACCCCTAAGCGAGACGATCAGCATCTCCCTTCTTTTCTGCCGACAAGCGAATCCACAAACTAATAATAGTCTGCAATTGTCTGTAAATGACTGCAGGAGTAAAACCTAATAAGTTTTCAAGGGCTTATGAAGCAACTGCTACTCTGAGAGGAGGAAACATAGCAGTACTCCTGCTTGACCAAAACAAGCATTTTTATAAGGATAAAAAACATCTTAGATTGACTGCAGACACTGGCCAGCTGACCCTAAACTTCGAGAAAACAGTGTCGACAATGAAAAGGCCGACTTAACTTGTCTAAGTACAGAAGACGTCAGGTCTAAATTAGAAAGAACTGTTAGTCAAAGGCAAAGTAAATGTCAGTATACTTGTAAGCGTTATTAAACTACACGTACATCCTAAATTCGGAATATAATCGGAAGGAAATCCTCTCTCCTTGTTCTCTTTGTCATATTACCTTTTTTTTCTCCTCTCTGTTTGGTTGCCTGAAAAATGTTACAGACCTCAACAGACTGAGCAATCCATCACTGACAGACAGCCGAAGAGAAGCCTTTTCGGCTCCAGAAATGTTCAAATTTCCATGGAGAATAAATTAAATCTTATCTTGTGGAATAATAATCCTCGGAAAGTTAAATAATAAATAACATAAGACCCTAACGGGAGGAGTCGGAAAACTTTCAAGGAAATTTGATATTTCTCCAAAGTAGATTATAGAGTTGACTACAAGCTCACAACTTTTTTCACGGGGAGCACAAAAATATGAAAATCGCTTGATTGAAGGTGCAGCGTGAGCAAGAGAAGGAATGAGAGCTCAACATCCGTGCTGGGAGCTACTTGACAAGAAATGAGAAACGAAGGACTCTGAGAAATCCTTTCTAGATTAAAGCCTGGAAATTAACTGGGGTACGATCTAAGGCGAGGAGATTTTAAAGAACGATGCCTGAATCATGCGCATGGGAGTATTGCAAGCCTATCAACCCCATGTTCAATCTCGTATCCATCTATCCAGAGTCCTTAGGCAATTAACCCTAGTCAAAGTACCTGCACCTCGCCAAGCAACCAACCGCTGGCCAAAGAGCCAATGTTTGTTTGTTGTTTGCTCTCCACTGGGATTCGAAAAATGAATTTGTAGTTGTTACCAAATGATGCCATTATAAAATTGGCGTATAGGAGTCACCTAGCCCGAGCGCCACCGTCCCTGTACACCAGAACCCAAAATGAATCAGTTCAATCAATTAAATTAACTATTAACTCTCCCCCCTCCCTCCCCCCTCCCCATTGGAAAATTTTGCCCTTACGCTTTAAAGGAAATCACTGGTAAGCGAAGTTGCAAGGAAAAAGAAGAGACAAGGTCTGTGTAATTATAGTTTGGCGGGGACGCGCAAAAAGTCCATGGTGACTACAAAGCATACGAAGTTTTCTCTCTCTCCAATCGAGTTAGCTTCTCACAATTTCCCCAACAGTTACCATATGAAAAACTAAGGCGCCAGTTACGCGGGCTAAAGAAGCAGTATGGCACGCACGAGATGTTTTTGCGCGAAGAAAAGACTGAAAGCCAGTTGGCCCTTCCACATCACGTTCCACCTCGCAATTCCGTGATATCGCTCCCTGTATATGCCAAAGAGACGATTTGTGAGGCGCAAGATTTCATGAACTTACCTAAATTTAAGCGCCTGCTATCCGCAGTACTGAAAAAGATGGCGGCTGGTAAATTTACAAATAATTCCTAGCGTATGAAAACCTTTAAAAAAACGCCAGCTCATAAAAACGCACAGAAAAGTTTTCAAAACCTAGCATACACAATGCTGTTGTTACAGGGACGGGTATCCCAAAACACTTGACTTTCTTTGTGCCTTATGGCTGTGTTAGGTTTCGCGTGGTATTGTGGTTAAAATTACAACCGCAATCTATTCTCAGCGGTCTCACCTCTCACGTATAAAAGGAGATGAGACAAAGTGAACAATGCCATTCTGTCGATCAAGCGAAGAGCATAGTTCAAAATGGCGGACCCTGCTGTACAAGTCCCGGCGCAGGAAAACCTTCCAGCAGCTCAAGCGGCCGCGGTTGTTCAACCACCACCACCGCCTCCGCCTCCACCAAACGCAGAAGAACCTCCTCAAAACGCCGCTGGAGAACAAGTCACTTTGGAGGTTTGTTCAATTTTTGTTTTACTCCAGTATCGTACACGTGTTCTTGCACTTCGTATTCCCGTGGCAGCTTTAAGTCTGTTTTCAGCTCAAGTCATGCCCTGCTTTAAACGTGTAGCTTTGTAGCTCTGCGGGCAATTTTCTCTTTACCCCCCAGTTTATTTTACGCCCTGCTTCTGAACGTGCGACCTTCGTTGCTTTGCGGGCATGTTTACAATTCATGTTGCGCCCTGGCTTGGTGGGCAATTTAAAATTCACTTCGCAATTATGTTGTGCCCTGCTGATAACGTGTACTTGGTTGCTTTGCGGGCAGTTTTAACTCTGTTTACAATTCATGTTCCGCCCTGCTTCAAACGTGTAACTTTTTAGCTTTGCGGGCCGTTTGAAACTGACTTCGTAATTATTGTTGCGCCCTGCTTCAAACGTGTAGCTTTTTAGCTTTGCGGGCAATTTTAAATTGACTTCGTAATTATTGTTACGCCTTGCTTCAAACGTGTAGCTTTTTAGCTTTGCGGGCAATTTGAAATTGACTTCGTAATTATTGTTACGCCCTGCTTCAAACGTGTAGCTTTTTAGCTTTGCGGGCAATTTGAAATTGACTTCGTAATTATTGTTACGCCCTGCTTCAAACGTGTAGTTTTTTAGCTTTGCGGGCAGTTTGAAGTTGACTTCGTAATTATTGTTACGCCCTGCTGACAACATGTAGCTTTTAGCTTTGCGGGCAATTTGAAATTGACTTCGTAATTATTGTTACGCCCTGCTGATAATGTGTTTACAATTCATGTTGCGCCCTGCTTCAAAACGAGTAGCTTTTAGCTTTGCGGGCGGCTTTAGATTGACTTTCTAATTAATTTTTTGCCCTGCTTCAACACGTATAGTTTTGTAGTTTTGCGGGCTACTTGAAGTCGACTTACTACTTTCTGAATTTTATTTATATGCGCTATTTTTGCCGATTATGTGTACATTCTAATTCTCGGTTAGCTTCAAAAGCTTTTCAATTTTGTTGACCTCAAAACATACTTCAGCAGAGAACTAGTTATTATCTTTGTGCGATCTTTGTCGATTATTCTCACTCTTCATTTTTTAATTGTCTTAATTTGCCATTTCTGAGTGCTTGTTTGCCACATTGTTCTACTTGAATTGTTTATTTTCGTATTGTTCTGTTAATTGTTATATTTGCACTCCGACTTTGTCGGAACAAAAGGTTCCCTGCCGCTTTACCGGGTCTTATCACAATGCTTGTACTCATTTACGAATGTTTTGTATCGCCGCTAAGCGGTATGAAATTACACTTCGCAATACATCTGTCTATTTCATTTTCTCATTCAGGCTTTGCAAGAAAGAATTAAATTTTTGGACAATGCCCAAGGGACCTCCATTCAGGCTTTAAAGAATCGCATTACCCATTATGGTAGTCGCCGCCTGGAGGACTTCGACAAATACGAGGCCTTGCGCCTCGCGGAGGAGCTCGTCTCCGTAGCGAAGACAACTGGTGATGATAAGGCCGCCAGCTTTGACATCATAGCGGCCACCCTAAGAGAGAAAATACACGTGCCGAAAGAGCAGTTTAAAGCTTACTTTTTGGCTCTTCTCGCGGACAAGGAATTTACAAGAATCTTTGACACAATCTCCAAGGTCGACAAGTCGTTTAGACGTCCCTCGCCTTACTCGCGTCCTCAGGCCAGAGGCAGTCAGAGGTTCTCGTCACACCCTCGAGTGACCTGCTACAGATGTGGTACGCCCGGACACAAGTCTACGCAATGTTTTAAGCGGTCTCCGACGACCCGCTATTTTTCTTCAGGCGGTCCAGGTCACAACCAGCCTCGACCGACATCTCAGTAGCAGAATCTGCCCGATCCTCATTTTGTATGCGTTTTAGTACTATTAAAGTCAAATGAACACTATTGCATCACAATGTTTGTTTATTCGTATACATTATACCCACCCCACCAGGGTTTTATTAACATATTATTACTTACATATTTTACGACTCGCTACGCTGTTCATAGATGTGGGAACCAATTATCTCTTTTCGATCGCACCCTTCCCCCCTCGGGTGGCATTCTCAAAGGGAAGCTCACTTTCCCTCTCGGATTACCGGGGCTGAGTTTGCCATTCCTTGGGCCCTAATTTATTTCCAAGTTCTTTTTTATTTTCCTTTTAGCTGTCAGACCCTTGCTTTCACGATTGGGAAAAGCATCCCGGTTTCAAGCCTAACACAGTTGGTATGAATAAGTTACAGTGGATAAGCATCGATGGTTCTGTTGTTGATGAGGCCCAAGGGATGGCAAACAATTCCCACATCTCTGATGAGGATATCGCCCTCGTGTTGCAGGGAAATTCATTAGCGGATATGTCTCGCCTTGTTTTCCGCGATCCAGATCACTTCCTAGCAGGGGAACTCCATCGCCATGCACCACAATGGAATGCTTTATTAAATGATATGAACGATGAGCGCTTCTCTGAAGTCCGTGATTGGATTACTAACGGTGTAGACGTAACGAAGTTCTTTAGACCGTTTAAGGGTAGTTACAAGGGAAGGAATTACGAGTGTGGTAGTCCACCGCCTTGCGTTTTTCCCAACCACCTGTCGTGCAAACCTTTTGCCTCGTTTATTTCTGATACGCTCCTGGACCGTTTGCGTTCCGGTGCTATTTCTTTGTGGGGCAAAGTCGGAGAATGCACCCCACCCCACCTTATTATGCCCCTCACTGTCGAGCCTAGCAAGCCGCGTCTCTGCAACGACGATAGATTTCTTAATCTGTGGATCGAAGACCGTCCGTTTGCCTTGGATAGCGTCCAACACTTGCCTAAGTATGTCAATAAAGGATTTTACCAAACAGTGTGCGACGACAAGTCAGGATATGACCACATCAAACTTCACCCCAGCAGTCGAACTTACTTTGGCTTCCAGTGGGGAGGTTGGTATTTTGTGTGTGAATGTATTCCTTTTGGCTGGAAATCCTCGGCCTATATATATCATACGACTGGTCTAGTTGCGTCACACAGACTTCGTTCATGGAACATTCCCTCTTCTTTGTACATTGACGACCGCCATAATGGCCAACTGTCATTTCCAGGTGGCATTTTACCAGCCGCCTATCAAGCCCTCGCCTCAAGGGATGAAGTGAATTTTGCTCTGGCCGTCGCGGGTATTTTTCTCACGTGCTACATCTTAATTTCCCTCGGCTACTTTATCGGTCTGGCGAAGTCTCACCTTACCCCGAAAAAACAGGTGCCATACCTTGGTTTCGGTATCGATTCTGAACTACAGGCGTTTACTTTGTTACCCCATAAAAAAGAAAAGCTTCTTCGTCTCATCAAAGAAACGTTGGCTCGCGATAACCTGGACCTACTAACCTTGCAAAGGCTCAGCGGTAAATGCGTGTCCATGAGCTTGGCAGTTCCGGGCGCAAGGCTTTATGTTAATGAAATAAACCTAGCTGTGTCTCGCGCCACGCGTTCTGCTCGACCTGTAAAGATGTCTGCCGCTCTAAAGAATGAAATTGAGCACTGGCTATTCCTTGAGACCTGGGACGGTTTTCTTCCCTGGCGGTCTGAGAAACACACACATGTCAGGCTGTTCTCCGACTCATCTCGCTTCGCTTGGGGAGGTGCACTGAGTCCGGGTGCCATTGAGGCGAACGTTTATGATTACTGGGACGCCTCAACAATACAAGCCGATATCGCCACTAAGGAGACCTTAGCGCTCAATAATGTCCTTGAATCATTCGCTGATACCATCAAAAACTCGTGGGTCGACGCCTTCGTCGACAGCATGGCTCTAGTCCGTTCATGGAATCGACAGGGCTCTCGTTCTCAATCGCTTCCTAGCGCCTTGAAGATATTATTCAACACAATGACGAAACTCAACATCGATTTGCACCTTACTTTTGTGCCTAGTTCTCAGAACCAAGCCGACTTCCCCTCGCGACGCCTTAGCCTACAGGATGCCAAATTGTGCCCATCCCTATGGACAGTAGTACAAGAGTGGAATGGCGGCGAAAATGGGCACTCTGTCGATCTAATGGCACGCCCTTCAAACGCCCAATCCGACTTGTCAGGTGCCAAGTTACCTTTCTTCTCTGAAAACCCTCTGCCGGGATCCCTGGGAGTGAACGTGTTCGCGCAATCGCCCGATCTGTACGATCCGTTTGTATTCAAGAACCCATACGCCTTTCCCCCGATCTGCCTAATACCTCATGTTATCAGGTATATGAGAAGCCTGCAATTATCCTACACTATCGTAGTACCAGACGTATGCCCAAGGCATTTTTGGTGGCCCTTGTTAACGTCTACATGTTCTTCCCGATACCTGCTGGCCGTTGCCGGAACCGTTGGAGCGCTCCTCACTCCCTCTAAACACGGGTTTTCAAACAATTGGCCTATCCCATGGGATCTCTGGGTGTTCCGCATCGGATAAGCAAGTAGTAGCTCTTGGTTAGCGCACGAGCCAAACAAAGAACACTTAGCTATCTTTAAATTTGCCAATTCTCCCATTAATTTAGCTCCATCCATTACTTCAGTGAAATCAATGTTGTGAATAAATCATTGTTTTCCAGTATACATCTGTTGACAGTTGTTTTATAGCTTCATTTATACATTTATGTCAAAACAAATCTAAAGGATAAAGAAGGAACTGTTTGTTTTACTTTCATATCCTTTAGGACTTACCTCCAGCCGTTCGAGCGTTTGTACCAGCCGTGTCATGTCCTTCGTGCAGCCACCCCAACGACAAGCTGTTCTTTTTCTGCCAAATGTGCGGCTACAGGAGGAAAACAGTCTCCCCAAGTGTCCCGAGCCCTAAACTCTCAGTCGACCTTCAAGCGATAGATAACCGTTTGGAACTCCTAAATAATGCCTCTCTTCAATCGTCATACTCAAAACAGAAGTGCTCACTTCGTACGGAGTTTGAAACTTTCTTGGCGTCCCTTCCGAATAGTAAAACCATCCTTTCGGCAAGCCCCACTGACATCTCTCGGTTCTTGGTCTGGAAAGACCGACATGGCAAAACCATAGTACATAGTAATGGGTGTCCCGATTCCCACCTTCAAAACGCAGCTAAGTGTAAATGTCCTAAACGCCTGGCATTCAAGACAATCGACTCCTACATTGGAAAACTGCGAGCCATTTTTAAGGAAACCGGGCGCTGTGGAGAGTGGAACTCCCTGCTAGGTCTGGGTAACCCCGCCGCTTCACTCGAGGTGCAAAAATATCTTAAGGCGTCAACTGAGGAACAATTACGAGCCCGCATCACGCCAAAGCAAGCAGTTCCCCTATTTTTGTCCAAATTGTTGCTTCTGGCCCGTTTTTTAAATCGGAAAATTGCGGAGCGCTCGGTTAGTCCTTCTGGTCTGTTTGTATTGACGCGGGACCAAGCGTTTTTCAAAACGTTATTCTTTAGCGGTGATCGTGGTTCAGATCTTGGCATGGTGAAAACAGAAGAGATCCTGCGTTTCCCCCAGGACAATGGGCTGTTGTTCAACCACGTATGGGGAAAAACCCTGAGGGATGGCGTCTCTAACGTCTTCGGGATTCGGAGACACCCTAACCCTGAGTTGTGTCCAGTTAAAGCTATTGAGACATATGTAGCCGTGGCTTCCGAGTTACGCGTTTCTGTGACAAATGGTTACTTGTTTCGACCAACTAATCCCCAAGGTCATATTGTGAACAAACCATTTTCAAGTTCTTCAGCAGAAGCTCGTTTAAAGCTGTATTTGAAAGAAGCTAAGATCGATGAGGGAGAAACGCTACACAGCTTCCGTTCGGGCTCAGCCATAACGTTAGCGTTATCTGGCTCCCAGTTGGCGGACATAATGTCTCATGTAGGATGGAATAACAAAGAAACTGCTCTCTACTACATGAAACTAGCGGAGGTGCTTCGTTTGGATAGTCCCTCTCATTTGCTATCCGCGGACTCTTCCGCGACAGCCGCCCTAACAGAGAACTACATGGAGCTTAACCGTCTAAAAAACTTTATATCCGCTTTTCCGCACGTTTAATTCTTAACCTTGTTACATCTCGTTTAAAACACTTTACGAATTTTTAGGATGGGGCACCTTGAGTTTGGGATTCTGAGAACGGGATTTCCTTATGGTCCAGTGGTTTGGGACTTTAGGACACTCTGTAACATAGAGACTGTCGGTGCCCAATCTCAACATAGCGTGAGAGAGAGAACGTTGAGAATAAAGTACTATTCTCAGCGGTCTCACCTCTCACGTATAAAAGGAGATGAGACAAAGTGAACAATGCCATTCTGTCGATCAAGCGAAGTGTTGTAGTATAAAATGCAGCACACGGTATCCCTTGCCCTGACGTTCTCTCTTTCACCAGCCATCAAGTTTCGTCCTGCGTTTGATTTTCCCTACCCAAACCCTCCCCTTTCCTCTTCAGAACATTCATCAACAGGACGAGACTGTCGGTGCCCAATCTCAACATAGCGTGAGAGAGAGAACGTTGAGAATAAAGTACTTTTTTCCTGCACGGTGGACAGTCCAGGCCATGGCAGGCCAAATAGCAACCGGCTCAAGCTCGAAAAGTCGCGCTTAATCTCATATCCAACGCGCGCTGCGGGAATAATTGTTGATTAGTCGAGGAAAACGGATCTAAAAAATGTATCTAGCTAGGCTCGGTAAGTTATCGGCACTTTTTAAAGTTTAACTTATCAACGACCGCAGAACAGAGTTATCAGTGAAGAATGGGACAAAACGAACGGCTTCCAAGCGAAGAGTTATATTCTTTGCGACAATTCCTTTGGGGGAGATTCGTTTACACCAACTTGCTAACCAACGAATTCAAACAAAACCTCTAGCCTTAGTGAATAACCGTGCAGCATCAATTATTTCATTGCTAATTATGACATTTTCTCCTTTTCTGTTACATCGAGACAGGTGAAAAATTTGGTGCCCCGCTCCAGTCGAAGAGACCGTGATCAATTTAAAAATAACCGTAATATAATTCTGATCTCAGTCCCTTTTCAAGGCTCTCTGATGAAACATTCATTTTGCGAGGAGTTAGGAAACATTTTGTTCATCTTAGGCTGCGCAGCTGGCGATTTTTTGGATGCCCGCGGTACAGTCGCAAACACGAGCGGCGAGTCTTCTCGCGGCTTCACCGCTCTTAGCTTTTTCGTCTTCTCGCGGCTTTGCCACCCGTTTTTCAGTTCCACCGCAGGCGACCAAACCTCAACTTAACTGCCAGCTATCCGTGCTTACGGCTTTTGTGATTCAGAATACAGAATCTGATAACGTTGAAAAAAGATGTGAAAGTTCTGGTGCCGAACTTCAAGGGAAAATCTGTAGTGGGCAAGAGGCGCTGAGTCATTTCTCCTCACTCATCAAAAATCACAGCTGATCGAAAAAAGTAACATGAGATTTTGTATTGGTCAAGAGATCCAATCGCATTATTCTGTTTCGCCCAGAGAAGGGATGAAAAGCGACAGCTACGATGAATTATTACTTTATTACAGGTTTTCAATAATTTTTTGATCATAGTCTAGATCAATAAAAGTTCTCATATGACGCCCTTGTTTATATACATGTTCTAAACCCAAGTAAGTGAAGGAGTCTCATTCATAATTGAGCTCTCCTACATCGCGATGCATTTTAAGTAGACCTGGAAAGCAGTGAGCTTTATTTGAGCCTACTCGAAGAAACACATGACGATTAGGAGTCATTCTCTCTTGATTCAACTGAACGAGAGAAGTTTACGAATCCGATCCAAGATCCACTAAGCAAAGGAATTAAGTCTTTGAACAGTCTCACTTCTTTATTAAAGACTAAGAGTAAAAAAGTGTTTGCTTTATAAGTCTTTTAAACTGAAGCAAAACTTTTGCATTTTACAAAAATACATTTTTAACAACATACTGAAAAGTACTTAGCAATAAATATACAGCAATTTTACAGAAGCATTAATGACGAAAACATTACTCTTACTTCTCCTTGATTAAAACAAACAATCGTTTGTACAACGATTAAAGACGTATATATCAAGGCCTAGTAAACATTGCATAACTCACTGAAAGTATGTCTTATTTAGTATCTACATCTGCAGTCGAACCTCGTGGACCGAACACCTCTGTTAACCATTTACTTCCAAATATATCATTCAAGTTTAAATATTAACTAGTAAATAAAAAATCTCGCTTGTAAAATACCAGGAAACAAACGTCAACACATAAACGTAATTCTCAACAATTTTCAGCTTGAGTCATTCCATTGAAAACCATATGACCAAGTTGTTACTTTAGACCGACGGCGTCTTTAGTGTGCACTATTATTTCTTCGGTTCAAGTCCTTTCTTCTTGTTACTCAAGGCAAATCACAATATGTCAGACGTCTACAATTGTTAGCCGACCACTGCACCTTTAGTAGTAGTTTAGATGGTCGCTCACAAGATGTTCGACTATAAAAGCGTACCCTAAACGTGTTTATTAGTAATTCACCTCATGACCCATAATAAACAACTAAATTAGTATTTTCAATGTTTTATTGACCTTGCTAACATCAGAAAGGTAATCAGCACCAGAACGATCGATACTGTTCAGAATCATAACCAAATTAGTCAGGGAGGAGTTTACTGTGAGGGCCTGGGAAAGGGATTTTGCACCGGTATTACCAATACTGTTCCTACTCAAATCCAAATTAGTCAGGGAGGAATTAACTGTAAGGGCCTGGGAAAGGAATTCAGCACCGGTATCACCAATACTGTTGTGAAGTAAATTCAAATTAGTCAGGGAGAAGTTTACTGCGAGGGCCTGGGAAAGGGATTCTGCACCAGTATCACCAATACTGTTGTGACTCAAATTCAAATTAGTCAGGGAGGAGTTTACTGCGAGGGCCTGGGAAAGGGATTCTGCGCCGGTATCACCAATACTGTTGAAACTCAAATCCAAAATAGTCAGGAAGTAATTTACTGTGAGGGCCCGGGAAAGGAATTCAGCACCGATATCACCAAAACTGTTCCTACTCAAATTCAAATTAGTCAGGGAAGAGTTTACTGTGAGGGCCTGAGAAAGGAATTCAGCACCGATATCACCAAAACTGTTCCCAATCAAATACAAATTAGTCAGGGAGGAGTTTACTGTGAGGGCCTGGGAACCGGTTTCGCCAATACTGTTGTAACTCAAAACCAATTTAGTCAGGGAGGAGTTTACTGTGAGGGCCTGGGAAAGGGATGCAGCACCGGTTTCGCCAATACTGTTGTAACTCAAATTCAAATTAATCAGGGAGGAATTTACTGTGAGGGCCTGGGAAAGGAATGCAGCACCGGTATCACCAATACTGTTCCTACTCAAATCCAAATTAATCAGGGAGGAATTTACTGTGAGGGCCCGGGAAAGGAATTCAGCACCGGTATCACCAATACTGTTCCTACTCAAATCCAAATTAGTCAGGGAGGAGTTTACTGTGAGGGCCTGGGAAAGGGGTGCAGCACCGGTTTCGCCAATACTGTTGTCACTCAAAACCAAATTAGTCAGGGAGGAGTTTACTGTGAGGGCCTGGGAAAGGGATGCAGCACCGGTTTCGCCAATACTGTTCCAAATCAAAACTAAATTAATCAGGGATAAATTTACTGTGAGGGCCTGGGAAAGGAATGCAGCACCGGTATCACCAATACTGTTGTCACTCAAATTCAAATTAATCAGGGAGGAATTTACTGTGAGGGCCCGGGAAAGGAATTCAGCACCGATATCACCAAAACTGTTCCTACACAAATCCAAATTAGTCAGGGAAGAGTTTACTTTGAGGGCCTGAGAAAGGAATTCAGCACCGGTGTCACCAATACTGTTCCCAATCAAATACAAATCAGTCAGGGAGGAGTTTACTGTGAGGGCCTGGGAAAGGAATTCAGCACCGGTATCATCAATACTGTTCCAACTCAAATCCAAATTAGTCAGGGAGGAGTTTACTGTGAGGGCCTGGGAAAGAGATGCAGCACCGGTTTCACCAATATCGTTCATACTCAAAACCAAATTATTTAGGGAGGAGTTTACTGTGAGGGCAAGAGAAAGGGATGCAGCACCGGTATCACCAATACTGTTCCTACTGGAATCCAAATGCGTTAGGGAGGAGTTTGCTCCCACAACTTCATACAATAGCTCTTTTAGTTCGAAATGTTCCGTTACTAAATTTTTGATGCTAAGGTTCCTACCTAATGAATCAACCAAACGGGACTTGAGGCTTTCTTGATAGTTTGCGCACTGTGATATATAGTATAAGGCGAATTGCAGATATGACCTAACCTTACCAGATTCAAAACAAAACAAATTAACTGATGAAGCTACCCTACTTACAAAACAAACGGCTTTTTCTTCACACTGGGAGGCTGTAATTCCAGTCATGAACAGGAACACTTCTTTTAGTTCATCCAAATATTGTTGATCAGTCACTAAGTAATGAATATCTTCGTCGTTAATCTCAAACGCGAGATAAAAGCTGGAAAAGAACTCCTGAAAGCTCTTGTGAAAAAAACCACAACGAAAGGAAGGTTTCCTCCTACTAGTACCTGCCTGGATTGACAAAAATCCAAACTTGATCAAAAGACTGAAAATGGCGTCACCAGATTCGTTTTCTTCGAAATCTGATTCCCCTTTACGAAGAGCTTGAAAGGCCATACGTCCCAGATATATAAGTTCTTTTTTGTAAACTGATATAAGATCTTCGTTGTTGCTTGACAATCCGTTCTTTCTTTCGTATCTTCTCAAAACAAACAGGACAATTTCAATGTATAATTGAGTTCGATTCTCGGGAAGTATGCCATTGAAATCTTCAAAAAGAATACAGAGTAAAGCTGTATTGAGAGGGTTTACTGTCAGTTGCTTTAAGTCATTTGTCCGAGGATGATTTCGAACACGAACAGGTTCAAATGGCGAAGGCCAAAGCTCCTTAAGAAGCTTTTCTGCCAACTGTTTCTTGCCTATTTTCCGGAAGTACTTTAGAATGAAACTTCGTGCATCCCTTTCGGCAAACCCGACAATCTCCAACAGTCTGTCACAGTATCGCCTTACCTTCTTTCCAGCTTCATGACGAGATGTAAGAACAATGTGACAATTTGCAAACTCTTTACTTTTAAGAAGGTTTTCAATCATTTCTAGTTTACTGGCATCCATTTCATCTACTCCGTCGAGTACTAACAGAACGTTAAGCTGATTTTCGCTGATAAATTGAAAGAAAGCCTCTTTAGCCTCTTTGTTTACATCGCCAGGGAGAATTTGATCATCAATAGCTTCCTTGATGCTAGATGATTTGATATCACGGCATCTTAAAAGCAACAGCACATCAGTCTCGGGGAAAGACTCGTCCCATTCATCTTGTTTAGTTGCCCAGTCATAAGCCAGCTTTTGACAGTAGGTCGTCTTTCCCATGCCAGGATCGCCCTCGATCAGCACAGTCCGTGGCGTTTGGCAATCTTCGTGAGCTTTGAAGATAGCTGTCATGTTGGTGATTTCATCAGTCAATTTTCCTTGTGTCTTTTCTTTGCCAACGATCTTTAGCCTTGTGAAAATGTCGTTCAGATGAAAGCTTAAGTCTTCACACCAGGGAACTGGCAAAAGCCTTTCTTCACAGGTTTTGTTAAGCTGACGGATACTCTTTATAATATAACTTGGATATGACGCATCTAAGGAAATAAAGCATACAAGAATTAAGTTTTAATGCACAGGAGGTTATGTCATATATATTTAATGTCCCTGCCAATTGTTGGTCACCAAGAATCCCTGTTCTTCCTATGGCGACTATAGTAGCGAGTATCTGCAACCCTGTATGTTGCTGTACTCAGAATTATTTATAAAGTTAAAGTCGGTAAAAATTTGACCACTTGAAGGTATGGGTTGTGGAAAAACTCCAAGTCATTAGGGGAATGTACATGTGTTGTGATCCGTATCAGTCGTAGCTGATACAGTCTAGACACAATCTAACGTGCCCACTTTCTTTGCCTCTATAGCATTGGCGACTGCCATAAAAGTCTACAACTAATGAACTACAGGTAAGACAAGAAGGTGTGTCAAATCATACCTTCATAGTGTGGCCACGTACGGAAAACACAAGAATCACTCAGAATGTGCGTTACAACAGAAGCTGCCATCACACTAGCAAAAGGACTCCAACTCTCTGTTGTTGACTCGGCACCATCTGCATAATCAGCTATTGCTTTGACAATGAGCCACTCAATCTGATCATCAAATGCTGCCATAAAAACGCCTGCAATACAAAATTAATTTTTACAATGCAGATAAGTGGAAAACTTCATAAGAAGAAAGATCAGTTACTTTAATGAATTCCGTATGCCGATTGATACGGCCTTGGCAACGTGGAAAATGATGAGAGAAACACTGGATGTAACGCAGACATGATTACTGGTACTCGCAGCAACATAACTGATCTAATAAACAGGTTGAACAGCCTGTGCAAGTTTGGACACAACGACATGAAAGGACAGCGTTCCTCTCATGACTATCCATGACTTTTAAAAATGGATCTATAACCAGGTGGATTCATCATGGTTTCTGTGATTAAAAATATGTAGAAACGGATACAAAATCAAATGTTCTAAAAACGCAACGTTTTCGCCAAAACTTCAGCCTTTATCAGAGGAATGCGAAAAGAATTTACAAATCTCGCGAAGATGGAAAAGAGAAAATGTAATTTTTTTGAAATAATTAAGTTTTATCCTCTAACGTTAGATTTAAATATTCATGTAGCAGGTGCATGCCATCGTCTCGATTGTTTGGATTCTTGCAGATAGTAATTTGCCATGCCTCTAAAAGGCATCTGTTGCGCCAATTTGCACTTTTGCGTAGGATCTTTAAAGATTCCAAAGAGATGGAGTGACCTAAACGTAGACAATGTTTAGCTAATGCAGACTTGGGGATCTTTCAAGATTCTAAAAAAAAAAAGCTTTGGCCAGTTTTTAAGACAGGAGAAGATTGGCGTTAGATTTAAATATTCATGTAGCAAGTGCATGCCATCGTCTCGATTGATTGGATTCTTGCAGATATTAATTTTCCATGCCTCTAAAAGGCATCTGTTGCGCCAATTTGCATTTTTGCGTAGGATCTTGAAAGATGCCCAAGAGATGGAGTGACCTAAACGTAGACAATGTTTAGCTAATGCAGACTTTAGGATCTTTCAAGATTCTAAAAAAAAGCTTTGGCCAGTTTTTAAGACAGGAGAAGATTAGTGATTTGTGACAGGAAAAGTAATATTTGTAAGTAATACGAAGGTTAAAGACGAAATTGGCCTTGGGTTATATGATATATGGACTTTCAAAAAACCATAGACAGCTTCTGGGGATAAAATACAACCGTTTTCTAATAGATCAATCATGAGAAAGAGTTTTCCATCCGATTTCCAAACACCGAGAACTGGGCTGAAAAAAAGAGGTGCAGCCGGGTTTTTTAAATCAACTTCGAGGTGTTTGAAAATCAGATGAAACATTCTTCAGAGTGTTTTATTAAGCTTCTCAAACCTTTAATATATCGTGGAGCAATTCAAGGAAAAATGCACCAAATTTTATGATAATTTAGATCACTTTTTCAAACCTCCTTTACGGTAGTTATTTCCCTTTTTTTCCTTTTTCTCTTAATGAATTATTAATGAGTTTAAGAATTGGTGTTATTTTATATTCACGGCTCGACTCGTTTTAGTTACCTCATGCTAGAAAATAAGGCACCGAGGCTAAAAACGCACCTTCTCCTTCCCTTTCAATAGCAATTGCTTGAGGATGGGACTCAGCAACTTCCTTACGACGCGATTCAGCGCTGACCAGTTCTGGACCACTCAAAAACTCTCCATCACAATAGACATTGGGTTCGTGAGGTTGGGGATTTTTCAGAGGAGCCTTGAAACCATCAGCTGAATGCTTGATGACGTAAAGAAACCGTCTACTCACATAGCTTCGCATACCAGATGAAAGTTCTTTTAATTTTGCAGAAACAACAACGTCGCCGAGCTTGGCTTTCTCGGGGTTGAGACTACTGCAGGTTCCCACTGAAATGACGGCCTTTGGTCGAAGCACAGGTACTGCATTCTTCATAGTAATCAAAGCACCACTAGGACCACTAGATCCCTCATTCGATCGTATTAATGCTACTTTCACTTTGTCTCTGTCCCCTGTGTTCTCAAAATACACGTAGCCAATGTTGTCATACCAACATCTAAAGGGATTGATCAGCTGCCTGTAACAAGCCAAGAACTCACAATCTTTAACTGTCAGCAAGAGAAAATCAACAGGAAGAGGAGCCTCATCTGGTCTCTTTGTTGTTGTTTCAACATCTTGCATGGATGGCAGGCGTTCATTCAATTGAGGTGGGTCAACTTCAAGGTGAGCTGTATTTGCCCTGTCACAATCGCTGCTTGCAGCTCTTGACTCGTCATCGCTGCTCGCAGCTCTTGACTCACCATCGCTGCTTCCAGCTCTTGACTCACCATCGCTGCTTCCAGCTCTTGACGTCCTTCTGAGCGAGATGTTACCAAACAAACCGCTGCAAAAGATTATAACACATTTCGTTAACGTAAAAGAACACAATTAACGTAGTGGCCATTTTTAGTTAATAAGTGGCAATAAGTGGCAATTGAACGTTCGAATAGCAGGCTGGGTAACATAAGTCCCATGGCACGGGTGCTCAGCGGCCAGTTGTCGATAGACAAACAGATTTATTTCCGGGGTCCCCTCGTGTCCTTTTTGTCAAGACCGTCAAGGGACCATTGTTTCCATCGACCAATCAAAATTACTAAAGGACATGTTTTCTAAATTTAAAGGGCGCTCCATTCAACCTAAATTTCTGTGGTGCCAGTAAAACGCGGGGTCGGGGCCGGGGTCGGGGTCGGGGTCGGGGTCGGGGTCGGGGTCGGGGTCGGGGTCGGGGTCGGGGTCGGGGTCGGGGTCGGGGTCGGGGTCGGGGTCGGGGTCGGGGTCGGGGTCGGGGTCGGGGTCGGGGTCGGGGTCGGGGTCGGGGTCGGGGTCATTTTTTTAATTTTTTTTTTTCTTTTTCTTTCTTTTTTTTTTTTTTTTTCAACATCACAGGTCATTTGTGGGTAAAGCAAGGATTAAAGCCAATATAAAAAAAAAGTTAAGTCTCTAAAGCTTACTAGCTTAGGATAGGTCATCGGTGACAACACTCGATGCAGTTCCGTATTCTAGCGGACATTGGCTCCGTGAATTGACTACCTTTTATTCTTCCAAGAAACGAAATGAGGCAAAAAATACAAGGTACGAGACAATATATTTCCTTGAACTAACAAATTCGTGAACTAGAATGTGCATGAGCTTACTATGAACAATTCCGCCGCCTTCCATGATCGTGTCGTTTGTTGCAGTCAATCCATGTCACGCGTGACTATTATTTTCGAGAATGAAATAAACATGCGTTCGAATAAAGCTCGGCATTCGAATGGAATGTAGAACATTTCTCTGGAAATCTTTCCGAAAAAGACGCATTAACTGAGAAAAAAAGATTCAAAATACTTGAGAAACAATTGTTATTCTTGAAATACTTGTGCTGTAATATAAAGAAAAATTAATAGTTTTATACCGTCAGTAAACTAGGGAAATTTCTACGAGAACTCTGAAATCTCTTTGCCGACATCAAACCTGACATGTAAATAGGCCTTGGCAAACAGGCTTGAAATGGAAATCCGATGTCAAATAATTTTCATAAATTTAAAACATTGCTGCTGAAAAATTCATGAATTGGAAACTTTTGGCATTAGGAAAAGGATTTCAAGAAAAAAAAATTGGAGGGATGTAACTGTGCCAGAAAGCGTCCAGTCGTGTTTTGAACTTTCCATACATTATCCTGTGTTTTTTTCCCGCGAACTATTTTTAGTAGCAGTTCACGGCTGGTTCGCTTTACAGACAAATGTATGGAAAGTTCATAGTAAGTTCATACACATTCTAGTTCAAAAATTTGTTAGTTCAAGGAAATATATTGTCTCGTACTTTGTATTTTTGCCTCATTTCGTTTCTTAGAAGAATAAAAGGTAGTCAATTCACGGAACCAATGTCCGCCAGAATACGGAACTGCATCGAGTGTTGTCACC
Organism: Pavona decussata; assembly: GCF_977016875.1. NCBI lineage: Eukaryota > Metazoa > Cnidaria > Anthozoa > Scleractinia > Agariciidae > Pavona > Pavona decussata. The sequence goes on from NW_028145726.1 coordinate 327,741, forward strand.
GATGACCTATCCTAAGCTAGTATTAAGCTTTAGAGACTTAACTTTTTTATATTGGCTTTAATCCTTATTTGACTAGCAAATGACCTGTGATGTTGAAAAAAGAAAAAGAAAAAAAAAAAAAAGGAAAAAAAAATAAAATAAAAAAATAAAAAAAATGACCCCAACCCCGACCCCGCGTTTTACTGACACCCAAATTTCTGGTACAGAATCAAATAAATGGACAACCTGGTGTTCTTTTTCCCGGAAATCTGGAAATTCCGGGAATTTTGATTTTCTACCATTTTACACAAATCCGTTGTATTCCCATAAATGTCCTTTTAATTCACCGGTTCTCCTATAAAAAGCTGTAGACGTTCTCGGAAATTGTGTGTGCTCCTGGAAATCCACTTTACAAAACATTACAGGTTTGAATGAGAATTTTACCGTGCTTCATGTTAAATTGGTCGAATTGTCATATTTCAAATAGCTTTAGCAAAATTTCCGAAAAACTAGCTCGATTTAATCAGGTTTAATTTGGTCAAGAGATGGTGCTTTAGTGACTCGCAGTTTGCTTGCATCGGTCGCCTCACTCGAGGAGAAAATTGGACGAATTTGCTTTTCAGGCGTGAACACAGGTCTGTCTGAATTAATTATATTTAAGTAAGAAAGCTTAATGTCTGATTATCTGTGTGTCTTGATCCACTGACTTTCTTCACCACGAGATCTTATGTCAACCGTGTCTATTTATTACTTTCTCCAGTGCGTACGTGTAAACAAACCGAAATCCTCCGGCGCATACCAAATTCGCCCATATGACAACACGATCAAATTACGCTACACAATTTTGGCATTGGCAAGAGCTGTTCATTTAAACATCTGCATTTAATACAACATTGCTTTTTTGCTACAATATTCTACAAAATAAAGCAGTAGCCACATGCAGTCATAAACAGCCTTTTATGTAAACTTGTTTCTACGTACCTCACAAAGCTCCTGAAACGTGAAAATCGATTCATTGGACGTCAACTACACCTGCATATGGCGTAATAAAAATGCGTTAAGTGAGATAAAACAAAGCCAAAGATAAATAAAATATTGTTGAGCAATGAGTTTATATATTCAGAAAAAAAAATTCTGCACGCCGCCCTACAACCGCAGTTATAGTCAAAATCCAGAGTCTCTCTTGAAAGTCAAACGTTTCCATCTGCCATTTTGATTTGCTTAAGAAACGTTGCAAGCGTATCATTAACGAAGGTAACCGAGCCAATTTTGGTTTTTCCTATAATGGTGAACAGGTAAGAATAATGTTTCTGGTATGACGTGTGTGATACGCCTAACCTAGTCCCGTTTATAATAATAGCACCAAATTTGTTTAATGAATAATAAGACTAATAAGTATCATCATCCGAGAGTATCATACAGAAAGTCTTGATGCTCTGGCATTGATCTAAGAAACTAAAATTTAAAAGAAATTTGAAAGAAAATATTTGTTTCTAAAAGTAGATGAAATGAAAGTCATTTCAACTATGCAAAATATTTAGCAAAAGGATGAGTCTTAAACGTTTAAAACTGCTCAATGAATCTCCTGAAGGAATGAAAAAATTAGGCAATGAGTTCTACTGTCTTAGAACAACTGTTGCTTAACTCTTGGTATTAGTTATGGTACAACAAGAAAGTTCTGCAACGCTGATCTCATGGAACGTTCAGGTTTATAACTACGTAAAGCTCCTTTATATCATATGGTTTTTGGTCATTCAAATAAATAACTTTTTACTATTTTTCAATTTTTTTTTAATTTTTAAATAACTTATTTTGTTCTAGCTCCTTTTCTTTCCGGCTCCGTACCAAAAGCTCTAAGTATATGCATCAGCGAAATTATAACCAGTTCAAACGAACCAAAAAATATTCTAAATGGTTGAAAACATCGCTCATTTACATCAATGGCTTTCAAGCTATCACGAGTTTAAGTTGATCCCGACGGATTGGTGTTCAATATTTCGTTTTTTCCCCTTTTATTAGAGAATTAATTTGAAATGATTAGAATTATTGTCGTTTGGAGGAGGTTTGTAATGGTTTGGTCTGATAGAATTTAAAGTACGTTGATAAGAGTACTAAACAAAACTAATTACTTGATCCGAATATAAGTGCATGTTCGCAATAAGGAAATAACGTCACAATATTCATCACAGTTAACGTTGCCTTCAACGTTGGGTAGTCTTACACACTATTAATTTTACGAACTTTCAACGATTTTCATATTCGTAACAAGTAAAGGTTGGCATTAAAATGAAAAGCTCTTGATTACTGTATGAGTAAAATTATGACTCACGAATACGTTACATGCCAGTTTAGTGATTTCAAAACACTCTGAGCTTAGGAAGGACTCAGTGTTAGGTGTTATGTTGATGATGATATTGTTATAACTACACTAAAACGCACGTAAGAACGCGAACATTGCAATCATGTCAATTATGGCGGTGCTTACCAGATGCCCATAAAAGCGACTCCCTAACTCTCTGAACTGATTGGCTTACACGCTTTCATAAATTTCGGAAATAACTATCAGTTTAAAACGGATGGAAGTGTCAGATACATACCTACATCATCACATATACAAAAAGAAAAGGACACGCTGTTTATCAAAGAGTGGCAGGCGAGGGCGGCTGACAGAAGTGAAAAAGGAACTCGACCAGAGCTGATTTCGATAAGGCGTAGCATAGCAACAGTGTTTTGTTCGATCAGACACCAAACAAGCTAGTAGCATAAAAACAACTGCCTCCCGTGTATTTTAGCTGTTTATTAATCTCATTCATAATTGCAACTTTTAATGAAAATAGTAACTCACTAACTCATTTTTGTATACAAAGGAACTAAACTTTGTTAAACTATTTATAGCAAACGTTGAGAGTTCTGTGTTACTGAAATATTCACAACACACAAGTCACGCTAATTGTCCACGCAAAGCAAATAGTTCTGACTTTGGTTTATAAATAATACTGAAGTAATAATAAGTATAAAGATCATTATATGGAAGTCTTCATGCTCTAACAATAATCTAAAACTCTAAAAATTAAAAGAAAGTTAAAAGAAAAACATTTTTACCGGTAGATAAATTGAAAGTCATTTCAACTATGCCAAACATTTGATAAAAGTATTAGCCTTGAACGTTTAAAACTGCTCCTTGAATGAAAATTAACCAATGACATCCACAGCCTTTGAACAGCTGTTTGAAATGCTCGTTCCCATTAAGTCTTGTATTGGTTGATGGTACAACGAGAAAGTTTTGAAACGCTGATTTCAAGGAAAGTTCAAGTTTATAACTACATAAAGCTCCTTTATATATTACGGTGCTTGGTCATTCAATAAATAAAAAAAATGTTTTATATTTTGTTACTTGCTTTAATTTCCAAATACTTCATTTTGTCTTAACTCCTTTTTTACTGGGTATGAAGAAAAACGTTCTATTTTAAAATTGCATACATCAGAGCCATTATAAGCTGTTCAGACGAAACTGAATAATATTGTAAATAGTACTAACAATCGCTCATTTAAATTATTTTTAGGTTATATTTATTAAGGCCAAGCTCGCTCATACTACTGCATATTTGTCAATATGCCTATCACTGAGAATGCTGTAGAAGCGTTAATAATATCAACATTAAAGTTATAAACACCGAATGACACATTAAAAAAACAAGCGATTTGCAAGTTTCGCAACAGTTTTAGTTGTTTGCGCTCAGTCATTAAACTAATAATTGCCGACAACCATTTCATGTACGAGAAAACGTATTTGATTTTAAAACGTCAAACAGACTATTAGTGCATAAACAAATGTCTCATAATAATTAACCGTTTCAACTGTTCGAGATTTTAACACTTTTCTGAGTTGCACCGATGAAGAATAAAAGTTAAGCATTGACTAATAATTCCTTGCTATCGATGAAACTCGACGCAAAACAATTTTGATATCGAAATATTCCCAACTTACAAGGCACGCCATATTAACTATGCACAGTTTTAATTAACTGATACTTCTGGAATCTTTGTAAATAAGGCTGTAGTATTCTCGGTGTTTCATAATTAAAAACTTTCAGTAAGTTTTATTGCACTTCTGTTTTCCTGCCCTCTTTAACGCAATATCGAGGACTTCTATATGGATTGGTCAGTTAAAACGATTTAGAGAATATTCGAAGATTTTAAAAACCTGGTCATTTAAATAAAATTAAAGGCACCCACGCTATGATTGATAGGTCTGATAGCTGTTAGTTTGTTGAGCAACATTTCGTCTACTGCTCAACTCAATTTGTCATCAAATAATAACCGATTGTAATTATTAACAGTGATAATCAGTTTGGTTCAGAGGTTTGCAAAGCGCCTGTCTTGGAGGAAGATTACGTTTTTAGGCCCGCCTAACTTGGATTAATTGATAGGAACGGTACATCGTGCTAGTTAAAATAATATATATAAATAAGCACTATTTTGTTAATTACAAAAAGCGCCTTGTCCAACGTAGAGGCCTAGGAGGTGTTTTAAGAACTTTAAATTTATTGAGTTTCGTGATTAAGGTCGGCTTTGGAAACAAGTATTGTATGAAAAACAGTAAATACATTTTAATACAGCTAGAAAGGAAAGAAAATGCTTAATCAGAAAGTTTAGATAACGTCAATACGAGATGCAGAAAGGGATTTTAAGCCCCATTTCGGCGGAATAGAACGTTGTCTCAGTCTTAGCCATAATCCCGGTTTCTCGACCATAAAACAGACTAAGTTAAAGGCGAGTATTGGAATTATTTCAACTCCAGACGCCTGTAAGTGCGACTGAAGCTCTAACTAAGGAAGCGAACGCTTTCATTATATTTGAGCTAGAAATCACTAGGCTATTCGTGGACTGTTAAAATTTAAGACACATACCTGCATCCTCACACAGATGTATAGTAGAAGAAACGTCGATTCCGAAAAAATAAGTAAACAGGCGAGGGAATCTAACAGGAGTGAAAGAGGAACTCGATCAGAGCTAATTTAAATAAGGTGTGGCATAGCAACAGTATGTTTTGATTACGTTTTGGGTGTCTAGCATTTCTACCATTTTAACTGGTGGAAGACCACTGTGGACATTCCTGCTTTGGTCTTCGAAACTGGAGGATATTTTTCAAACTACAGCTTAAAAGCGCATATTGGATTTAGCTTTTCAAATAAACAACTGATTAACAACGTCCTCCATGCATGAAGGAAGATATATGATCTGTCAACGGGGTATCAAGACGCTAAACCAGCCAGTTGCATAAAAATAACTGGCTGCTATGTATTTCACCTGTTTATCTGCTATTCTCATTCATAATTTCCACTTTTTACAAAACAAAGTTCGCGTCTGATAGTTCTTGGTCATAAATTAAACGAGGGAACTTAACTTTGTTAAACTACACCCGACGCTAAGTGTTCTGTGTTATTAAAATATTCACAATTTTAAACATGCAAAAAGTCACGCTTTTTAACCACGCATTGCTAGAAGGGTTTTTAATCAAAATAGTTCTTAATTTGCTTTAATAAATAATAGGTAATCACAAGCATTAAGATCATTACAACGAAGTCTAGATGTCTTAACAAAGATATAGAACACTAAAAATTAAAAGAAAAAGGTTTTTTTTAACAGTAGGCTAATTGAAAGCCATTTTAGCAGCGCAAAATATATTTTGTGCAAAGATGAGACTTAAACGTTTAAAATTACTGAATGAATCTCCTGAAAGAATGAAAATTAGTCAATGAGTTCCACAGTCTTATTAGAACAGCTCTTTGAAATGCTTGCTCTTAACTCTTAGTATTAGCGGTTAGTATGACAATGAAAAAGTTCTGCAAAGCTGATCTCAAGGAACTTTCGGGTTGATAACTACATAAGGCTCCTTTATATATTCCGGTGCTTGGACATTCAAAAAAATAAATGTATTGTATTTTTCACTTTGCTTGATTGTCAAATAATTTATTTTGTTCTAGCTTCTTTTCTTCCCTGTTCTGTTCAAAAACGAATATTTTTATGCATCAGAGGCATTATAATCAGTTCAGACGAAACCAAAAATATTCTCAACAGTTGAAAACATTGCTTATTTACATCAATGGCTTTCATGCTATCATGAATTAATGTTGATTCGAACGGATTGGTGTTCAATATGTCTTTTACCGTCCATTTTATCTCATTACTTTTTAATGATTAGAATTCTTGTTATTTGGAAGAGGTTTGTGGCGCGTTTGTCTGATAGAAAGTATTTTGATAAGAGTACTGAACAAAACTTATTACTTGATTTGAATATTAATGCATGTCCGCAATAAGGAAATAACTTCACTATATTCGCCATAGTTAGCGTTTCCTCCAAAGTACGGAGAAGCCCTACACACTATATATTTCACAACGTTTCAACGATTTTCGCATTCGTAACAAGTAAAAGCTCAACAGCAATATGAAAAGCTCTTAATAGGTATACTATATGATTCACTCAAGAATACGTTTGATGCCAGTTAAGTGATTTCAAATCACTCTGACCTTAGGAAGAACTGTGTTAGCTTTATGTTAACGAAAGAGAGGATCCATGTTAACGTCGATATCGTTACAACTTCCCTACGCAACTTAACAACGCAAATATTGCACCATGTCAGTCAATGGCGCGGCTTGCCAGATGCTCGTAAATGCTATCCGAACTCTCTGAACTGAACAGCTTAAGCTTTTATAAACATCGATCGGAAATAACATGCAGTACTTTTTAACGCGTGGAACTCTTTGATACATACCTACATCGTCACATAGATGAAAAAAAGATGACACGCTGTTTATCAAGGAGCGGCAGACGATGGCGTCTGACAGAAGAGAAAGAGGAACGCGGTCAGAGCTGATTTGAATAAGGTGTGGCATAGCCACAGTGTGTTTTGATCACGTTTGCGCAGTTTCCAGGTTTTATACTATTTCTACCATTTAAACCATTGCTGACATCCCTGCTCATGCCTTCGAAACTTGATGATTCATTGCAAAAAAACGAATCTTTGAAACTGCAGCTTAAAACACATATTGAATTCAGCCGTCAATTAAACAAATGAGCAGCAACGTCTTAAATTATGCATGAAGAAAGATGTTTGATTTATTAACGGGTGATCATGACCTCAAGCAAGCTAGTACTTCACACAAACAACTTCCGCTCATGTATCTCACCTTTTTATTATTGTAATTCATAATTGCAACTTTTGATGAAAAAAAGTTAGCTACTGTTAGTTCGTTGAAATTTGTAAGCAGGAACTAAACTTTGATAAACTTTACCAAACGCTGATTGTTCTGTGCTACTGAAATATTCACGATGCACAAGTCACGCTTATTAACCACGCAGAGCTAGAAGCGTTTTTCATTATAATAAATCTGAATTTTTTTGTAACTAATAAGAATTAAGTCGGTATCAAATGCATCATACGGAAGTCTTGAAGCTCTAACAATGATCTATTAAAACGCTTAACACCAAAAAATAAAAGAAAACTGAAAGAAAAATATTTTTAACAATAGTTTAATTGAAATCCATTCAACTACACAAGCTGAAATGCTCAGTAAAACGATGAGTCCTAAATGTCTGAAAGTACTCAATGAATCTACTAAACGAATACAACCAGGCAATTAGTTCTGCAGTCTTAGAACAACACCTGCTTGAAATGCTCGCTTTCCTTAACCCTTAGTATTAGTTAACGGTACAACGAAAAAGTTCGGCAACGCTGATCTCAAGGAACGCTCAGGTTTATATATACATAAAGCTCCTTTATATATTCCGGTGTTTAGTCGTTCAAATAAATAAATGTATTGTATTTTTCACTTTGCTTGATTTTCAAATAATTTATTTTGCTCTAGCTCATTTTCTTTCCCGCTCTAGGCAAAAACTTATATGAAAGTGTATGCATCAGAGCTATTATAAACTGTTCAGACGAAACTAAAAGTATTCCAAAGGGTTAAAGACATCGCTCATTTGCGTCAATGGCTTCCATGCTATCATGAATTAAGTTGATGCCAAAGTCCTTTTAAATAGAGCCTGAATTACTTTGTAACAAGAGAGGATGAAGGTAAGAGAGGTAATCCCCCATATAGGCCCTATCCCCATCGTTATCCCTCTGAAGTTATTTTTAGAAGGTATCGATTTTCTCGCGGATAATGTTACCTCGCGCGTTACGTGTCTTTCACCCGTTTTCAATCGCACAACGGCTAATCACAATCATACACTTCCATAAAAGAAATTGTTTCTCGCGTAACTTCCAACGAATCTCTAACACGTGATTTGAAAGCTAATAGAATGTAGATTTTAATGTCCGAGGAGATTTTAAACTCACTGTGACAAAAATATCAAAATTTTCGTGCCGCGGTTGTGATCTTTATACTCGTCTGTTCAATCGCGGCTTCAATTCAAATAAAATGTAACACTCTTGCAAAAAAAGCTAAGTTTTGTTTCTCGCCTTTCTTTTAAAGAATCTCTTGGCTACATGCGTGATTAAAAAGCTAATGGAATGTAGATTTCAATGACCAAAGGGATTTGAACTCAGTGGGATAAAAATATCAAAATTCGTGCCGAGGTTGTGATGTTTATACTCGTCTGTTCAATCGCGGTTTTGACAGCTAAATGTAACACTCTCGCATAAAAAAAGATTTATTTCTCTCGTTTCTTCCAACAAATCTCTTAACTACATACGTGATTTAAAAGTAAATAGAACGTAGATTTCAATGACTGAAGGAATTTTGTACTCACTGCGATAAAAATATTAAAATTCTTGCTGGAGGTTGTGATGTTTATACTCGTCTGTTCAATCGCGGCTTTCAATGTTTCGACAGCTATTAAAATGTAACACTCTTGCATGAAAAAAGATTTGTTTCTCGCGTTTCTTCCAACGAATCTCTTAACTACATGCGAATTAGAAAGCTAATGGAATGTAGATTTCAAAGACCAAAGGGATTTTGAACCCACTGAGATAAAAATATCAAAATTCTTGCTGGAGGTTGTGATGTTTATACTCGTCTGTTCAATCGCCGCTTTCATTGTTTCGACAGCTAAATGTAATACTCTTGCATGAAAAAAAAGATTTGTTATCGCGTTTCTTCCAACGAATCTCTTAAACCACATACGTGATTAGAAAGTAAATAAAACGTAGATTTCAATGACTGTAGGGATTTTGTACTCACTGCGATAAAAATATCGAAATTCGTGCCTGGGTTGAGATATATGTATTTGTCTGTTCAATGACGGCTTTCAATTTTCGCCAGCTAATTGTATTGTAATATTCTTGCATTATTTCCGCACCGCTGGGCTCTAAAAGAAATCATACGGGAGCGATTCTTTTCCAATCTGCGTTGTCCAAATACAACCACTTTAAACTCACATTCGTCCACAAAACATATGCAAGCAACGCTTTCTGTGTGCATGTTCCGACATTTTGTGTTTAGATCAATTCGCGAAAGACGCGTAGCATTGCGTGGGAATCGGCTCAGCTGTCAACGTGGGTAAAATTCAGGATATATGATTGGCTATCACCTAACCCTCTTGGGACACTGGATCTCGCGGGAGATCTAAAAATAACTTCAGAGGGATTACGATGGAAATAGGGCCTATATGGGGGATTACCTCTCTTACCTTCATCCTCTCTTGTTTGTAATGATTAGAATTCTTGTTGTTTCGAAGACGTTTGTAATAACGCTTTGGTCTGATAGAAGAGTACGTTAATAAGAGTACTAAACAAAACTAATTACTTGATTTGAATATTGATGCATGTTTGCAATAAGGAAATAACTTCAGAATATTTATCCCAGTCAGCGACACTTCCAGCGTAAGGGAATTCTACTCACTTTTTCCTGGCCTCGTATTCGCAACAAGTAAAGCTTAAATTAACAGTAAAATGAAGAGCTCGTAATTACTAGATGACTACATGACTCACAATTGCGGTTCATAACATATAAGTGATTCGAAACCACTCTACCATCCTTAGCAAGGACTGTGTAAGGGATCATTTGCATGTTGAAATCGTTTTAACTACACTAAACATCGATCCAAAGGACTGACGCGAACATTGCAATCATGTCAGTTATGGCGGACTTATCAGATGCCTTTAAAAGTGACTCCTTAACCATGCCTTAACTCTCTGTACTGAACAGCCTAAGCTTTCATAATTATCGGCAATAGCTGTTATATTTAAGCGCGTGGAACTCTCAGATACATACCTACATCATCACATAGATGTAAGGAAAAGGACACGCTGATTCTCTGTGAGCGGCAGACGAGGGTGTCTAACGGAAGCGAAAGAGGAGCTCGACCAGTGCTGATTTAGATAAGGTGCGGCATGGCAACAGTGTGGGTGGATGACGTCACTCATTTGTTGCCACTCGTGTTGATTGTTGGGGAAGGGAAGGTGGTACGATGGGAGGGGAACGGTAGGAAAGGCAGTCGGTTGGTCTCCATGAATATTTGGGTGGTGCTATGTTACCTCGGGCTCGGGTTTAGCTAAGTGAACACGCATATGTTCTCCTTCAAAGCAAGCAGCTGTTGTTTGGTTGCCTCAAGAGAAATTGGCAGAATAATATCGGTTGCTTGGAAGAAAACGACGGTGAACCCATGACGCGAACAAAGACGTTGCCCACAACGGCGAAGAGGACGAGGCAACGGTAGCTGTTACTGTCGCTGTCATTCCCCTTCTTCTCATACAGTGACGATGTTGGCGACGCTTAAATCTTCTGAAACGTGTCTCTTCTCCAAGTACCGGAAGAGCATTTCATTCAGCGGCTGCAGCAGTGCCTCTTATCGTTGTTCAGGACTTTAACTAGGTTGTAATAATAATAATAATAATAATAATAATAATAATAATAATAATAATAATAATAATAATAATAATAATAATAATGATAATGATAATGATGATGATGATGATGATGATGATGATGATGATGATAATAACAATAATAATAATAATAATAATAATAATAATAAGATATTTATAGAGCGCCCTTTTCCATGGGTCCAAAGGCGCTAGTTACAAAGTCAAAGTTAAAATTAGTTAAAAATAATTAAAAATAGGTAGATTATAAAACACCAAAAATCATTACATGAACCTAAAAAGCGCTTACAAAAATGGCAGTTTTAAGCCGTCTTTTAAAAATGTCAAGTGATCTATCATCTCTAATATGCTGAGAAAGACTGTTCCAAAGAAGTGGCGCAACAACAGAAAAGGCACGACGGCCATAACTATTTGTGTTAAACGCAGGGACCACAAGTAGATTCTTCTTTGAAGACCAAAGGTCGAGTGACGGATGGTAGTTTATTCAAGGGATGAATTATTCTCTATTTGCTTAGGATCTAACAGATGGAAGCTATCTCCACAACTTTTAAGTCATTTGAAAGTGAATTCATTACAGCAGTACCGTGGAAAACGAGCTGGAAGGTCTAAACGGCTACAGAGTGATGATAGAGCGATACCAGTTCTTAATCGACCGCGTCGAATGATAACTCTACGGCGTACTAGGAAGCAGACTCTAACATCTCTAATTAACTGTGATTCTTCAAGGCTCCCCTACATTTTCTCACTTGAAACCTACTACAACTAGATGTCATCACAGCTAAGGACTTTCCCGCAGTTGAGGCAGTCGATGGCTTTCGGCTTAGCTCTTGCAGCATCGAGTGGGGTGTCCACCCTCTTCATGATTGGCAATACTGGAAGGGTAGCTGCGCAACTCTTGCCAACTCGTTCTGAGTGGCCTTTAGCTCGAGGTAGTACTCCAACCAGTATTCCAGCTGTCCGCCTTGATCAGTAATTAATGAACGTTCCTGATTTGGACTAAAGGTGACATGTCAGGGATACTAACTCCTCTCCATCCATCTCGATCGATAGCCACACCCTTTAGTTTGTTGGCACGTTCGCTATCCTAGGTCAACCATTACCAATACGCTGAGGCTGAGGTAGATAACAGCAAAGCGGATGCTGAGTTTGTCGTGACCAGGCTGAAAAAAGAGTGTAGCGTAACAACCGATTGACGGAGTACGCTAAGGTGACTGTCCCCTCAACGCACTGTGTCACAGCAGTGAATCAACCGAAACAACACATGAGACGCGGCCCAACAGACTTCACCCGCGATTCTTCAGGCGTATAAACCGCATATCACAAGCCGATGACCGAGATTGGTGTTCTGTAGTGGGTAGACATTCCCAGCGAGCATGCAAACGTGTAAAAGCAAGATCTAACGTACTATGTTAAAATATGGGTCGCTGGTTAGGACTTCAACTACATGCGAACACGCAATAGAAGCGAACTATGTAATACGAATAAGCTGTGCTATTTCCCCGCTTCTACTCTTGGTTTGCCTATGGTGTAGCGGTTATTGCTTTTGCCTTGAATGCACGTGACCGAGGTTCGAGTCCTCGCCTGTGGACGATATGTTCACAGGTTTACTTACTTTGATCCTTTCATATAACAACACAATTCCCTTTCTTGACACGTTGGTAACTAGAGATTCGGCTGGCTACCTCTCTACTAGTGTACAGAAAGCCTACACACACTGATCAGTGCCTAGCGTATAAATCACGCCACCCACAATCTGCAAAACATAGCATTGTCAAGTGCCTTTACGATAGATCGAAACACCTCATAACTCAACCATTAGTAATCTCTTAAGAAAAGAAACACCTCTCATCAGTTCTTGTTCTAACGGTAATCCATTTTCGTTTGTAAAAAACATAACGAAAACAAAGAAACAAACAGCTACAAAAGAACCATCTCCTGAAATTAAATCTACTGAGGTGCTACCATACGTCAAAGGGTTATCAGAGGCTCTTAGTAAATCGCCTGACACAACACTTAGATCACACCTGGTGCGACCTAAGGACACCGTTGATCCTGCAAAACAAGACGGAGTAGTCTACAAGATTCCCTGCTAGTGTGGCAAGGTCTATATTGGAGAGACAAAAATATCTATGCATGAATGGATTATACGGCTTACTCGAACCCAATCCTCCGCCGTTTCAGAACACAGCGATGCGACGGGCCACTATCCTCTCTAGGATGAGGTTAAGTTTGTTGACCTAGAACCACATTGGTACACCCGTAGGGTTAAAGTGGATATTCACATAAGTCTTCACCTTGACAACCTGATTTGATCAAGCTCGGCCCTGAAGTGATCCCTTTATTACGCGGGATGCCCTGAAGGGGCATACCGTGTCTAAAAACGGGTCGATTTCTTTTTTTTTTTCTTCCTCGTAGCTACAAATCGGTACATTAATTACGCGGGATGCCCTGAAGGGGCATACCGTGTCTAAAAACGGGTCGATTTCTTTTTTTTTTTTTTTTTTTCTTCCTCGTAGCTACAAATCGGTACATTAATTTATTCATTAAACTCTCCCCTCTCCTACTCGGGACGTATTGTTCTGATTGTCTTCAACAACAGCAGGCCAATCAAAATCCATTTTAGTCGCTTATATCGCTAGGGAGGGGACCCACTCACCCTTACCTGTGTGACGTCAACGCATCATTTGATTTCTTCATTAAAACTGCATTAAATTGTGGCGCCATATTTTTTATAACATATTCTGGACTCAAGTGTGCCGTTTTCAAACAGCAATTTCACCATTTTGAAGCGGCAAATCGAAAGAATAACTTCTTAGAGGCACTCCACATTTAAAACGGTGGAAATTGGTGAGTTCATGGCGAAGGAATCGTGCTTTGTTTGACAGTCTTAGACCACGACGCGAGACTGAAAAGAGGTCATTGAGAAGCTTACGTTATCGCAATGGAATTCCCGCAATTTCCCTTGAAACCCTGAGTAGCGTAACGCAAGGGAAACAACGTAACGCGATCGTCGTGACTCAAACTATTCCATTAGCAAGGATAGTTTTATCAATCGGCGAAGCATACAGTTGGAATAAATGAATCAGCCCCAGCATCACGCGCAATGCCAGTATAGCAGGCATCTTGTTTATTCATTAAACTCTCCCCTCTCCTACTCGGGATGTATTGTCCTGATTGTCTTCAACAAAAGCAGGCCAATCAAAATCCATTCTTGTCGCTCATATTGCGAGGGAGGAGACCCACTCACCCCTACCTGTGTGACGTCAAAGCACACTTAATTAACACTGGATTAAACTTGTGTCGCCATATTTTTAACATGTTCTGGACTCAATTGTGCCGTTTTCAAACGGAAATTTCACCATTTTGAAGCGGTAAATCGAAAGAATAACTTCTAAGAAGCACTCGACATCTAGAATGGTGGAAATTGGAGAGTTCCTGGCGAAGGAATCGTGCTTTCTTTGACAGTCTTAAACCACGATTGCAGACAGAAAAGAGGTCATTGAGAACCTTACGTTATCGCAATGGAATTCCCGCAATTTCCCTTGAAACCTAACACAAGGGAAACAACGTAACGCGATCTTCGTGACTCAAACTATTCCATTAGCAAAGATTGTTTTATAAATCTGTGAAACATACAGTTGGAATAAATGAATCAGCCCCAGCATCACGCGTAATGCCAGTGTAGCAGGCATCTTGTTTAAGATTTTCTGTAACAAATTTCGTTTTCGATACGGGCTCGATAAACAAAAGGGACTTTTGTCTGATTGGCTGTTCGCTTTTCTTGTGTTCAGTCTCCCGGCCGTGGCAGCGCGCCAAAAATGAGATAAATAAACAAGATGGCTGCCAAAGGGAAGGTTTCTTCTCGTCCTTGTTCGATCGTTCGTTCTAAACTTTGTAGCAATTTTAGGTGGTTTTTAAATCTCAAATGGCGGGAAAAGGTTTTTGCAGTGGGTGTCTAAGAGGCGGGAATTTTTTTTTTTTTTTTTGGAGAAAACACAAATTTTCTTTCGGGTAAAACTTGAAAATGTTTCGCAACAAATGCGCTAAATGCACAAGGACAAGGTCAAAATCAAGGTTTATCGGATGGGAAGGTGCTTTTTTGTGCAGAAAATGCTACAACAAAGTGAAGAGAGAGTCGGTGAAGGTGGTCGAGGACGCAGTAGCTGCCCATGGAGCCCTCGCATCTGAAACAGGTATTTGAGAAAAACGTCGACATTCTGTTCAATTCTTTTGTTTTTATTCAAAGAGAGATATGTTAAATTTAAGTCAAATTCCAATTTTATGTTTGTAAATTACAGAAACGTTACCAGAGGCCGAGTTGCTGTCACCAGCGTCTACATGTACAGCTGACAGAGAGTTTCTTCGAGTTACCGGTACGGTTTTGAAAGGGTTTTTTTTATCATTGAAATAAACTTATTATAAACAGTGAAAAAAGCTTAAATTTTATTGCAATTTATAATTGTTTTGAACGATGATAATTTTGTGGTGATATTATTCTAGCTATGCGTTATAGCTAAGCATAAGCTTACAACTTCCCATGACTTTAAAAACACTACAAAAATAAAATTGAAAAAAAAAACAGACTAACAAACTGGTGGTCCTCAGGACTAAATGATCTAAAAACTTTGAAAAAGGGTTTTTAAAACCAAACAAGTAAAATTTGTTGTCATTTATGTGGTTAGACTACTAGTTCAAGGCATTCAAGGTAATTATAATGATAATTATAATAATAATTTTAGGTGTTTTTTTTGTTAATTTTTCTGTAGTCATTGCATCTTGACTGCAAGTAAAACATATTGTTTAGAGAATACTAACATGAAAATTAAAACATTTGTAAGTCACACTACTTGATTTGGTTCCTTTTTTCTGTACTTTTAGGCCAAAAATTCACACAAGAAATCAGGTCTTTACAAGGAGCCCTGCAGGACCACTGTGGAAAAAACAAGAATCCCCCGATTTACGAGCCTGATGAATTTTTCCAGTTTTGTTTACTCGCCGGGGCAGCTAATGTTTTCAATTTTATTTTCAACTGCATGACCTCTTCTCGCCATACTGGGGATAGAAATCTTTTAAATCGTAAACGCACAGTAGTTATTTTGTATCAGTTATGTTTTGGTTATTCTCAAAAGTGTAATTTTTTTCAAGAGGACAATGGTTTATTTCTTTCATTTTGTAATTTGTCTCAATGTGGAATTGAAACGCAACGACAAGAAGTTTACAATTTTGCATCAGGAGACCACAAGATCAGGGGACCAGCAAAGTGGATCACATGTGTACTATCATCATCAAAATTGTAAAAGAAGTCCTGCCATTCCTTTTAGTTCTGTTAATTTAGTTCATAACCCTTATGGCATTGATATTGATCTTCTTGTAAATAAGTTATGTTCAGTTCAGTTTTTTAGTCAAGTGTGTACTTTTTCATTTGCCTCTTCAATGCCAGAATTTACCTCTGTTGCCTTTGATCCAGTCATGGGTAGACACCAAATGGAACCCCATGACTATCAAGGTGCTAGTTCTTGTTCTTTACGATCTTTTAAGGATGTTTATTTAATTGATTTTGTGAAGTTAGATTTAAAAAGTAAGCAAAATTATGAGGATGCTTTTAATATAGTTTTAGACACTAACATGAGGGAATATCTCTCTAAGTTTATTGTTTTAATGCCAGCTGACTGGCCTGGCCAATTTTTTCCAAGGCAAATAGTTTACCAGAAAGCCAGTCAAGCAACAACTGCAAGCAATTTTCCCCCAGGTTCCTGCCGTCACCCACTCAGCTCAGTCATTCCCACCTTAGGTCCCTTGCATGTGGACCTTAATGCTGATGAGGATATTGTTGTTGGCTACATGCCATTTATGCGTCTTGTGTATGAATCTGTTTTCCCTGGCAGGAAACTGGCTGACAAGCCAAAACCTTGGCGCATACAGTTTGTGTTGGAGTTGGTTTATGGGGGATGGACACTAATCAGAACTGTTGTTAAATCTGTTTTTTCACAGGTCAAAGATGTCCAGTATGGCATTTTAATTAATCTGTTAGACAATTACATTCCTTTGACACTTTGTAGCTATAGTATTCTGTTTAAGCTGAACTGTCTTGATGATTATTACTTTTCAGTTTTTAGACTTTGGATCATGTTTTTCTGCTTTCACAGGAAGAATTATAACAAGGCACCATTGTTTTGGCTCAGTAACATTCTTTTCTGGCAAACTAATGGATGCAGAGATGTTTACAATTTCTTTTCAGGTTCTCTCAGTGTCATTGATGAGTATTTTGTTGAGTTTGTTCACAGCCTTGCAAGGAAATCAACAAATCCATCAGACAGTGTTGATCAACTCCAACAGAAATTGTTTTCCATTTTTGCATCAGGGGATAGGCAAGCAAACTTCCGTGCTGCCTTTACCCCTTCCAAGAATTATATTTTTAGCCGGCGTCAACTTGTTAATTTATTTTCCAGGGTTGCAAGCACCATTGTTACCATTTTAAGTTCAATTGCAAATTCACCAGGAGCAGCCCATCCCCTGCCACGGGCACCAGGGCAAAGGAGGAATCTTTCATTGTGGTGTGCACCAGCTTTGTTTGGAGATGCTTCCATCAAGAGTGACTACCTTCCCCTTGGCTTTCAATTCCAGCCATGTCCAGATCAGGGAAGAAGATGCGACAAGTCAGGCTGCACCATTTCTACCAACACCCCATGGAAGGTTTTTGAAGGGTGTTGGCATTCTTTTCATTTATGTTGTTTAACTGTTGTTGATGTTTGTCCCATTTGTAGAGAAGGAATTGTAACAGCATTGACATCCTTAGCTAATACAGCTAACCAATCTGTTCGTCAACAGCAGGATGCCACTGCAACTGATGGTCCCAGTGAAGGGATTGACAACTCGACAGGGTCAGGTGGCGATGATGATGAGCCTCTGACGAGTACAGTGGATGGAAATGTTGATGAAGTTGTTCAGAACTTGACACGCCAGGTAATGTCTCTTTCTGTTGCATCACCACCTGCGCAGCCTTTGGCCCCATCCAGGGCCAATGTGCCATCAACACCATCATGTCCATCGCCTCAGAGAAGGCCTCCCCACTGCAGTACCTGTGGTCATCTCAAGCAAGGCCATCAGAGACCAGTGTCACAGCGAGCAGTTGGTAAGTGCCCCGTTTGCCCTTCTCAGTCGTGCACCAGACATGGGCGTATTTTGCCTTGTCAATGTGCTTGGTGTTCAAGACAGTCACAAATAGGCATTAATCCACCCATCTCTTCTCTTCCACAGGGACCAGTTGTCAGGGAAACACAGATAAATCCAGATGTGACCGAGTGGCTGATTTCTTTTTCACAATCAACTGTAACCCCTGGGCAAATGGGTAGCAACGCATGTACCATCATTTCTGTGTATGGGGCTGTCAATTTTCTTATGCCTTCAACAAACTGGAGTCTGCCTTCTCCTCACAGTTTGCCTTTGGAATTTGTCAGCATGTTTAAACAACTTATGATTTATGGCAACCATTCCTACAATGGGATTGGTAACCCGCAAGCCACTTACAGTGCACCTGAAATTATTAATCATCCTCAACTTGGTTTTTCAGGGGTTGTGAAATGTGGGGATGAATATCAATTCAACAATTTTACTTCTTTTGCAGGTGAACTTCAACATCTTGCTGCAAGACCTCAACATTCAAAGCTTGCAGCAGTGATAATCTTACCACCTGATAAAACGATGCTCTTGCTTGTAGGTAGATGTGGTGAGTCGGTACTCATGGAAAGTCACATGCACGGTAATGTTGGTGCAATTATTGCTTCTGCAGGTCCTCACAAATTACATGAGATGGCTCTGTACATTGAATTCATGGCAAGAAGAGACTGGGCCTATAATTCCACCCCATTTGACATGACTATTGTTGAGTTGTGCTGAGCAAACTAAAATGTGCAACAGGGTACCAATTTTTTTTTCAAGCAAATTTCCTCTTAAATACTATAATTTCTCCTTTTCGAGGGTGGCAAAGGGGTTCTGCGGGACAAGTGATCAGCCCCAAATTAGCTGCGTGATGCGTAATTGTGCCCAAATTAACTGCCCAATGTAGGATCTGACATCACAACATGATGCATGATCTCTGATACATGAATGTTACCTTTTCCTCTTGTGTATTTGTTGTCTCCTGTGTGGTTTTTCCTCCAAATTTAGAGCGATTATAGCTATTTTCATACAAATACTCATATCCTGCACTGTTCTGTAAATACAGGTGCTCCTATTACAAACTTGGACTACCTGTACAGATACACTTGACAGAATAATTTTTACTCCTCTGTGGTGCATTTCTTGAAAGCTGGTTGGATTATCATCCCTTATTTACATGACGCGTGTCTCTGATGTGTGCTTGGTACCCCCTTTGCCACCCTCCTTTTCTCTTTTCCTTTCACTACAGTAATCATTCATCTTTCTTGCTTCATTCTTCTATCATACTTCATTCTTGCAAATCTCTCTTTTATAATAATATTTATTTTTATAAATTTTAGTAAGTTGCAAAATGATAAATAGGGACCAGTCACTATATATGGAGGGGGAGGGGGAGGGTCATCAATAGATATTGAATTAAGAGGGGGGCACTTGCCATTTTTAGGCCTAAAGAGGGGGTTTGTGGCAGAAGTGTTTATCTTTATCTTTCGATTAATTTTTTCCTACACATGTAATGACCGGTCCCTTAGTTCGTTGAATTACTTGTCATGATTATATTCCTTGTTTTGCAAATTATTTTCAACATTAATCAATAAATTATTTTGTTACATTGTTTCAGATGTCATCCAAAGTGAGTTTGTAAGTACAGCATTAAGGTTCACACAGCATGCAACTGGCTGAGCTCAATGTTTAATATCATTAGCTGGCAAACCCTTAAGGCTGGGTTACATGACTCTATGTGTATTTTGACACTCAATTAGTCAAAATAAATTCATAAAAATCTGCTGTAAGGAACAGATTTTTATCATGTTGAGCACACCAAGCAGGTTTGGCACAGTGATGACAGTGCTTGCCTCCCACTAAATTATGTTGCCTGGATTTGATTCCCGGATGAACCACCGTGTGTGGGTTGAGTTTATTGTTGGTTCTCATTCTTTCCCCAAGGGTTTTATCCTCTGTAAAGACAAAAATATTGCTTGCAGGTTTTTGTTGCTTTCTGGTGTTTCTTTTAATTGTTTCAAATTTTCAGCAGTTCAGGAAAAATATAATTTATTTATCTATATTTATTAGTCGTCCCAGAAATGTCTTTCTGTGTATTAAGAACAAGTATCATTTTTAATTCACCTTTAATACTCCTGAACCTGTCATGTGGCTGTGTACAGTGTACAAAAAGTTAACCTTTCAACTTGCACCTAATTTCAGTCAGGAGCCAGGGTAAAAATAAAAAACCCTCAATTCACTGAACATCCAAGACAAGTCCAGGCCCACCTTTGCCAATAACTTGGAATTAATATTATTCTTTTGTGAACATTTCTATTATGGCCAACATTATTGGCTAATAAATGTTTAAATAATTATTATTATTGAGACAAAAATATTTTATGAAGCTAATGGCAAGTCAAGGCAACCAGAAAATCTTTTAGCATGAAGGGTATTGCCCATTCATGAAAATCTTACCTAGACTTTAAACATTTTATGAGGCAAGTGTCCTCCAGAATGCCCACTTTTCAAATTCTGGCTAAAAGCATACAACCCTGAGAAAACTGCTCTAGCCAGGTGCAAGATAAAAAAGTAATGTTTTGACACGGCATTTGTAGAGTATAGGATCCAAATCACATGCAAAAGTATCCCATTTTATAATGTCTAATTTATATGCCGCATTTAAGCTATGGCGAATAAGGCGAATGTATAAATTCAAGCAAACAGCAGAACAGCTGTTTCATTTAACTGATTTTACACCAAACAGGCTAGGGGCATGGTTTCAGGTGTAAAGGTTTAAAATCAAACAGTTGCAAGTTGTTGCTCAAATATGGCAAATTGGGTCAAAGCTTGTAATTAAGTTGCAATTGCCGCAATGAAATATTGTCATTTTTCAATCATTATGTACAAGGTAGCACTTGTACAACATTATACTACTATTTATTCTTGAAATAAAAGCAGATGTGCCCATTTGATACTGTCAGGTGCATGACTGTATATTAAAATTTTAAAGTTTTTAAAACAGTCAAAACTGTACAAATGTAAATAAGTTGCACTCACTGTGCTTTTTATCTACACAATAATTTATTGTAAATTAGTGAGACCATGCAATGGACAGATAACTGATGAGAATTTAATTTCATTGTACAAATTGTAAATATGAAAATGTAAAATTATCTATTAATTTAGCAATATATCTTGTGAATAAACATTGACATATGGAAACGTGTAATATATTTTAGATGGATTAAACAGAAATTTCTGGTAGAGATTTCTTGTTGTGTATATTGGATCCAATTAATTATAATACATGTAAAGCTAAAGGAAATTCAGGCTAATTATTCAGAAATAAAACATTTTGTATTGCTAAATCCAGTTTTGTTATCGACTGCGAGCGCTGTTTAGTTTCTTAATTGCGTTGATAGTATAAAGGGACGAAGTAGGATTTGTTGACAATGTCAGAGCTCGTGTCTGTTCGATGATTCAATTCTCAAGTGCATAATTTGTGGCCAAACAATACATCACTTTGATACAATACTTCGCACGCCTTGCCACTTTAAAGAATAAGCTTTCGAAGGAGATAGATTCATGGCAAATATTTCCCTTTGCCATTTAAAGCGATCCCTGGACCACACCTTTGTTATTGAGATTTGACCATTTTTAACCCAGACAGTGGCGAGATATTATCTTTTTCGGGAACGAAAATTTTAGCTGCGCGTAAGACAAAGGTCATTATTGTTTACATTTCAGAGAAAGTGGACAAAAAGACTACTTCATCGAACTTCAAAATTACATATTTACAATACAGGGGCTTTCGAGGGCCAAAATAAAGTTAATTTACGGATACGATGGTAGAAAAACAAACATGGCTTGGTGGCTAAACTAAACCACTTTTCTGCCCAGACGAGTAGAGAACATGAGCTCTCGGTATGAGCTATGCCACTTTAGATGGTAATGTTTCTCGGCAGATCCTATCTATGGCTCATAATCTTTGTTCAGTTAAACTGCGTTCCGTGGACCACGGTTCAAGACAAAAGTCTTGCACAGCTAAACCAAAAGTTTTTTATTTATAAAAAAACGAAATAACTCACTTGTCGATTTTGAGAAAGGTTCTCGCGTTCGGGTAGATTGCATCTAGTTAGACCGAGAAGACAAAGTAAATTCACACCAGAATACATTGTCACTAACCTCGATTCATTTCACAGACTAACTTTAAGCTGTGACACCAGGGTGATGATTACAGCCCATTTACGAGTGGCATACCATTTCTGAATCGCATCTGATTCGCAAATTTGCATTTCATACATTTCGAGACCGTAATATTCTTGTAATGAAGACACAAATCCAAATGTAAGTCCTGGTTCCAAATAGTTTATTCCATAACAGCAATCATTCTTGTCAACTACATCTTCAAAAACAAACGTACACTCAGCTGAGAAGGAAAATCTTTTGCTGCTCCTCACAATTCGTGAAGTTCTCCGAGACCACCACGTTTCTTGATCTTCAGTTCACAAGCTTGTTTACCTTTCTCCGAAGAAACGGACTTATGAACGTAGAAGCCTTGCATTAGTTTTTCAGACACCAGTCCATCTTCTTTCAATACTTTCGCCCTTAGCTCAGAAAACACCATTTAAAACTTGTTGAAAAAATACGCGCAATGGCGACGACACAGCCATATTCCTGCGTTCTAAGTCCGTTGGAATACCATTTTGACTAAATAAAAAGGGAAAGGTAAAATATAGTTCTCGAAGACGAGTGTTCAGTGCCAATATGTAGAAATTATTCCAGACGTTTCGGGCTTAGCCCTTCATCAGTGGAAAAAGATTTACGTTTTCCACTGATGAAGGGCTAAGCCCGAAACGTCTGGAATAATTTCTACATATTGGCACTGAACACTCGTCTTCGAGAACTATATTTTACCTTTCCCTTTTTATAAGTACAAGTGCCACGCAGCTAACGGAAATTTTCCCGTTAAACTTTTACCATTTTGACTAGTTTGCTGGTGGCGTCAGCGCATGCGTCACATTAGTCCCCTTTGTTGGCTCGATAGCCATCAGAATTCTATTTTACAATGTATTGCACATCATCGGATTTGGAGACGAACTCGGATCAAAAAGACTCAGGAATTTATGTTATTGCTGTATGCGAAATGGAAGCCGAACAAGAATAATCCCACTTATCACAATAGAGATTACCAAAAACCTCGAGTACGTGATTCCAGCGATGACGAAGCTGAAGGTTTTTGCTGACGGCCAACTGGTGGATGTAGAATGGACAGCGAGATACCAAGAGAGAATGAAGGCCAACAAAGACCTCGAAAGTATTCTAAAGGATCGATTACAGGTCATGCAATACAGAAGTTAAGAAATGATAAGATTCACCTGAGTGTTTACATTGTTTTCGCACCTGCTTTGGTCATGCATTTTTTAAAATATTATACGTATTGGCATGCTTTCTTCTCACGCTTATACGTCAAATTATTTATCCGCCAACATAACGTCACTGTACTTTAGATGCAAGTGTGGAAATTGTGGCGTCGCTTCGTTACACCAAATGCAAAGGTTGTTGATCAATCAGCGGTCGTTTATTGCCTGCTTTCGCAGAAGTATGTACTGTTGGGAGAGCGGCAACCCCGAAGCTGTCTCGCTTTAACTCTTTCTTTAAACTCTGATTGCGACTGGCGAGCCAGTAAATTATAAACCTTACTCCTTCTTTGAACTCACGCCACGACTGGCGAGCGGTCAAATCACTAAATTATAAACTTTTCTCGTTCTTTAAATATTACTCATTCTTTACACTCCAAACGCGACTGCCGAGCCAACTGTCTAACAAACTTAACCCACCTCTTTCTTCGTTCGTTTCTTCGCCTCTGCCCGCTCATCGCCGTAAAAACGCATTGTACGAAGCGCTATTCCATCCTGCAAGTTTCTAATGTTACTGCAATCTCCTATGACACATCTGCCCGGCATATTTCGGGCCACTATTGATCTAACTTTCTAAAAGAAGCAAGTGAAGAGTTCGAAGTCAGTTTTTGTGTCCTCGAAGTGACGTCAAGGCAGCGACGAGACCCATGCTCCTTAAACCTCGGTCGTGAGCCAAAATGGCGGCGTTTCTTGAGCTAATGCCCGTAAAAAGGGAAGATTGAAAAAAAAAATCAAAACATGCTTTCGCAGGAATACTCACCAAAATATGAAGATCTTTTCTTTTCTTTTCTTTCTATTTTTATTCATTGAAAGTGAGCAAAGAAATATTTATATAATCTTGTTATTTTGTCAATAAATTTGTATTACGCGTCGTATCATTGCGATGTCACGTGATCAAACAAAATAGCCCACGCAATCAATTTAGTCTAAAAATTGTGATATAGGAGAGAAATATTACTCTATAAAACAATAATGATATTCACAGCCAAGAAGGCCAAATAGATAGGTTAAACTGGAACTTTTCTTCTTTCCTTTCTTCACTCGACAGTCTCATAGGACTGACAAACCTGTGTCCCTCAGATTCCAGATCAAATTGAATTTGGAAAGTTGGAAATGTGATCTACATGAAATAAAGTTGAAATGTGAGATAGAAAAGTGATATCTTTGTACCTTTTCGGGTATAAACTAAAACAGGGAGTCTGAGGAATTTGCTGATAAATCAGTTCTGCAAAATGATCAGAGCGATTTTCAATTGAGTGTCGAAAGTAATTTCGTGTTTCCTTTGGTTTTGCATTACTACGCTCAGCGATTGGTAAGCAAAACTCGAACCACTGTCTCAAACAATGGGAATCTAAACCAAAGCCAATGTTTTGCCGCACGCGTTTTCCCGCACTTGGCGCCAGTTACATGTATTTGCTTCGAATTCTGATTGGCTCGTTGTGTTGTTTACATCTGTTGTGATTGGCCAGAATAATAACTTTGGTTTTGGTTTTACGACACTCAATTAGAAAACACTCTATACTCTTTATTTGTTTTTATCATTCAGTTTGTTTGTCATTCACTAGGACTTTGTGAAGGATGAACAAATTGCCCCGAATGCTCGTCAGAAAATGTGAAAAGAAAGTCAAAAGGACTACTGCTAGGACTGATCAAACGACGTGAAATGGCTTGAGTGTACGATAATTTGACTGGCCAATACCATTCTTCACCAGCCGGCCGCACTTGAGCCGCTAGGCATTAACAAACGTGACGGGCTATAACCTGCTACTATATATAGTACAACAATTTGCTTACCTTACCACACCATGCTACGTCAAATCGTATGTACTTCCGCTTATTATTTTACAACATATATATTCTGTGAATTTCTGAGTTCTCCTAATAAACCTGATGAAGACTGGTATTGGCCAGTCGAAATATCTTACACTCAAGTCTTTTCATGCTGTTTGATCAGTCCTTGCAGTAGTACTTTTAACTTTCTTTTCTATTTTAGTAGATTTTTACTGATCACGATCTTGTTTGATCCCACGCTGTGCAAGATTGATCGTTCATGGTTTTTTTAATGCAAGTTACACCCTTGAGGGAGAAAATAATCTGGGCGTGGTTCAAGCTTTACTCAACCCCTAAAAAATGATTGTATAAATGATGCGCATTTTTGAAGACGATAAAATGAAAAGAAATCTTTGCTGGCGCTCGACACTAAGAGATACCTGGATGACTGAAAACATCAGCATTCCGTTCTGAACGACCAAAGTGATCCCAAAATGGGAAATTTTCACCCATAAGCGAGACGATAAGCATCTCCATTCTTTTCCGCCGACAAACGAGTTCCCCTACTAATAATTGTCTGCAATTGTCTGTGAATAACTGCAGGAGTAAAGTCTAATATGGCAAGAGCTAACATTGTCAGCTGTATTCAAGGGCTTATGAAACAACTGCTATTCTGAGAGGAGGAAACATAACAGTACTCCTGCTTGATCAAAACAAGCATTTTTATAAGGATTAAAAACATCTTAGATTGACTGTAGACACCGGCCAGCTGACCTAAACTTCGAGAAAACAATGTCGACAATAAAAGGGCCGACTTAACTTGTCTAAGTAAAGAAGACTTCAGGTCTAAATTAGAAAGAGCTGTTAGTCAAAGGCAAAGTAAATGTCAGTATACTTGTAAGCGTTATTAAACTACACGTGCATCTTGAATTCGGAATATAATCGGAAAAAAATCCTCTCTCCCTGTTCAGTCTTCGCCATATTATCTTTTTTTTCTCCTTTCTGTTTGGATGCCTAAAGAGGTTACAGACCTCAACAGACTAAGCAATCTATCACTGACAGACCGCCAAAGAGAAGCCATTTCACTTATGCTCTCTACGGCTCCATCAACAACTGTTCAAATTTCCATGGAGAATAAATCAAATCTTACCTTGTGGAAAAATTAATTCTCGTTAAGTTAAATAATAAATAACATAAGACGCTAACAGGAGGAGAAAACGTTCAAGGAAAATTGATATTTCTCCAAAGTAGATGCTACTTGAGTAGATTATAGAGCCGACTACAAGTTAAGCTCATATTTGTTTTTCACGGGGAGCACAAAAAACTGAAAAATCGCTTGGGGGAAGGCGCAGCGTGAGCAAGAGAAGGGATGAGAGTTCAACATCCTTGCTGGAGGCTACTTGATAAGAAATAAGAAACGAAGGACTCTGAGAAATCCTTTCTAGATTAAAGCCTGGAAATTTAAATTGGGTACGATCTAAGGCGAGGAGATTTTACAGAATGATGTCTGAATCATGCTCATCTGAGGTATTGCAGGCCTATCAACCTCACGTTCAGTCTCGTATCCAGAGTCCTCAAGCAATTAACTCTACTTAGTACCTACACCTCGCCAAGCAACCAACTGCTGGCCAAAGAGTAAAAAGAGCCCCACTTTTAAAACAGCCATTGTGATAGGCTCAATTACCAGCATCTATTCGAGAAATGAGCCTGCGCTCACCCGCGGAGAAAAATCGGATCCGAGCGAGCACCGGAAATTGAGCCTATCACTGCGATGGGCAAATTGAAATAAAGGAACAGCCAAGGGGCCTGGCCAAGCTTACTTAGCAGGAAACACTCTGTCTTGCTCACCCTCATGAGAAAGCCATTTTCACTATGGCGTCATTTGACTACAACTGACAGAATCCTTCTGTTTTTTTGTTTGTTTTTTGCTCTCCACTGGGATTCAAAAAAATGAATTTGTAGTTGTAACCAAATGACGCCATTGTAAAATTGGCGTTTAGGAGTCAAGTAGCCCCGGCGCTTCTGACCCTATACACCAGACTGAAATGAATCAGTTCAATCGAGTAAATTAACTATTAACCTCCCCCCTCCACATTGTAAATTGTTGCCCTTAGTAAGATAAGGTTACGCTTTAAAGGGAATCACTGTTAAACGAAGTTGCAAGGAAAAAGAAGAATAGACAAAGGTCTGTATAGTGAGCAGTTGGATTAATTAATGCGCAAAGTCTGGCGGGGACGCGCAAAAAGTCCATGGTGAGTACTAAGCATACGAAGCTTTCTCTCTTTTCAATCGAGTCAGCTTCTCGCAATTTCCCCAACAGTTACCATATGAAAAATTGAGGCGCCAGCTATGCGGGCTAAAGAAGCAGTATGGCACGCACGAGAGGTTTATGTCCGAAGAAAAGAGAGGAAGCTTTCGTCCTTTTCCGTATCATGAGACCGCCTCGTAATTCAGTGATATCGTTCCTTGTATATGCTAAAGAGAAGGTTTGTGACACGCAAGATTTCATGAACAAAGGACTTTTGCCCAAAGCAACGGAAAAGATGGCGCTGGTACATTTACCCATAATTCTTAGCGTGAGAAAACCCTTAAAACGCTAATAAAAGCGCACAAAAAAAAGTTCTCAAAACTTTAAACCCAGCATATATGTTAGTACAAACGCCGATACTGTAAAAAACGCTTTCTATGTGCCTATTAACTTTGTCGGGCTCGCAACGTCTTGTAGTTTAAGTTTCTGTAGAGTGGCTGATGACAAGCCAGGCCAGGCCAAATGGCAACCGGCTCATAAAGCTCAAAACCTCGTGTTAAATTAGCTAGCTACGTATGAAACAATCGCACACCTGGCGAGCTCTGGCTCTGACGACAGACGCTCTCACACAGAGTCTTCGTTCCCCTCGACTAGCGGTCGGGAAACGAGCGACCCTGGGAAGATCCGATTTGAAGTTCGAAAATATCGGACTTCCGGTTGAATTGCGCAAGCCTAACAAAACGAAAATAAAAAAAAACATGGCGAGCTGTTGCAGAAGGTGTACATTTTGCATTAGAAGATTTTGGAAGGGAAAATGTTAGTCTTAGGGATAAACAAATGCAGATACTAAGGAATGTTAATGTGGAGAAGAAAGATGTCGTAGCCGTGCTGCCAACCGGTTTCGGCAAGTCGTTAGTTTACCAAATCATGCCACCCTTCGCAGATTTCATGGATTCTGGCTTCAGACCGACAGAAACTAACTCAATTGTATTAGTTATATTACCTCTTAATGCGCTTATAAGGGACCAGGTGACTAAGGTGAGAGAGTGCGGTTTGAAAGCGTGTATTCTTAAAGCCGATCGCGTGGCTTTAGATGGAGAGGACGACGATGGAGAACAAGTTAGTTTATCTGAGCCACTGCAAAACCTGAAGAACTTTCAATTGATCTTTGCTCACCCGGAAGCCCTAGTTGATGAGAACAAAGCAATTATGAAGCTCCTGAAATGGACAGAACTTCAAAGGCGTATGTATGCTATTGTTGTGGACGAGGCACATCTTGTTGTTGACTGGTATGCATGTGAATTTTATTATCAGACTTCATATTGCTTTCTTAATTATACTTACCGTAATCAAACTACACCTTAGTCATACTGTTTCCTTACAAGGAGTACGGAATGATTTATATGTAAATTTTATATTCGTATTCTAATTATTCAAGGGCACACTTTAATTGAAGTCTCACTCTGCCGTGTGTCCCTCGCCATTGTATTTTCTTGGTCGGTGAAAGCTCAAACAAAAAAAATAGATAAACAAATAAATACATCTCTTTTGACCATTGTTTTGTGATATTCTGTCTTTTCAGTTTCAGTCTGCAAAATGACTTTAATGCAGACGAATGGTGATTTATTTGCAGTAAAAACCATACCTGGGACACAGGCAGCTGCTAACATTTTAAACTACCATCTGGCCAAGACATTTTTTTTTAAATTAAATTAAATTAAATTAAATGTGTCTAAAATGATTTCAATGGAAATAAAGTTTGACATGCCTGAAGCTTTCATTCAAGTTGCAGGGGCCTCATGTCATATAATTTGCAATGACCTTCCAATTAATAAATTCTGGAAAGTCCAATGATGTTGACAAAACGTGCATTACAGTTATACTATAGCTTTAATTCTTACCGGGTAATATTGAGGAATTTTTTTCCAATGTTGTATTTCTTGTTATGGAAAGCTTGTCACACTGGGAAGCATCTTCCCAAGAGTACCTTGGCTTTGGCTTACAGCCACTGCAACGGAAAAGGCCAGAACAGAGATTATTGACTACCTGGGCATGTTCAACCCAGTTTTAATTGTTGCCTACCCAGACAGACCAAACATCTAAATTTTTCGTCATCACCCAGACCAGACAGAGAAGATGATAAATTTAATACAATCTTGAGTCCTCTCGTGGAAGCATTAAAGAAAGAAAGAATGCAATTTCCACTTACTGTGATTTTTGGCAATTTGGAAACTATTTCGTCATGTTATGCATTTTTTAGCTATGTATGGGAAAAGAGCAATATGAGCCCATTGGTACCCCACCCAAGCAGAAAACAGGTTGTTTACATATGTTCATGCACAGAACTCTCTTAGAGAAAAAGAAAGAATTATTTATGGCCTCACCTTTGGAACTACTAAACTCAGAGTTATATTTGCCACTGTGGCCTTCGGTGTAGGATTGGATGTGAAGGATATCAGACAGATTATTCACATAGGTGTACCATGTTCAATGGAGGAGTACTTCCGGGAGGCAGGAAGGGCTGGGAGAGATGGCCTTCCATCAAAGGCACACGTGTTTTATAATTCCTATGACATTTTAAAAGTCAGAAAAAATATGTCCCCAGTGATGCAAAAATATGTACAATCTGATAAGTGTAAAAGAGAGGTGATCATGGGATACTTTGGACTTACACCGCTGCCGTGTAATTCAGATCAACTAGTACATAGCTGTTGTGACTATCATGAAAAGCTCTGCAAATGTGAGGACTGCTTACTTTACACTGTTGCATCTATGATGGACCCTCCATCGACGGACGAAATTACCCAAACACGTGAAAAGGAAATCCAACCTCGCTCCAGCCTGACTTCTGAACAAAAATCCAAACTCAGTTGTGAAGAACTTGCAAAGTTCAGGCTGTCACTACCTGGTCATGGCTGTCTCGTTCACTTTTGCAGCGCTTAAATCGAATGACCGATTTTTGCTGTACTGTGGACCTGTACAGGCCCGCAAATGATCCCCGGACCATAAAATGATCCCCAAATTGAACCGCAAATGATCCCAGGACGGGAAATGATCCCCATATTGGACCGCAAATGATCCGCGATCGCCTTACCATAAATATAGAATGGAATGGACTCAAATTTGGACAGTGGATTTAAACTTTATAGAATTCTTTTTTTTTAATAACACCACTCGTTATTTTTAAGCTATCTGCATGCAAATTTCTCACCTTTAAAAATTATAATATAGCAGCACAGTACAACAGAACAACTTACCCATAAACTGTAACATACATGTATATGATGTACTTATAACATTAAAATGCCTAAAATGTGCACGAATTGTACGAAACTCTTCCAAATCAAAGAGCGGGTAAGTGAAGACTTTCGCAAGTTTTATTTTATTTTATTTATTTTTTTTCGAAAAAGAAAGGAGAATCGGTCAATGCACTTCAGATGGGGGTCAAATCTCACCCACTATCGTCGCCTTTGTTCTTAATCGGATCTTAGTCTTAAGCATAACGTTTAAGCCTCGGTCGTCCAATACGTTATCGCGTAATATGTTGATTTTGTCTTTCGTTTTCGTTTTGCCGCTAGTTGGACTCCCAGACTTCTTTTTTCTATTTTTTTTTTACAAAACACTCTGTCGTCGGCATAGACATACAGAAGACCATTGCCCCCCTCCGCATGGCGAACCGCATTCCTTAGCGACCGATTTTGCCATCCAAATTTTCCCTCGATCACTACAGGAGGCATATTGTTTACGGGAGTGCTGTTGATAGTTTAAAACCACATTTTCGGTGCAATACGAGTCTCACCCATCCCATTGTAAAAAGTTCACAGCAATCAACATTCACTAACTGCGTGCAGTCGATTATTTCCGGTTCAGTCAAAAGCCTTTGAACAATTGAAAAATCCGGAGTAAAATAAAGTGATCGTCGATGTTCAGCGAGTATTAAACACGGCAAAGCAAAGGCGACACACCCGATTGCTCGTCCTTTACTGGCGATACACCCGAGATAAGAACGACCGAGTTCAAAATCTCCCTCTGAAGAAATTTCTATTAAATATATCAGCTGAGTTAGCCGGCTCACGAAGCAAAGGCGACGCACCCAATTACTTATTGTTCTCAGGCGACACACCTGATAGCCTGCGAACGTAGACGTATTCGGCGGCGGTCGAGAGAATTCCGGCGGAGAAAATCTCGACAGCCCTAAATACGTCTGCGTTCGCAGGCTAAACACCTGAGAGAACAACTGGCATGTATGTTCCAGTTTATATAAAGTAAATTGTTCTGTTGCACTGAGCTGCTACATTATAATTTTTAAAGTTGTGAAATTTATATGTATATAGCTTAATACTCCGCCCCGTAACGACTGGTATTATTAAGAAAATAAAGCGAAGTGTACAAAATTTAAACCTACTGTCCAAATTTGAGTCCATTCCATTTAATATTTATGGTGAGGCGATCGGGGATCATTTGCGGTCCAATATGGGGATCATTTCCCGTCCGGGGATCATTTGCGGTTCAATTTGGGGATCATTTCCGGTCCGGGGATCATTTGCGGGCCTGTACGATCTTTGAAACATTTCAGTGAATGTTTTAAACATGAGGATCTTGTCATAGCAAGGCCGACATATATTTACGAAGGCAACCCGTCAGCGATGTCACATTTAAATCCCGTAAGCCTCTGTAGGAGAACTAAAATAAGAAAAAAATATATACAGATTCCTTCGTGGTTTTGGTCCGCGAAGATCAATAGGATGTTTTTGTTCGAACACATTGTAATTGCAGCATCTACACACATTGTAATCAATAGAAGACTTCACCAGTTTTCTTGGCGTAGTGTCCGCCATATTGAAGTTCTTCTTAACTTCCGGTCATTTTTATTGTTTTCATATGCACCAATCACAGTTGATCCTCCAACGGAACTCTCGAGAGTCGCTCGTTTCGTCAAGCCTGCGCAGTAAGGAACGAAGACTCGAGGAACGAGATTGCTAACGACAGGACTTAATTTGCTTCCTTTACTACTACGCATACGTTCTGCGCATGTCGGGATAGTCTGGTTTCTTATTGACGGTACCTAGTAAAACAAAGATATTTTTGCGCAGTTTTTGATTACGACAATTCGTTCGGAGGGGATTTTGCTTAAAAATGGGCTCGCTAACCGCTAAGAGAAAACCCTAGGCTTATCGTGCCGTAGCAATAACTTTGCTAATATTGCTTCCTTATCCTTTACATTAAGACAGGCGAAAATTTGGGCTCCGCTCGAAGTGACCGTCTTTAATTTGAAATTGACCATAATCATGTTCTAATCCCTGCGCCTTTTTAAAAGCTATCTGTTAAAACTTTTTTCGAGGTGTTAGGAAAAGATTTTGTTCATTTTACCCTGCGCAGGTGGCGGTTTTTGGAGGCCCGCTGTGGAGCCGCAAACCCGAGCGGCGAAACTTTCCACGGCATTGCCACACGTTTTTGCGGTTCCACCGCGGGAAACCAAACCTGAACTAAACCGCCAGCTATCCAGACTAGTTCATCTTGGTGCGGAAACTGCCGGAAAGAATAAATTCGTGCCCTCGGTTTTTTGTGATTCATACTAAAGTAGAAAAAAGAGGTGAAAGTACTGGTGCCGAACTAGAAGGGAATATTAAGAGCCATTTCTCCTCACTCATAAAAAAGCACATCTGTTCGAAAAAAGTATCATGTGATTTTGTATTAATCTGGAGATTCCACCGAAAATGAAAATAATCACCAAGTTTCTTTTGAAAGGGGTGTGATGACTGAAATAAAATTTTAAAAAGCTTTAGCTCAGGGAAGCGATGAACAGCTTTTCGATAATTTTTTGATCACATTCTATACCAATTCAATTTATCGTATTGGGCATTGGTTTATCTACGTGTTCTAAACCCAAATAAAAAAACGAGTCCTTATTATCCTTAGAAATTTTCAAAATGATAAGATCTTTTTATCTTCCAAATTTCAGTTCAGTGCCATTGAATTTGTTAAAGTTATCTAGAATAAACCATTTTTTCCTCTTAAAAGCCCTTGACCCAGGCCTTAAACTGCTTGAGCTATTAATGACTGAACTGTATCTCCTACGTCAAGATGCATCTTGCTGTAAAGTGGTAAGCTTCCTTGAAAAAAGAATGATTACTTTTTATTTGACTGAACACGAGAAGATTTTGAACAGATCCCGATATCCCGCCATTAAGCAAAGGAATTTACTCTTTGAACAGTACATGTCTCACTTCTTTATTTAAGAGCAACAATTAAAACAAAAGTGTTCACATGAGTATTTTTTTAAACTGAAGCAATACTTTGTACTTTCAAGTTAAAACGAAAATACAACATGAAAAAGTACTTTGAAAAAATATACAGCTATTTTACAGAAGCCTCAATTACGAAAACATCACTCTTACTCCTGTTTGACCAAAACAATAACTTTTACAATGATTAAAAACAATAATATCAAGGCCTAATTAGTATTGCACAACTCACTGTAAATATATTATCTTATTTACCATCTACATGTGCAGTCGAACCTCAGAGAGCTAACACCGCTATTAACCTTTTACTTCCAAATAGATCATTGAAGTTTGAATCTTAACGAATAAATTAAAGAATTTCGTTTGTAAAATACCAAGAAACAAACGGCAACACATGAAAGTGATTCTCAACAACTTTCATTTCAATGTTAAAACTTAGTTTGAGTCATTCATTGGAAAACACATAAGGCAGGTTCTGTCTGACTCTAAGACCGAAGGCGTTCTTTGCCTGGTGCACAATTTATTTGCAGAGAAGTCCTTTCTTTTTGTTATGTAAGTCAAAACAATATATGTGAGACCTCTTTAACGCCACTTCAATTCTTAAGCCACCACTTTTTGTAGTATTTCAGATGGTCACTCACAAGAAGTCCTACTCGAAACACCGTAAACGTGTTTTGTTCACCTATCGGCTCATGATTAACGCCTAGACCAAGTACTAGTAACTAGTATTTTATTTTTACTGCTTTATTGACTTTGCTAACATCAGAAAAGTAAACAACACCAGAAAGACCGATAGCCCTGTTCAGTGTCAAATCCAAATTAGTCAGGGAGGAGTTTACTATGAGGGCCTGGGAAAGGGATTCAGCACCGGCATCACCAATACGGTTTCCACTCAAATTGAAATTAGCCAGGGAGGAGTTTACTATGAGGGCCTGGGAAAGGGATGCAGCACCGGTATCACCAATACTGTTGTTACTCAAATTCAAATTAGTCAGGGAGGAGTTTTTTGTAAGGGCATAAGAAAGGTTTGCAGCACCGGGATCACCAATACTGTTGTCACTCAAATCCAAATTAGTCAGGGAGGAGTTTGCAGTGAGGGCCTGGGAAAGGTATCCAGCACCGGTACCACCAAATCTGTTGAAACTCATATTCAAATTAGTCAGGGAGGAGTTTTTTGTAATGACACGAGAAAGGGATGCAGCACCGGTATCACCAATTCTGTTGAAAGTCAAATCCAAATTAGTCAGGGAGGAGTTTACAGCGAGGGCCTGGGAAAGGGATTCGACACCGGTATCACTAATACTGTTGTAACTCAAATTCAAATTAGTCAGGGAGGAGTTTACTGTGAGGGTCTGGGAAAGGGATTCAGCACCGGTATCACCAATACGGTTCTTACTCAAATTCAAATTAGTCAGGGTGGAGTTTCCTGTAAGGGTCTGGGAGAGGGATTCGACACCGGTATCACAAATACTGTTGTGACTTAAATTCAAATTAGTCAATGAGGAGTTTACTGTGAGAGCGTGGGAAAGGGATTCAGCACCGGTATCATCAATACTATTGTAACTCAAATTCAAATTAGTCAGGGTGGAGTTTCCTGTTAGGGTCTGGGAGAGGGATTCGACACCGGTATCACAAATACTGTTGTGACTTAAATTCAAATTAGTCAATGAGGAGTTTACTGTGAGAGCGTGGGAAAGGGATCCAGCACCGGTATCACCAATACTATTGTAACTCAAATTCAAATTAGTCAGGGTGGAGTTTCCTGCTAGGGTCTGGGAAAGGGATTCGACACCGGTATCACAAATACTGTTGTGACTTAAATTCAAATTAGTCAATGAGGAGTTTACTGTGAGAGCGTGGGAAAGGGATTCAGCACCGGGATCACCAATACTGTTGTGACTGAAATTCAAATTAGTCAGGGAGGAGATTCTTGTAAGGGCCTGGAAAAGGGATTTAGCACCGGTATCACCAACACTGTTGTGACTCAAATTCAAATTAGTCAGGGAGGAGTTAACTGTGAGGATCTGGGATAGGGATTTATCACCGGGATCACAAATACTGTTGCAACTCAAATCCAAATCAGTCAGGGAGGAGTTTGTTCCAACAACTTCAAAGAATAACTCATCCAAATCTAAACAGTTTGTTAATTTTAAAGTTTTGATATTAAGGTTCGTACCTAATATATCAACTAATTTAGACCTAAGGTCTTTCTGATGGATTGTTAACTGCGAAATACAGCTTAAAGCAAACTGCAGATATGAGTTAGCGTTAGATTCGTCACCAAAGACGTTTACTAATAAAGCTGCCTTACTCACAAAAGACACCGCTTTTTCTTCACTTTGGGAGGCTGCAATTCCAGTCATAAACTGGAAAACCTCTTTCAGATCACGCAAATATCGTTTATCAGTCACTAAATAATCAATATCTTCGTCGCTAATCTCAAACGCGAGATAAAGGCCGGAGAAGAACTCCTGAAAGCTCTTGTGAAAAAATCCACAACGAAGACAAGGTTTCCTCTTAGTAACACCTGGCTGGATTGTCAGAAACCCAAACTTGATTAGCAGACTGAAAATGGCGTCACCAGATTCGTTTACTTCGAAATCTAACTCTCCTTTACGAAGAGCTTGATAGGCCATGCGTCCCAGATAAATCAGTGCTTTTTTGTAAACTGATATAAGATCTTCGCTGTTGCTTGACAATCCGTTCTTTCTTTCGTATCTTCTCAAAACGAACAGAACAATTTCAATGTACAATTGAGTTCGATTCTTGGGAAGCCTGCCGTTGAAATCTTCATAAAGAATACAGATTAAAGTAGTATGGAGAGGGTTTGTTGTAAGTTGCGACAAGTCTCTTGATATGAAATCAGCATACCTGGATTTAGAATACCAAAGTTGCTCCATAAGCTTGTCAGCCAAGTGTTTCTTTCCTATGTTCTTGAAGTACTTCGCTATGAAACTCTGTGCATGTCTTTTGGTAAACCCGACAATCTCCCACAGCGTGTCACAGTATCGCCTTACCTTCTTTCCAGTTTCATGACGAGATGTAAGAACAATGTGACTATTTGCAAACTCATTACTGTTAAGAAGGTTTTCAATCACTTTTAGTTTACTGGCGTCCACTTCATCTACTCCGTCGAGTACTAACAGAACTTTAAGCTGATTTTCGCTGATAAATTGAAAGAAAACCTCTTTAGCTTCTTTGTTTACATCGTAAGGGAGAATTTGATCATCAATGGCTTCCTTAATGCTAGATGATTTGATATCACGGCATCTTAAAAGCAACAGCACATCAGTCTCGGGGAAAGACTCGTCCCATTCATCTTGTTTAGTTGCCCAGTCATAAGCCAGCTTTTGACAGTAGGTCGTCTTTCCCATGCCAGGATCGCCCTCGATCAGCACAGTCCGTGGCTTTTGGCAATCTTTGTGAGCTTTGAAGATAGCTGTCATGTTGGTGATTTCATTAGTTAATTTTCCTTGTGTCTTTTCTCTGCCAGCAATCCTTAGCCTTGTGAAAATGTTGTTCAGATGAAAGCTAAAGTCCTCACACCAAGGAATTGGCAAAAGCCATTCTTCGCGGGTTTTGTTACGCTGACGGATACTCTTTATAATGTAAGTTGGATATGACGCATCTAAGGAAAAAAAGGAACAAGAATGTCGTTTTAATACACCCAAGGTTATGTCATAAATATTGTCTTGCCAGTTGTTTGGTCACCAAGAATCCCTGTACTACCTACAACGACTATACGAGTATCTGCAACCCTGTACATCGCGGTACTCAAAGATTATTTGTATAGTTTAACTCGGTAGAAATTTGACCATTCGAAGGTCTGGGTTGTTGTAAAATTCCAAGTCATTAGGGGAAAGTAATGTGATCCATATAAGTCGCAGCTGATACACGTACCCACTTTCTTTGCCTCCCTCTGATCGATTTATAATATTACGAAATCAAAAACATCTTACAAAAATTACACCACAGGTATCTCCGGACCCTTTGGATTCTCTACTGTTTCCCTAGAAAGGATTTTAGAAACTTCTTTGGCCACTCTTTTAAGCTGCGGGAATACTTTCAACCAACACAGAGTTGCCTTAATGGCGCAGTTGGAGATTGGCCTGAACATGAATATATTTAATAGATGATCCGAATCCTGAAGTTACAAAAATCCCTGTAGTCGTATGTTTTTATAAAGGCAACATTTTAACTCTAGATGACACCAGGAGCCGCTTAATATAAAGAAAAAGGGAAAAAATGTTTGACTGGAGACCCTTTTTTGTCATATTAATCCGCAACATAGCATTGACGACTTTAAGTAAGACTAAAAGATGTGTCATATCATACCTTCATAGTGTGGCCACGTACGGAAAACACAAGAATCACTCAGAATGTGTGCTACAACAGAAGCTGCCATCACACTAGCAAAAGGACTCCAACTCTCTGTTGTTGACTTGGTACCATCTGCATAATCAGCTATTCCTTTCACAATGAGCCACTCAATCTGATCATCAAATGCTGCTGTAAAAACGCCTGCATTATATACAAAGAATTTTTTAACAATGCATTTAAGTGGAAAAATTCATAAGAAGAAAGGTGGCAACATGTAAAATGATGTGAGAAACACTGGATGTAACGCATGCATAATTACCGGTACTTGCAGCAACATCACTGTTCTAAGAAACAGGTTGAACAGCATGTACTAGTTAGAGACAGTGTTCCTCCCGTGGCTATCATTGAATTCATAAATTTTATCAATATACTTGAGGTAACTATAGGATTTAAATAAAAGCGATAAAGGAAGCTACTTTACTCATTTAGAGAAACTTGACAATCCTTTCACTTAAAAATCCAGAATAAAGGGAAAAAAGCATGGGCCGGTTTTTAGGAGAAGAGAAGAATATAGTGGTAGATCAAACTCCTGTTCAACAAATGTTGAACAGTGTGTCATGCAGTGTTGAATGTTGAAATAGGCCGTTCAACATGTTGAACTTAACGTTGATGAACGTTGTTGAACGAAATAGAGAAGAGTTCTATTCCATTCAACAAGTTGCCACTTGTTGACCGGCTCTAACCAGTCGGTGAAATTGGTGATACACGGTTCAACATCGTGCAACATTTGTTGATCAACAGAATGTTGGAAGATGTTGTACCCGTGTGACTCTTCGAGGTTTTTGGAAATTGGATAAAACATTCTTCCGAGTGTTTTATAAAGCCTCTCAAACCAAACCAAATTATGATAATTAAGATCACTTTTCCGAATCCCTTTCACGGTAGTTATTTTTCTTTTTTACCCGTCTCTCTCTCTTAAAACTCACCTTCTCCTTCCCTTTCAATAGCAATTGCTTGAGGATTAGATTCAGCAAGCTTCTTACGACGCGATTCAGCGCTGACCAGTTCTGGACCACTCAGAAATTCGCCATCGCAATGAACATTGGGTTCGTGAGCTTGAGCATTGTTCAGAGGAGCCTTAAAACCATCAGCTGAATGCTTGATGACGTAAAGAAACCGTCTACTCACATAACTTCGCATGCCAGTTGACAGTTCTTTTAATTTTGCAGAAACAACAACGTCGCCAAGCTTGGCTTTCTCGGGGTTGAGACTACTGCAGGTTCCCACTGAAATGACAGCCTTTGGCCGAAGCACAGGTACAGCATTCTTGAGAGTAATCAAAGCACCACCAGGACCACCGGATCCCTCATTCGATCGTATTAAGGCCACTTTCACTTTGTTACTGGCTCCTGCGTTCTCGAAATACACGTAGCCAATGTTGTCATACCAACATCTAAAGGGATTGACCAACTGCTTGTAACAGGCCAAGAACTCACAGTCTTTAACAGTCAGCAACAGAAAATCAACAGGAAGAGGAACCTCATCGGGTTTCTTCATTGTTGTTTCAACATCTTGCATGGATGGCAGGCGTTCATTTAGTTGAGGTGGGTCAACTTCAAGGTGAGTTGTCTTTGCATTGTCACCATTGTTGCTTGGAGCCCTTGAC
Organism: Pavona decussata; assembly: GCF_977016875.1. Lineage (NCBI taxonomy): Eukaryota > Metazoa > Cnidaria > Anthozoa > Scleractinia > Agariciidae > Pavona > Pavona decussata. The sequence goes on from NW_028145726.1 coordinate 367,358, forward strand.
ATGCTTCTCAAAGCTAAACGAACAAAGATTTCAACAGGACAGATTGATACATTGCTGTTCGTTCATTTACAATGATAATAACACATTCCATAAATAATGGAGGACAACTTAAGCTTAGTAACCATTTTGAGTTAATTAGTGGCAATAGAGAATGTACTATAATATGAGACCGATCCCACGGCAAATCAGCAGATAACAAGAGTCGGCGTTTTTTTTCCTGTAAGCTTGTTTCTACGTACCTCAGAAAGCTCTTGAAATGGTATCAGGTATAACTCTGTTCCTTGTACGAAATCTGTACCCGCACATGGCGTAAAACAACGTGTTAAGTAGGAAAAAAACAAAGCTAAAGCCACAATATTGTTTATCAATGAGTTCACACACACTCAGAAACAACATTCTCAACTGTGTAGCTATCAAACTCATACGCAACTCTATACTCGCAGTTTTAGTCAAAACCCAGAGTCTTTCTTGACAGTCAAATGCTTTTATTTGCAAGTTTGTTTTTCTTCAGGAACGTTGCAAACGTATTATTAAGATGACTGATACGAGCCATTTTGGTTTTTTTCTTATAATGGTGAATTGATAGGAATAATGGCGAAGCATGTAGAGTTGTTTCTTTGAAATCAGGGCTTTACCAACTTACATTCTTGTAATAGATGTTCAGTTCTCTCAAGCATCATCCAGAATGTGTTGAATCAAAGAGAATTCACGCCTTCAAGGTAAATGAAGGAAGGAAGAAAAGGAAAATTAGGAGTGAAAGCCTGGTATTGGAAACCTTCTCATATTTCTCACTTTATAGGAAGTCAGTAACTTAGGTTGAACCAACACACCAGTTTTATTCCAGGAATAAAAATCACCACTCGTGATTTAGTGCATTATCAATCAGCAAGAATGTTCTCGGGAATGTTACTTTTTAAAGCAAAGCGTTCCTAAACTTTTTGTAACATTTCCATTGAATTTGTTGTATAGGCCAACTAATACCTCCACTCCAAGAATAGGTATCTCTTTGAATTAGCTGAAGAATTATTAATTAAATAATGAGTTAAAATCATTATAGAATTAAGCCTTGTCTACCGAGAAAAAAAAGCCATATTGGAAGATCTTTTGAGTGAAAAAAAAATCTGGCTGTAGTCTTTTTGGAACCATCCAAAAACCACCTATGCATAAACGCAAAAGCGAGACAAGGCGAAAAGTTACTGTTAAAGGCCATCAAATTTGATAGAAACTCGAGATAAGCACTTCGACGTTCTTAAAGACTTTTTTAGTCTTGACAAGCTTTAACGTAGTAATTGAAATGTAAATATTGTCATTTACTTAGACAATATGGGTACTTACTCCATTTTGTTCTTGCTAGCTTGGCATGGCTACATGGTCAGCCATTGAAGTAACTTGGAGTTCAACAAATCTCTGCTTTATTTCAGCACAGGATCATGAAGTCTATAAAACATTTTATTAATGTGTATGAGGATCATTGATTAACAATGTAGCTGACAGAGAAAAATTTACGTCCAGATTTAATTCCTTTCAAGCGCTGTTCCGAATCATGCAAGGGAGTGTTTTCCTTTAAACGAACATAAAGCTAAGTGCTCGCTAAACAATGGCAATAAAATGTGATCTAATCAACAAAATTTTATTCCAGCTTGTTGCTAGAAAATAACTGCTAAGAAGAGCCAGTGGAGTGTTATTGAAATGTAATGTGTTCTTTAATTGCTCTTGGTATAAAAACATTCATCAAAACAAGTATTTTGGTCTTCCTGGATTTAAATGCGAGACGTATATCAACCTATTCTATCAACAGATTTAAATGTGTTTTTACTGTTACTAACTGAGTTTTGCCAATTTTATTTCTCTTTCTCACTGGGATAAAAAAAAAAGGTAAAAAAAATCAGTAAACAATAAAGCAACCCACGTCACTTATTTTGCTATACACTTAGTGATACTGCAGCGCGTCATAAGACATGACCTACCTACTTGCAATTTCCCAGGAATGTACTCCAGAATCTAGAATCTGCTGGAGGCGCCAAGTGTTTCGCCCTTCAAAATAAAGAAAAAAATGATCTAAATGAAACAAATAGTAACTCAAAAAGGTAAGGTTTGTGATTGTGATACTTAAGCAAAAGTTGCTATAAACGTTAGATAAGAAGTCACCAAGTGTTTATTTAAAGTAAGCAGAGGTTCAAAGTTGGTACAAAATAACGTACATACAAAGAATTACAGGAAGAGAGAAATTTATTACTGAATCGTAGTACATGGTCAGAAAGTCTGTGCATGGGCTTTACTGTCGATGTTTACTTCTTTAACTTGAAAAATAAGAATAGAACAAGCTTTGACTGAAGAATGTTTGTTTTGTGGCTGGAGGCTACATGTTTTCTTGTTCTCCTCACTCCCGAGTACAATGTGCGTGATTTCTACTTCAGAGCATCTGGGCAATTGAATGGTTAATTTTCTAGATCTGCTTTTTGTGAAAAGCCCTTGATCCCCGATTCAAAACTTGGAAGCCAAAATGTTTATTTTATCTTTGCTGGATCCACAAGAATGGTCATGTTGTTAAAGATTCCCCGACACTTGTGTTCTATTTAGAACACAATGACATGGTTGCAGGTTCCATTGTGGCCAAATTAGTGAAGACAAAAACGTGTACATAATCTAGTGAAGCATATAAACCTTAGGAAACACTTCCAGAGTAGGGCTCAGTCACATTTTTTTCCCGGGATCAGAAGCCTTGCTTTGGTGGTAAAAATGCGACTGCTAAAAAAAGGCAGATGTTTCGTGCCTAGTTTTCATAATTCAAGCACCTGGAATAGTAATGTAGAAAAAAAAGGGAAGGCGCGTAGGATGAAAAATTTGAATATTCATTTGAATGGAAGTTGTTTTGTTGATAATAGCCGGCGTGGATTTTGTTTTACTGTGCGACATTAAATTTCCGCGTCATTGCATCCTTCAACTTTCGGCAAAACATTCAGTGGCCAACATTGTAGGTTATTTCGTTAACACTGCATTTTGTCAATATGCCTGTCATTGAGAATGGTGTAGAAGTATTAATAATATCAATATTAAAGCTACAAAAACCGAATGGCACATTAAAAAAGGAGCGATTTGCAAGTTTTGCAACAGTTTTAATTGTTTGCGCCCAGCCATTAAACTAATAATTGCCGACGATCATTTCATGCACGAGAAAACGTATTTGATTTATTAACGTCAAACAGACTATTGGTGCATAAACAAATGTCTCATAATAATAAACTGTTTCAACTGTTCGAGATTTTAACACATTTTTGAGTTGCACTAATGAAGAATAAAAGTTAAGCATTGACTAATAATTCCTTGCTATCGATGAAACTCGACGCAAAACAATTTTGATATCGAAATATTCCCAACTTACAAGTCACGCCATATTAACTATGCACAGTTTTAATTAACTGATACTTCTGGAATCTTTGTAAATATGGCTGTAGTATTCTCGGTGTTTCATAATTAAAAACTTTCAGTAAGTTTTATTGCACTTCTGTTTTCCTGCCCTCTTTAAGGCAATATCGAGGACTTCTATATGGATTGGTCAGTTAAAACGATTTAGAGAATATTCGAAGATTTTAAAAACCTGGTCATTTAAATAAAATTAAAGGCACCCACGCTATGATTGATAGATCTGATAGCTGTTAGTTTGTTGAGCAACATTTCGTCTACTGCTCAACTCATTTTGTCATCAAATAATAACCGATTGTAATTATTAACAGTGATAATCAGTTTGGTTCAGAGGTTTGCAAAGCGCCTGTCTTGGAGGAAGATTACGTTTTTAGGCCCGAGCTAACTTGGATTAATTGATAGAAACGGTACATCGTGCTAGTTTAAAAAAATATATAAATAAGCACCATTTTGTTAATTACAAAAAGCGCCTTGTCCAACGTAGAGGCCTAGGAGGTGTTTTAAGAACTTTAAATTTATTCAGTTTCGTAATTAAGGTCGGCTTTGGAAACAAGTATTGTATGAAAAACAGTTCACATTTTAACACAGCTAGAAAGGAAAGAAAATGTTTAATCATAAAGTTTAGATAAAGTCAATACGAGATGCAGAAAGGGATTTTAAGCCCCATTTCGGCGGAATAGAACGCTGTCTCAGTCTTAGCCATAATCCCGGTTTCTCGACCATAAAACAGACTAAGTAAGGCGAGTATTGGAATTATTTCAACTCCAGACGCCTGTAAATGCGACTGAAGCTCTAACTTAGGAAGCGAACGCTTTCATTATATTTGAGCTAGAAATCACTAGGCTATTCGTGGACTGTTAAAATTTAAGACACATACCTGCATCCTCACACAGATGTATAGTAGAAGAAACGTCGATTCCGAAAAATCAGTAAACAGGCGAGGGAATCTAACAGGAGGGAAAGAGGAACTCGATCAGAGCTAATTTGAATAAGGGGTGGCATAGCAACACTATGTTTTGATTACGTTTTGGGTGTCTTGCATTTCTATCATTTTAACTGGTGGAAGATCACTGTGGACATTCCTGCTTTGGTCTTCGAAACTGGAGGATTTTTTCAAACTACAGCTTAAAAGCACATGTTGGATTGAGCCTTTCAAATAAACAATTCATTAACAACGTCTTTCATGCACGAAGGAAGATATATGATCTGTCAACGGGGGATCAAGACGCTATACCAACCAGTTGCATAAAATAACTGGCTATTATGTATTTCACCTGTTTATCTGTTATTCTCATTCACAATTGCCACTTTTTACAAACAAAGTTAGCGTCTGATAGTTCTTGGTCGTAAACGAAACGAGGGAACTTAACTTTGTTAAACTACACCCGACGCTAAGTGTTCTGTGTTATTAAAATATTCACAATTTTAAACACACAAAAAGTCACGCTTATTAACCACTCATTGCTAGAAGGGTTTTCAATTAAAATAGTTCTTAATTTGCTTTATAAATAATAAGTAATCATAAGCATTAAGATCATTATAAGGATGTCTAGATGTCTTACCAAAGATATAGAACACTAAAAATTAAAAAAAAAAAAAACGTTTTTTAACAATAGGCTAAATTGAAAGCTATTTGAGCAGTGCAAAATATATTTTGTGCAAAGATGAGACTTAAACGTTTAAAATTGCTGAATGAATCTCCTGAAAGAATGAAAATTAGGCAATGATTTCCAAAGTCTTAGAACAGCTGTTTGAAATGCTTGCTCTCCTTAACTCTTAGTATTTGCGGTTAGTATGGCAATGAGAAAGTTCTGCAAAGCTGATCTCAAGGAACTTTCGGGTTGATAACTACATAAGGCTCCTTTATATATTCCGGTGCTTGGTCATTCAAATAAATAAAGGTATTGTATTTTTCACTTTGCTTGATTGTCAAATAATTTATTTTGTTCTAGCTCCTTTTCTTTCCTGTTCTATGCAAAAATGAATATTTTTATCCATCAGAGCCATTATAATCAGTTCAGACGAAAACAAAAATATTCTCATCAGTTGAAAACATGGCTTGTTTACATCAATGGCTTTCATGCTATCATGAATTTAAGTTGATTCGAACGGATTGGTGTTCAATATTTCCTTTACCATCCATTTTATGTCGGAATTGCTTTGTAATGATTAAAATTCTTGTTGTTTGGAAGAGGTTTGTGGTGCGTTGGTCTGATAGAAAAGTATTTTGATAAGAGTACTAAACAAAACTAATTACTTGATCCGAACATTAATGCATGTTCGCAATAAGGAAATAACTTCAAAATAATCGCAATAGTTAGCGTTTCCTCCAAACTACAGAGAAGCCCTACACACTATATATTTCACAACGTTTCAACGTTTTTCGCATTCGTAACAAGTGAAAGCTTAACAGCAATATGAAAAGCTCTTAATAACTATACTATATGACTCAAGAATACGTTTGCTACCAGTTAAGTGATTTCAAATCACTCTGACCTTAGGAAGGGCTGTGTTAGCTTTATGTTAACGAAAGAGAGAATCCATGTTAACGTTGAGATCGTTAAAACTTCCCTAAACAACTTAACAACGCGAATATTGCATCATCTCAGTTATGGCGCGGCTTGCCAGATGCTCGTAAATGCGATCCGAACTCTCAAAACTGATCAGCTTACGCTTTTGTAAACATCGATCGGAAATAGCAGTTCTTTTTTAACGCGTAGAATTCTGATACATACCTACATCGTCACATAGATAAAAAGAAGATGACACGCTGTTTAGGAGCGGCAGACGAGGGCGGCTGACAGAAGTGAAAGAGGAACTTGATCGAAGCTGATTTAAATAAGGTGTGGTATAGCCAACAGTGTGTTTTGATCACGTTTAGGGTTTTATAGCATTTCTACCATTTAAACTGGTTGAAGACCATTGCTGACATCCCTGCTCAAGTCTTCGAAACTGGATGATTTAATGTAAAAACGAACCTTTGAAACTGCAGCTTAAAAACACATATTGGATTCAGCCGTCAATTAAACAAATGAGCAGCAACGTCTTTTATGCATGAAGAAATATGTTTGATTTATTAACGGGGGATAATGACGCCAAACAAGGTAGTACCCCACACAAACAACTTCTGCTCGTTTATCTCACCTGTTTATTATTCTCATTCATAGTTTCAACTTTGGATGAAAAAAAGTAAGCTACTGATAGTTCGTTGAACTTTGTAAACGTAGGAACTAAACTTTGATAAACTTTACCAAACGCTGATTGTTCTGTGCTACTGAAATATTCACAACGCACAAGTCACGCTTACTAACCACGCAAAGCTAAAAGCATTTCTCATTCTAATAATTCTGAATTGTTTTTGTAACTAATAAGAAATAAGTCTGTATCAAATGCATCATACGGAAGTCCTGAAGCTCTAACAATGATCTAGAACGCTTAACACCAAAAAATAAAAGAAAATTGAAAGAAAAATATTTTTAACAATAGTTTAATTGAAATCCATTCAACCAAACAAACTGAAAGCTCAGTAAAAAGATGAGTCCTAAATGTCTGAAAGTACTCAATGAATCTACCAAACGAAAACAACCAGGCAATGAGTTCTACAGTCTTAGAACAACACCTGCTTAAAATGCTCGCTTAAAATGCACGCTTAGTATTAGTTAATGGTACAACGAAAAAGTTCGGGAACGCTGATCTCAAGGAACGCTCAGGTTTATAAATACATAAAGCTCCTTTATAATAATATTCCGGTGTTTAGTCGTTCAAATAAATAAATGAATTGTATTTTTCACTTTGCTTGATTTTCAAATAATTTATTTTGTTCTAGCTCCATTTATTTCCTGCTCTGTGCAAAAACGTATATGAAAGTGTATGCATCAGAGCTATTATAAACTGTTCAAAGGGTTAAAAACATCGCTCATTTGCATCAATGGCTTCCATGCTATCATAAATTAAGTTGATTTCAAAGTCCTTTTCAATAGAGCCTGAATTACCTTGTAATGATTAGAATTCTTGTTGTTTCGAAGAAGTTTGTAACGCTTTCAGGTCTGATAGAAGAGTACGTTAATAAGAGTACTAAACAAAACTAATTACTTGATTTGAATATTGATGCATGTTCGCAATAAGGAAATAACTTCAGAATATTCATCCCAGTCAGCGACACTTCCAGCGAAAGGGAATTCTACACACTTTTTCCTGGACTTTGAACGATCCTCGTATTCGCAACAAGTAAAGCTTAACAACAAAATGAAGAGCTCGTAATTACTAGATGACTACATGACTCACAATTGCGGTTCATAACATATACGTACTTCGAAACCACTCTGCCATTTTTAGGAAGGACTGTGTAAGGTATTATTTGCATGTCGAAATCGTTACAACTACGTAATACACTAAACATTGATCCAAACGAACGCGAACATTTCAATCATGTCAGTTATGGCGGAGCTTACCAGTTGCCCTTAAAAGCGACTCCTTAACTCTCTGAACTGAACGGCCTACGCTTTCATAAATATCGGAAATAGCTGTTATAATTAAGCGCGTGTAACTCTCAGATACATACCTACATCATCACATAGATGTAAGGAAAAGGACACACTGATTCTCTGTGAGCGGCAGACGAGGGTGTCTAACGGAAGCAAAAGAGGAGCTCGACTAGTGCTAATTTAGGTAAGGTGCGGCATGGCAACGGTGTGGGTGGATGACGTCACTCATTTGTTGCCACTCGTGTTGACTGTTGGGGAGGGGAAGGTGGTACGCTGGGAAGGGAACATATTTGAATATTTGGGTGGTGGTGTGTTACCTCGGGTTCGGGTTTAGCTAAATGAACACGCATATGTTCTCCTTCAAAGCAAGCAGCTGTTGTTTGGTTGCCTCAAGAGGAATTGGCAGAATAATATTGGTTGTTTAGAAGAAAGCGACGGTGAACCCTAACCGGAACAAAAACGTTGCCCACAACGGTGAAGAGGACGAAGCAACGGTAGCTGTTGTTTTTGCTGTCATTCCCCTTGTTCTCATACAGTGACGATGTTGGCGACGCTTTTCAGGTCTTCTGGAACGTGTCCCTTCTTCAAGTACCGGAAGAGCAGTTCATTCAGCGGTTGCAACCGTGCCTTTTACCGTTGTTTAGGACTTTAACTAGGATGTCGTCACAGCTAGGGTCCTTCCCTTAGGTGAAGCAGTCGAAAGCTTTCGGCTTAGCTCTTGTAGCATCGGGTGGGGAGTCCACCTTATTTATGATTGGCAGGACTGGAAGGGTATCTAGGGAAAATTTCGTCACCTCGTTCTGAGTGGCGTAAATCTCGAGGTAGTACTCCAACCAGCATTCCAGGTGCTTACCCTGATTAATAATGAACCTTCCTGATTTGGACTAAAGGGGACATGTCCGGGATGCTGACTCCTCTCCATCTATCTAGATCGATAGCCATATCCTTGTGTTTGTTGGCATGTTCACTATCCTAGGTCAACCATTGCCAATTCGCTGAGGCTGAGGTAAATAATAGCAAAGCGAATACTGAGTTTGTCATGACTAGGCTGAAAAAAAAGAGTGTAGAGTAACAACCAATTGACGGAGTACGCAAATGGGCCTGTCTCCTCAACGCACTGTCTCACAGCAGTGAAGCAGCCGAAGCAATACATGAGACACGGTTCAACAGACCTCACCTGCGATTCCTCAGGCGCATAAACTGTATACTTTCACAAGCTGGTGACCGACATTGATGTTCTGTAGTGGGTAGACATTCTTAGCGTAGCATGCAAACGTGTAAAAGCAAGATCTAACGTACTACGTTAAAATATTGGTCGCCGGTGAGGACTTCAACTACAGGCGAACACGCAATAGAAGCGAACTATGTAAAGAGAATAAGCTATGCTATTTCCCCGCTTCTACTCTTGGTTTTCCTGTGGTGTAGCAGTTATCGCGGTCTGCCTTGAATGCAGGAGACCGAAGTTCGAGTCCTCGCCGGTGAACCAGATTTTCACACGTCAACTTACTTTGTCCCCTTCATATAACAGATCATTACAGTGATCCTATGAGGAGATATGGCTAATTTCTTGCAGTCTGTTTTATTCCCAGCGTGTTTGCTCTCCTAAGCCAAAGGCGTGTAAGATGAAGTTTGTTGTTGTTGTTGGCTGAGCCAAGTTCAGCGGACAAGGAACCCAAATGGAGTGAGACGTAATTTCAAGCAAAAATAAAAATAATCCTATTGTGTGCTTTTAAGACGCTTATACAATTTAAAAGACAAAAATATTCGCGCATGTGAATAAAACTGAAGACCGATTCATTTAAAAAAAAGTTAAGAATTCGTTCAATAATTTTGAAGTCTTTGCCACAGGGTCCCAGGCGACTGTCGGAAACTGTACTACAATAGACCATTCCCAATTTAGTTTTTTAAGTGTACCTAGCCCCCAATGTTTTCTCCAAACATATATCTTCATATTTCGGTGAATATCTCTACTTAAAAAATAATTTTTGATTTAGTTAAATCTTTGCTTTTGTATGCCACGTTGTAGTCGATTTCCGAATGGTTCGCGACCGCGTAAAAGGGGATCTGGGGCGAGAGTGGACTTGTAACGTCAGATCGAGAACGACTCGCTGAACGATTCTCAGTCCGGAGTTGTCTTTATTCTCGATCGGTCAAAGGTTTTTTTGTGGCAAATTTTGTTTAATTCGATCGAGCTCCATAGCCATAAGAAGTCGACTGAAATTTACGATGTCTTCCACGTCTTCGGATTGATTTCGGAAACAAACTTGTACTCCGAAGACTCAGAAATTGATTTTATCGCTGGATACGAAATGGAAGCCAAACAAGAATTATCCCGCTTATGACAACAGAGATCAACAAAAACCACGAGTAATTCTAGCGATGACGAAGCTGCTGCTTATGATCAATTTATTGCTATCAAATGTAGATTATAGAAAGGGAATAAAATATTTTGGTTTTGGTACGACCCACTGGTGGATGTAGAATGGACAGCGAGATACCAAGAGGAAATGAAGGCCAACGAAGACCTCGAGCGTATTCGAAAGGACCAAAGGTAAATGTAAAGAACTCCAGGAATGATAAGATTCTTGCGTGCTTTGGTCATGCATTTTAATTTTACACGTGCTCAGCCTGGCCTGCAAGTGTGGCGTCGCTTTGTTTATAAAAAAACATGTGCGAATGTTATTGCTCTTGTGAGCTGGCAGGTTGTTTCTCACTCCAGGGTCGTTCAGTGTTGCCTGCCATCGTAGAAGTATATGAACTGTTGGGAAAGCTATAATCTCATAGCTGTCTCGCACTAACTCTTACTTAAAACTCTGACCGCGAACTTGCGAGCTACCGAGCCACTAAATTATAAACTCTACTTGTTCTTTAAAACCTCCCCGCGACTTGCAAGCCACTAAGTTATAAACCTTACTCGTTCTTTCAAGTCTCGCCACGACTGACGAACGGTCAAGCCACTAAATTAGCAACTTTTCTCGTTCTTTAAATCTTGACCGCGACTCGGGTGGGTCGTCGAGCCACTAAATTCTAAATCTTACTCGTTCTTTACACTCCAACCGCGACTGGCGAGCCAGCTGTCTAACAAATTAACCTACCTCTGCAATTTCTTCGTTTCTTTGCCTCATCGCCTTTAAAAGGTATCGTATGGAGCGCTACTCCTTCCTGCAAGTTTCTAACGGTACTGCAATCTCCTATGACACATCTGGCCGGCATATTTCGGGCCACTATTGATATAACTTTCTAAAAGAAACAAGTGAAGAGTGCGAAGTCAGTTGTCGTATGCTCGAAGTGACTTCACAACAGCCACTAGATCCATGCTCCTTAAAACTCGGTCGTGAACCAAAATGGCGGCGTTTTTTGAGATACTTTCCGTATTTCAACAAGTTATAAAAAAGAGAAGATTTGGAAAAAATCGAAACCTGCTTTCGCAGGGGTACTCACAAAAATGTGAATATTTTTTCTTTTCATTTCTTTTCTTTTCTTTTTCTTTGATACATTGGTAGTGGAGAAGAAATACTTACATAATCTTGTCATTTTGTCAATAAATTTGTTTTACGCGTCTTATCATTGCGATGTCACGTGATCAAACAAAAAAGCTCACGCAATCAATTTAGTCTAAAAATTGCAATAAAGGAGAGAAATATCACTCTATAAAACAATAATGATATTCACAGCTAAGAAGGAAAAAAAGCGTATCAAAAATTCTTTCCAAATAGAAAGGTTAAACTATAGCGCCATCTGACTACAATCGCCAGGTTCCTTCAGCCCCAGTTGTTCAAAGAGCGGATAATTTTATCCACTGGCTAGAAAGGTATACGGCAGATAAAATAGGTGCCAGAATTTCCTTACAGGCCTATATTTTGTGTATTAAGTAGAAGCATCTGTCTAATTTAAGTATGGGGTTGTGTGAAAAACTTGCCAAAAGCTTTTGTTCGAGTACATTTTATCCGCTGGATAGCAACTTATCCACTGGATAAAGTTATCCGCTCTTTGAACAACTGGGACCAGAACCCAAAATGAATCTGATCAATCGAGTAAACTAACTATTAACTCACTCTTCCACCCCCACCTCACCTTTCCCCATTGGGAAATTTTGCCCTTACGCTTTAAAGGAGAGCACTGATAAGCGAAGCTGCGAGGACAAAAAAGAAGAGGCACAGGTCTGTGTAGTGTGCAGTTTGCTTAAGTAATGCGCAAAGTCTGGCGGGGACGCGCAAAACGTCTATGGTGACTACAAAGCATACGAGCCTTTCTCTCTCTCCAATCGAGTTAGCTTCTCGCAATTCCCCCAACAGTTGCCATATGAAAAACTAAGGCGCCAGTTACGCGGGCTAAAGAAGCAGTATGGCACGCACGAGATGTTTTGCGCGAAGAAAAGACAGAAAGCTTTGGCCCTTCTCCATCACGGACCACCTCGCAATTTCGTGATATCGCTTCCCGTATATGCTAACGAGACGGTTTGTGACGCGCTAGATTTCATGATCAAAGGACTTTTGCCCGAATTTAAGCGCCTGCTATCCGCAGTACTGAAAAAGCTGGCGGCTGGTAAATTTACCCATAATTCCTAGCGTATGAAAACCTTAAAAAAAACGCTAGCTCATAATACGCACAGAAAAGTTCTCAAAACCTAGCATACACAATGCTGTTGGTATAGGGACGAGTATCGCAAAACACTTGACTTTCTTTGTGCCTAATGGCTGTGTTAGGTTTCGCATGGTATTGTGGTTAAATCTAAAACCGCCATCTTTTTTCCTGCACGGTGGATTGTGAAAGTCCAGGCCATGGCAGGCAAAATAGCAACCGGCTCAAGTTCGAAAAGTCGCGCTTAATTAGCTGCGAACAAAATATTCGCAGACATGGCGAGCTCTAACGATAGTTAGGATGGAGCTTCCTTTTGCATACGTTGTGCGATATCGGGATGGTCCAGTCTTATTTTTGCGCGGTTTTTGTCTATGCGGGTAAAACGGGCCTTTGCAAGGGTAATTGGAATCCAAAAAGAAAATAATTGGTATTATTAAAAACTGGATCAGTTGTATAATGCAGATGATTTCAGTTTTTAATAAAACAATGACCCCACTCACGCTCATTGCATATGAGATGATTATAACCAACTCGGCACAACGCGCCTCGTTGGCTATCTATCATCTCATATCCAACGCGCGCTGGGGGAATAATTGTTGATTATTGCTAATTATAACATTTTCTCCTTTTCTGTTACATAGAGACAGGTGAAAAATTTGGGGCCCCACTCCAGTCGAAGAGACCCGCGTGAACAATTTTAAAATAACGGTAATATATTTCTGATCTGACCCTTTTCAAGGCTACCTTATGAAGCATTCATTTTGCGAGGGATTAGGAAAACATTTTGTTCATCTTAGGCTGCGCAGCTGGCGGTTTTTTAGGTGCCCGCGGTAGAGTAACAAACACGAGCGGCGAGTCTTCTTGCGGCCTCACCTTTCTTAGCTTTTTCGTCTTCTCGCGGCTTTGCCACCCGTTTTTCAGTTCCACCGCGGGCGACCAAACCTCAACTAAACTGTCAGCTATCCAGGCTAGTCCATCTTGGCGTAATAACTGTTGAAAGAATAATCGTGGTCACGGCTTTTGTGATTCATAATAAAGTAGAAAAAAGGTGCAAAAGTCCTGGTGCCGAACTAGAAAAGAAAAGAATAATCGTGCTTACGGCTTTTGTAATTCAGAATACAGAATAACGTTGAAAAAAGATGAAAAAAGTTCTGGTGCCGAACTTCAAGGGAAAATCTGTAGTGGGCAAGAGGCGCTAAGTCATTTCGCCTCACTCATCAAAAATCACAGCTGATCGAAAAAAGTAACATGAGATTTTGTATTGATCAAGAGATCCAATCGCATTATTCGGTTTCGCCCTGAGAAGGGATGAAAAGCGACAGCTACGACGAATTATTACTTTTTTAAAAACATTATAACAGGTTTTCAATAATTTTTTTAAACATAGTATAGATCAATACAAGTTCTCATATTACGCCCTTGTTTATATACATGTTCTAAACCCAAGTAAGTAAAAGAGTCTCATTCATAATTGAGCTCTCCTACATCGCGATGCATGTTAAGTAGACCTGGAAAGCAGTGTGCTTGATTTGAGCCCACTTGAAGAACCACATGATGATTAGGAGTCATTTTCTCTTGATTCAATTGAACACGAGAAGTTAACGAATCAGATCCCAGATCCACTAAGCAAAGGAATTTAGTCTTTGAACAGTCTCACTTCTTTATTGAAGACTAAGAGTAAAAAAGCGTTTGCTTAATAAGTCTTTTAAACTGAAGCAAAACTTTCGCAATTTACAAAAATACATTTTTAACAACATACAAAAGTACTTAGCAATAAATATACAGCAATTTTACAGAAGCATTAATGACGAAAACATCGCTCTTACTTCTCATTAATTAAAACAAACAATCGTTTGTACAACGATTAAAGACGTACATATCAAGGCCTAGTAAACATTGCATAACTTACTGAAAGTATGTCTTATTTAGTATCTACATGTGCAGTCAAACCTCGTGGAGCGAACACCTCTCGTAACCTTTTACATCCAAATAGATCATTGAAGTTTGAATATTAACTAGTAATTAAGAGTATCTCGCTTGTAAAATACCAGGAAACAAACGTCAACACATAAAACTAATTCTCAACAATTTTCAGCTTGAGTCATTCCATTGAAAACCATATAAGCCAAGTTGTTACTCTAGACCGACGGCATTTTTAGTGTCCGCTATTATTTTTGGCTTTCAAGACCTTTCTTATTGCTATGTAAGTCAAATCACAATATGTCAGACGTCTACAATTGTTAGCCGACCACCTTAAGTGGTTAATTAAATGGTCGCTCACAAGATGTTCGACTGCAAACGCGTACCCTTAACGTGTTTAGTTCATCTCATGACCCATAATAAAAAGCTAAATTAGTATTTTCACTGTTTTATTGACCTTGCTAACATTAGAAAGGATATCAGCAAGAGAACGATTGATACTGTTATACCTCAAATCTATCATAGTCAAAGAGGAATTTACTGTGAGGGCCTGGGAAAGGGATTCAACACCGGTATCACCAATACGGTTCCCACTCAAATCCAAATTAGTCAGGGAGGAGTTTACCATGAGGGCCTGGGAAAGGGATTCAGCATCGGTATCACCAAAACTGTTGCAACTCAAATCCAAATTAGTCAGGGAGGAGTTTACTATGAGGGCCTGGGAAAGGGATTTAGCACCGGTAAAACCAATACGGTTCCCACTAAAATCCAAATTAGTCAGGGAGGGGTTTCCTTTGAGGGCCTGGGAAAGGTATGCAGAACCGGTATCACCAATACGGTTCCCACTCAAATCCAAATTAGTCAGGGAGGAGTTTACTTTGAGGGCCTGGGAAAGGTATGCAGCACCGGTATCACCAATACGGTTCCCACTCAAATCCAAATTAGTCAGGGATATGTTTATTATGAGGGCCTGGGAAAGGGATTCAGCACCGATATCACCAATACGGTTCCCACTCAAATCCAAATTAGTCAGGGAGGAGTTTACTTTGAGGGCCTGGGAAAGGTATGCAGTACCCGTATCAAAAATACTGTTGCAACTCAAATCCAAATCAGTCAGAGAGGAGTTTACTTTGAGGGCCTGGGAAAGGGATTCAGCACCGGTATCACCAATACGGTTCCCACTCAAATCCAAATTAGTCAGGGATATGTTTAGTATGAGGGCCTGCGGAAGGGATTCAGCACCGGTATCACCAATACGGTTCCCACTCAAATCCAAATTAGTCAGGGAGGAGTTTACTTTGAGGGCCTGGGAAAGGGATTCAGCACCGGTATCACCAATACGGTTCCCACTCAAATCCAAATTAGTCAGGGAGCAGTTTACTTTGAGGGCCTGGGAAAGGTATGCAGCACCGGTATCACCAATACGGTTCCCACTCAAATCCAGATTAGTCAGGGAGGAGTTTACTTTGAGGGCCTGGGAAAGGGATTCAGCACCGGTATCACCAATACTGTTGTAACTCAAATCCAAATTAGTCAGGGAGGAGTTTACTTTGAGGGCCTGGGAAAGGGATTTAGCACCGGTATCACCAATACTGTTGTAACTCAAATCCAAATTAGCCAGGGAGGAGTTTACTTTGAGGGCCTGGGAAAGGTATGCAGAACCGGTATCACCAATACTGTTGTAACTCAAATCCAAATTAGTCAGGGAGGAGTTTTCCGTGAGGGCCTGGGAAAGGGATTCAGCATCGGTATCACCAATACTGTTGCAACTCAAATCCAAATTAGTCAGGGAGGAGTTTACTTTGAGGGCCTGGGAAAGGGATTTAGCACCGGTAAAACCAATACGGTTCCCACTCAAATCCAAATTAGTCAGGGAGGGGTTTCCTTTGAGGGCCTGGGAAAGGTATGCAGAACCGGTATCACCAATACGGTTCCCACTCAAATCCAAATTAGTCAGGAAGGAGTTTACTTTGAGAGCCTGGGAAAGGGATTCAGCACCGGTATCACCAATACGGTTCCCACTCAAATCCAAATTAGTCAGGGAGCAGTTTACTTTGAGGGCCTGGGAAAGGTATGCAGCACCGGTATCACCAATACGGTTCCCACTCAAATCCAGATTAGTCAGGGAGGAGTTTACTTTGAGGGCCTGGGAAAGGGATTCAGCACCGGTATCACCAATACGGTTCCCACTCAAATCCAAATTAGTCAGGGAGGAGTTTACTTTGAGGGCCTGGGAAAGGTGTGCAGCACCGGTATCAAAAATACTCTTGCAACTCAAATCCAAATCAGTCAGGGAGGAGTTTACTTTGAGGGCCTGGGAAAGGGATTTAAAACCGGTATCACCAATACTGTTGTAACTCAAATCCAAATTAGTCAGGGAGGAGTTTACTTTGAGGGCCTGGGAAAGGAATTTAGCACCGGTATCATTAATACTGTTGTAACTCAAATCCAAATTAGCCAGGGAGGAGTTTACTTTGAGGGCCTGGGAAAGGTATGCAGAACCGGTATCACCAATACTATTGTAACTCAAATCCAAATTAGTCAGGGAGGAGTTTACCGTGAGGGCCTGGGAAAGGGATTCAGCACCGGTATCACCAATACTGTTGTAACTCAAATCCAAATTAGTCAGGAAGGAGTTTACTTTGACGGCCTGGGAAAGGGATTTAGCACCGGTATCACCAATACTGTTGTAACTGAAATCCAAATTAGCCAGGGAGGAGTTTACTGTGAGGGCCTGGGAAAGGGATTCAGCACCGGTATCACCAATACTGTTCCTACTCAAATCCAAATGCGTTAGGGAGGAGTTTGCTCCCACAACTTCATACACTAGCTCAGTTAGTTTAAAATGTTTCGTTACTAAAGTTTTTATGTTAAGGTTCCTACCTAATGTATCAACCAATCGGGACTTGAGGTTTTCCTGATAGTTTGCGCACTGTGATATACAGTATAAGGCGAATTGCAGATATGAGTTAACCTTACTTTGAGATTCATGACAAAACAAATTAACTAATGAAGCTACCTTACTTACAACACAAACGGCTGTTTCTTCACATTGGGAGGCTGCAATTCCAGTCATGAACAGGAATACCTCTTTCAGATCATCTAAATATCGTCCATCAGTCACTAAGTAATGAATATCTTCGTCGCTAATCTCAAACGCGAGGTAAATGCCGGAAAAGAACTCCTGAAAGCTCTTGTGAAAAAATCCACAACGAAAACAAGGTTTCTTCTTACTACCACCTGCCTGGATTGTCAGAATTCCAAACTTGATTAAAAGACTCAAATTGGCGTCAGCAGATTCGTTTCCTGCGAGATCTAATTCCCCTTTACGAAGAGCTTGAAAGGCCATACGTCCCAGATACAACAGTTCTTTTTTGTAAACTGATATAAGATCTTCGCTGTTGCTTGACAATCCGTTCTTTCTTTCGTATCTTCTCAAAACAAACAGGACAATTTCAATGTATAATTTTGTTCGATTCTCGGGAAGTATGCCATTGAAATCTTCAAAAAGAATACAGAGTAAAGCTGTATTGAGAGGGTTTTTTTTCAGTTGCGACAAGTCTCTTGATATCCAATCCCTAGCATATCTGAATCCAGAAGGCCAAAGTCGGTCTAGAAGCTGGTAAGCCAAGTGTTCCTTGGCTATGTTCCGGAAATACTTTAGTATGAAACTCTGTGCATCTCTTTTGGTAAACCCGACAATCTGCCACAGCGTGTCACAGTATCGCCTTATTTTCTTTCCGGCTTCATGACGAGATGTGAGAACAATGTGACAATTTGCAAACTCTTTACTGTTAAGAAGGTTTTTGATCATTTCTAGTTTACTGGCGTCCACTTCATCTACTCCGTCGAGCACTAACAGAACTTTAAGCTGATTTTCGCTGATAAATTGAAAGAAAACCTCTTTATCTTCTTTGTTTACATCGTAAGGGAGAATTTGATCATCAATGGCTTCCTTAATGCTAGATGATTTGATATCACGGCATCTTAAAAGCAACAGCACATCAGTCTCGGGGAAAGACACGTCCAATTCATCTTGTTTAGTTGCCCAGTCATAAGTCAGCTTTTGACAGTAGGTCGTTTTTCCCATGCCAGGATCGCCCTCGATCAGCACAGTCCGTGGCTTTTGGCAATCTTCGTGAGCTTTGAAGATAGCTGTCATGTTGGTGATTTCATCAGTTAATGTTCCTTGTGTCTTTTCTTTGCCAACGATCTTTAGCCTTGTAAAAATGTCGTTCAGATGGAAGCTAAAGTCTTCACACCAAGGAACTGGCAAAAGCCTTTCTTCACAGGTTTTGTTAAGCTGACGGATACTCTTTATAATATAAGTTGGGTATGACGCATCTAAGGAAATAAAACGTACAAGAATTACGTTTTAGTTCACCCAAGATTATGTCATATATATTTCATGTCTTGCCACTTGTTTGGTCACCAAGAATCCCTGTACTTCCTATGACGACTATAATAGCGAATATTTGCAACCCTGTAAGTAGTGAGAGAGGGACCACGGTTTCCCCCTTTTCGCGGTGGTTTCTCATTAATACGCGGTGGCATACATAAACGCCGATGACGTCATCGCCTATTGTCTTGATCACTCATTATAGGATGACGTCATATTTTAGTTAAGTCTTACCAACAGGTTATGAACTGGTTTGACAGGTTTATCAATGATGTCATGCTCTATTTTTAACTTATGGCAGACATGGTCGGTATCACCGGTTTAACAGGTTTTTTGAAGTTATTTTTGGATACATGACATCATATAGTACATACATACATACTAGATACTTTTTTGTATAGCTCCTCTTTGAAGGCCCTTCCGCCATACGTGAAAATAAAAATAATAATAATAATAATGAAAACTAATTACATTTAGATGACAAAATAGAGAAAAAATTACGATAAAAAATATATGAATTGAAAAGATTCTTAAAAAAGTCTCTTTTTCAAAACGCTAAGACTTTCCGTGTCTCTGAAATGCTTCGATAAATTATTGTAGACTTTTGCTTCACGGAAGGCGAAAGCCCTTTAGCCACTCGCAAGCTCTAGGATCTACAATTTCTAAGCTAAAGAATCTGCATTCGGAAGTCTTTTTAGAAAAAACAAAACATAAATACGCGCGACACCCACGCGTGTGTCTGAGAAAAATAAAGACACATAACGACGAATGGCCCGTTTGTCTCCTTTTGGCCGTTTTGGCGTGGTTTTGGTCTTTCAGGCCTGGTTATGGCCTTTCTGGCCTGTGTTTGGCCTTTTCTGACACTCTATATAACCTGACTTTTCCCGAAAACTCGGAAATAATGAAAAATTTTTGTCGTGTGTGTTTCTCGCCTAAATTAACTAAGCACCTTTCCCGCCTAATGACTAAAAAAGATTCGTTTCAGGTTGAGCTTTGTTAAGGATTAAAGAGTTAATACAGTCTTTTGTTGGCTTTGTTTATTACAGCGCTCGGAATAAGAATGTTCCGGTTCATAAATTCCTTGCTCTTAAATTTTGCGTGTTAAAACACACACACACACAGAGATTTCACAATTTAATAGAGTCGATTATGTTAGATGTTAATGACTGTCCACCTTTACTTACGTTAACAAGGGTCAATGTGCTTTTGGTTTTCAGATCAGAGATATAAGCTCTTGTGCAACCTCTCTTCACGGTCCGTTAGCAACTAATTATGCAGAAGCAGTGACTTAAACCAAAAGCTAAATTTGCATAAAAACTCTACGGAAAAAGCCAATTAACTTATCATAAACAATAGACAGCTTAAGTTGGTAGAAATAATCAATTAAAACGCAATCAAACCACGCGACTACTAAATGCTTGCTATTAAACAAGGCACATTTCTTGAGAGACCTGAAAAGAACTTTATTGCCTTTAAATAGAGAATAAAAAAATATAAAATTGTTCAACTACCAGAGATTTTGAACGAATCAAAGTAACTCTCAGTTCTATTTCTAAATCGCCGAGTTTGCTTTCGTATGTTTATAAAAGTCATCTGTTCCTATACCTCAGAACGGGCTATGTCTGATTTAATTGCTGCTTTTTTAAGGGAATATATTGGTTCCATTACGGCAACTTAATGTGGACAGCGGTATAGTTATCTGTAAACGTTTTTACCACGATGTCTAATTGGCGGCAAGAAAATTAAGGATAATTCAAAGGCGAATTTCAATTTTCTCTTCAAATAGTTGAATGTTATGATGGCACTTGTGCTTGTCTTTTTGCACTAAAAAAATGTTACCCTCATTGAAATGGCTGTGTAAAGATGCAATAGATTGTTAGGACTCATCCGTTAATGAGTTTATTTTCTAGAAAAATGATTGTCCAATGATGCAATTGGTAGTCTATTTGCGTTAATGCAATTTCTGGAAATGAATGCCAAAAGGAGCCCTGTTAATGCTTTTGAATGTAAATACATATGCAAATGTCGTTCTTGGAGGTTTCTTTCGCGTAACTGAAGTTTATTTTTGGTTATATGGTCACCTTAACAAAACACCTATTGACACGAACGAATATTTTCTATAAATGAACGCAAAAGGTGTATTTCTGTTTTTGCTGACCTTGCCTTCTCTTACTACTCTTCCTCCTCCTCAATTTTATTGTTTTCCCTCCTCCACCTCCTCCTTCTCCTCCTAATCCTCCTCCTCCTCCTCAATTCTATTGTTTTCCCTCCTCCACCTCCTCCTCCTCAATTCTATTGTTTTCCCTCCTCCACCTCCTCCTCCTCCTCCTCAATTCTATTGTTTTCCCTCCTCCACCTCTTCCTCCTCCTCCTCCTCTTCCTCCTCTTCCTCCTCCTCCTCAATTCTATTGTTTTCCCTCATCCACCTCCTCCTCTTCCTCCTCCTCCTCCTCCTGGAGGTGGTGGAGGTTTTCCCCGAGGAGGAGGAGGAGGCGGAGAAGGAGGAGGAGGAGGAAGAGGAGGAGGAGGTGGAGGAGGGAAAACAATAGAATTGAGGAGGAGGAGGAAGAGGAGGAAGAGGTGGAGGAAGAGGTGGAGGAGGGAAAACAATAGAATTGAGGAGGAGGAGGAGGAGGTGGAGGAGGGAAAACAATAGAATTAAGGAGGAGGGAGGAGGAGGAGGAGGAGGAGGAGGAGGAGGAGAAGGAGGAGGTGGAGGAGAGAAAACAATAGAATGGAGGAGGAGGAAGAGTAGGAAGAGGAGGCAAGGTCAGCAAAAACAGAAATACACCTTTTGCGTTCATTTATAGAAAATATTCGTTCGTGTCAATAGGTGTTTT